>NC_135006.1:16484856-16801082 GCF_051020985.1 Nomia melanderi | reverse complement strand
TTACAGTTAACCCTTTGCACTCGATAGGTGACTCTCATTCACCACCTGGTTTCATACAGTGAAACTATGAAATTTGATATTACATATTATACCTTGTACAACGCATCAATTTGAGAAATATTGAAATAAACTAGCTTTGTGCCTCTATATACGTGCGATTTCTCTTCGAGTTAGTTTCACAGAATATCGTCTTTACTTCATCGAGAAATCTTACAATATTTCTAGCGAGAAACTTCCGAGTGCAAAGGGTTAAATGTCTTATTGAAATCGTTGTTGCGATATTTTCCGCGAAAAATATGGTTACACCGATGAATTAACATTCGAAAAGATTGGACAAATGGCGAACAATTGGCCCGGCGAACGCGGAAGCGCCGTTTCACGTAGGATCCAGCGAAATTCTGAACTGCTTGGGAGCGCGCGTTGCAGCGGCGCTGCATCCTTGATTCTCCACGGCGCGCAAGATTAGATAATTATTTAGATCGCGAAAATCGTATTTTCACCGAGCACCGCGCTCTGGTCGGATCGTAAAGCGCTCGGTAATTTCCTCGCAGCTTCCCCGCGCACGCACGGGCCGGCCTCGCCCGTTTAATCTCTCCCGGCGGAGATTGCGATGCGTACGTTTCCGTGGGATTTAAGATGCCCCGTTTCCCCGCCGCCGCGCTGCGGAGGTTTTTTAACGGACCGCCGGTTGTAATATACGAGGCGGCGCGCGCTGGCCGGCTCGCCGCGAAGTATCGAGAGCGGCCGGGTCGCATTTCAGCCGGCGACGTCCGAGCGTTTTTCCAATTTCGCCCGGGGGTGGCGAAGATGCCGGAGGATCGCGCGGGGGCTTCCGAAAATCGTGGGAGGGTACGCGCGAGACCGCCGACCCGGATTTATGTCGGTCATAAATTCATGCGACTTCGCGGACCGTTTTTCCGATCTCGGACCCAGCTCGCCGGCCTTCCGGCCAGCCCCCTTTTAGCCCTTCCCCCGGGGCGCCGTCCCTCCTTTCACACGCCTTTTAGCCTCGTCACATTCCGCGCGAGTTCGCCCATCTTCCCGCATTTTCATTTCGCCGGCTATTCTGGCCGGCTCGTGCGGTTACCGTCGCCGGCTCGACCAAAATTTCCGATCCATTGTCATCGCCGGGCTCGCTCGCGAGAGCAGACCTTCGTTCCAGTTCCTCTGCCGTTCCCGTTTCCATTCTTCTCGTTTCCCTGGCCGAGAATGGCGTTTTTGCCCGGCGAAAGAATGCGAACGCGCGTATAATCGCCGGTTTAACTCGATTTCGTCGGCGCGGCGGGTCTCGCGCGGCCGGGGCATTAGCAATTCCGCGGCGCCCGAGAGCCGGATTATCGAGAGCGAGGTGAAAAGCGAGTAGAACCGGTATAGAGGCGGAGAGAAGTACTCGCGATTCAATTTATACGGTTCGTGAAAGGACAGTGGTGGCCACGGGGGGCGCGCGCACGCGAGAGCGAGAGCGAGAGCGCGAGAGAGCGCATGGGGTTAATTATCCTCGCCACAGAGAGGCTCGATTATGTACAGCTATCCGGTGGCCAATAGAGCGCGGCCAACTTTTTTCCGAGCGCTCCCTCGGTTGTCCCGCGTCCCCTCCCCCTCAGCCCGGCGTTGCCCTCTTTTTTCCCCGGCGACTTCTCTCTTACTATTTTCCCCCATTAGTCGACGCGTAGAACATAACCCTACAGCTGGGCTGGGAAAAGGGTTGCCGACCTCGAGACAAACCACCGCCACCTCCGCCGCCCCACGGGTTCCGGGTACGTGTGCGCGGGGAAGCGTGTGCGTCGGCTAAAAGCCCGGAAAAAATTGCAGCTCAACGCTTTTCGAGAGAAATTGCCGCTCGTTCGAGGAAAGACGAGTTATTTAGGGAAAACGTCGCCGAACCGCGATCGCCCCCCGAATTTCCTCGCTCCCCGCTGCTCCTCTGCCCGATGCTAATTGCTTCCCTTCGGGCAGCGCCGCCCGATTAGAATCCTCGACGGCGCGCCGGCCGCTCGACGGACGAGGCCCCGATTAATCCCACGCTGCCGGGGAGACGTATCGATTCGGAAAAATTGTCGGGACGATTTTCCGCGCGGCGAACGCGGACGGAGATTTCACAGAGGAAACGCTAATGCAACCGGAAGAAGGCGCGGTGAAATATCGTCGGAAGGGATGAAACGGCTGGCGGCGAGCGAAAAGGGTAGAGGGCGGAGCGGAGGACGGTCGGCCGGGGAGCAGCCGGAGAGGGACGGAGCGCGGATGAAACCGAGGGAGATAGAGGAGACAAGAAGCCAAAGGGAGACGGAGGTTAATTAAGGGAAAACTTAACGACGGGGTTTGTCCAGCCCGGTCCATTTCTATGCGCGGCTCCCTCCTCCGTCTTCCGTCGACCGACTTTTACTCGAGTTAACGCCGAAAGTTCCGCGCGGATTTTTGAAATTCTAATTCGACCGTCTAATCTACTCGGCCCCCTCCGCGTCTCGCCGTGTTCCCACCCCTGTCCGCCTCGCGATATCACTGGGCACGGGAGTACGCGCGAACCTGGGATTCCCGTAGACGCGGCGTAGTCGTAGTTGCCGCTAGAAAAACCGCGGACGCGTTCATCGTGGCACACGCTGTCAGCAGTCGAGGAAGTCGGTTGTTCTTCTTCGCTCGGTGTATAATCCAGCTAAACGAGTATCTTCTCCCGATTGCACGTCACGGGGACATTAGCGGACACGAACGATAGTGAACTCTAGAAAACCAGTGGATGTTTTTCGAACGACGATCATCGGTTTCGGGAGGAAGTCTCTGGATGGCGATGAACCTCGGCAGTCTGCCCTGGCGAACGCGCGCGCAACGCCTACCAGGCTACCTATAGAACCAGAACTAATTGTGCTGTATTTAATTAAGCCGCGGATTATTTCCTTAACGAGGGCAGATCTCTATTCTTCCTTCCGACCACTTCAGCGGCAGGCTTCGCTCCCATCTTTTGCAGTTTTCCATCTCCGTCGCGCGACGTGAGAAATGGAAACGGATCTTGGAGAGATCCGCGGTTCTCTCGCGCGACGAGCCCTCGTTTTGTTATCGCTGTTCCTCTCTCTCCCTTCCGCGGCCGCCACTCCGTTACCGGCATCATTATCACGGCGGTGTCGTCGCGGATACTCTCTTCAGCCGCGCGAAAAGCATCGGGTCGTCGATGCGCCACACACCGGGAACTTTCGGTGCATCGGTCGCTCGGTTCCGCGATTTTTCGACGGTCGTGCGCGACCACGATCGATTGTGTTCTTTTCGCGAAACCGGCTACGCCCGCGTGCCGCCATTCGGGAGATCCATTCGCCGAGCCCTTCTTCGCCTCCCTCCGATTCGTCGATGGTCTTCACGCTCCGATAATCACCGTCAACGCGCCGCTCTCGCATCCATTTCATTTCTACGCGCGCGCGAGTTCGTTACCGTCGCGGGGAAACGAGTTTCGGCGCGACGGTCTCTCGACTAGCGACGAGAGCAGCTTCCGTCTTCTACAGTATTAGAAGCCCGAGACGATTCGATTACGCAACTATCCATCGACGAACGCGAGACGAGCGGAACAGGGAAATCCGGGCTTTATAAATTCTCGATTTTCGATCGACGCCAGACCGCTCGACGCCGATTCGCTCGAACGAAAGAGCCGATGGGAATTCCATTTCCGAAAGACTCGCTGGAAGTTAATATCGCGGGTTAGCCGAACGAGTAGCCTCTCCGTCACCGATCCTCCGTTGCGAGACCGACGGTCCCCGAAACCCTCCGCGGAGAGTGACGGTTGCGAGGGGTTGTTTCGCTTCGAGGTTGAACGAGCCGGCGGAACGATAGATAGAAGACGGGAGCGGGCTCGATTTCCAGTGGCCGAAACAAAAGCTGGCTACGTCGTGCTTCCTTTCCCGCAGATCCCCGGTTCCGTTGCGTTGAAAATAACCCCGGAGGGCGAAGGGAAATGGAAACTGGATCCAGTCCGGCAGCAGCAAACTTTCCGAGTCGTTCGGGCGGGGAAGGAAGCGGTCGGGGCTCGGTCGGTCCGCGTATCGGCGGCGGGTATCATCGGCGATAGGGGGCGAGGGCGCGCGAGCGAGCGATATGAAAGAAAGGGAAATGACCGATAAAAAGGTGGACCGGCGCGGCAGGGGCGAGGCGGAAGGTCGCCGGTTACGAGGGAAAATCCAGTGAACGGACGCAATCTAGGAACTCTTGGGAACCAATCTCCTCTGATGAAAATACCTCGCTCAAAGCGGACGGTTCCCCGGCCGGGGCCAATTTCTTCCGTGACTCTTTTTTGGAGTATCGCGTGCGAGCGGGGGTAAAGGAGCAAAAGAGCGAAAGGGAGGAAGGGAAGAAGAGAGAGAGAGAGAGAGAGAGAGAGAGAGAGAGAGAGAGAGAGAGAGAGAGAGAGAGAGAGAGAGAGGAAAGGGAGGAAAAGAGAGGAAAAGAGACAGAGACAGAGAGAGAGAAAAGCGAGTTGCTTCGAAAATTTTCTCGAGCAGCGAGAGCCGAATCTCCGCTCTTCCCGCGTCCGTGGGCCGTGTAATCGTTTCTGCCGCGGCAAGTGGAAATCGGCCCGGGAACACTCTAAACACGGATATCGCGCGTTCGCCCATTCCTTTTCGCCGTTTATTACCTGCAGCGTTCCCGCGGGGCGGAGCGGCCGCGGGATTCACGCGTGGTCGAGCGCGTGCACGTACCTCTCCTCCGCGGCAAATCCGCAGGAAAGCCGAACAGATAAAGATCAAGCAATTCCAGGTTAGCCCCGAAGCTCTTCCTGGAACCTGCACTGCGACATTTATGCCGTTCTCACCCTCGGCTTACGTCTTTTCCCGCTTCTTTCGATTCCCCTGCCTGTTACCGTCGTTACCCCTTCCCCCGGCCGCGGTTCGATCCATCCTCCGGCTCCCACAGGAACGGAAGAAGCTGCGGGATTGCCGCGAAAGATGGATTCCGGTATCGGAGGATCGGGGCCAGGATTTTTCTGGTTATATTCCTGCCGCGAGCTATACTGGATATCCCGAGATTCGAACGTACTCCGGCAGCGACTGCTTTGAACAGCGTCCATGAAAGTTACAACCCTCGCGCCGCTTCGTGGGCTTTACGATCGATTCTCGCCGCGCGGAGCATCGCGACCGGCAAACCGCCGATCGGCGACCATCGCGCGTTGCAGCGTCTGCGATTTATCCCCCGGTACCGCTTATACGTTTACCCGACGAGTGGATTATACGGTGTTCCCGGCGCCGTTCGCGTTTCTTCGCCGGATTTCTCGGAGTTCCGTTTAACTAAATCGCGGCGGACAAAAACGCGAAACGCGCCGCCGCAGACGCGAGTTTCCGCCGTCCCGCGGGAGGTACGCCGAGGCGTTCCGTCGCTCGAGGAGTCTTTAACACGCGAGCACGTTCGCGGGATTATACGAAAAAGCGTAAACAACGGCAATGGAGCATCCGCGCGGCGGAGGAAGTCGTGTCGGCTCGACTCGCGTCGCGTCGCGTCGCGTCGCGTCGAACAAAGACGGAGCACGGGTTACTCGTCTTCGATTGGCTCATGCATTTTTCAACAGTCGCCGTTTGTTTGATCAGACTTAGAGTCCGCTGAGAACTGCACTTTTCGCTCGACCTCGGCAGACGGGGGCGGCGCGAAGGGACGGAAAGAGGCGAGACACGCGAGAGAGTCTGGCGAGGCGAGAGTGTGTTTGCCAGCGCGTTCCGTTGAAACGCGAGAAAGGCTGTTCCAGCGGCGGCATGCTAACGCGTTACCAAAGAGATCCCGCCTCGGCCTCTCCGTTCGGCAGCGAACTATCCGTCCTAACGTTTGCTCTCATCCTCGAAAACGAAGAAACACACTTTCCCCGGACGCGCCGCGGCAACTTCCGACCGTTGATCGATTTTTCCCGAGCCGCCCACCCTCGCGCCGCGGCCCCCGAAGAGGCTAATACGCCGTTCGAGGGTCCTTTTCAGCGAGCCGCTAAATTTGTTTGACACCAGAAATTACGCCGCGCCTTTTCAGGGGCTCATAAAAGCGCCGCTTTGATCTTGATTAAACTCTTCCACCGCTCGCCGCTTGTTCTACCGTCGAAAGGGAGAGGGACGCGAGCGCGCGGCGAGCGGGCAATCGACGATCGACGGCCGCTTCTCAGACCGACGGCGCATCGTCTCCAACGGAGAATACGTCGAGGCGAGAGCTGCTTTTACGTTCAACGAGATCCTGCGGCGTTTCCGGCCGATCTCTCGTTCTTTGCTTCACGACACACCCGTTCGCTCCGATAAAAAGTCCGATGCTCTTGTTGTCGCTGTAGATACATTTACATTCGACGCGTGTTATTATCATCGACATGGGAAACTCACCGATCACGGTCAGGTTGTAGCGAAAGCTGCGCGTCTGGCCTTTCCGGAAGTCGACCCTGCACCGGTAGGTGGCCGCGTCATGCCTCTTGATGTCCTCGATCACCAGGACCGCCGGGTTCGGGAACGACGTCCTGAAATACGCCCTCGGGCCGAACACCCCGGAGTCGGAGGAGTGCTGCGCCTTGTTCACCGGTTTTTCCCTGGCGTCGATGCTGCAACAGAAGAACGGAAGCGCGCGTTATCGAGGGTGATTCAGCGAACGGACCGGAACAGACGTTTATCCGCCGGCGACCGTCGTTCAATCGGGCCGACCCGCCAATCGGGGAACAATAACAGTCCGCGCGTCGGGAGGTTGTTTCGTATCCGGTTAACGCAATATAAATGTAATTTGCCGTTTAGCAGAGATTCGCGGGGAGCGGCGGCGGGCCCGGTAATATTTGCTAAATAGGATGGTTTTGCGTTTGTAAATGTAATGAACGTTATTACGCGTGCACGCATCCGGCCTCCAATCGGACGCGATCGATGCCGTTCCAATCGCGACTCATCCGGCTTTAATCCGCCGGCTAATAAAAATATAAAGAGCGCCGGGGAAACTTTATCATTTAATCGGTCTACCCAGCGGCCGGGGGATTCCCCGCCGTTTCCTCGCGGAGGCACGTTCGACGAGAGCCAGCCCAGGGGAGAAAGAGTTCCGGAGGGAGGACGGAAAGAGATACTCGATACCATTGTTCGCATTCCCGGCGACTTCCGCGGAAACTTCTTGCTCTCCCCGCTTTGTCTTTGTCGTTCCCGTTCCCCGCTCTGGCCAGGACCCGCTTTTTTTCTTCGACCGGGCGCCCGACTTGCGCCGGGAATCCCAAGAATTCGGGGAACGGGCCGCGGTATTCGATATGTATGTAGGAGACGATCGCAATTTCCGGCCAATGAAATTCGAGTGGAGCGCGGAGGTTTCATTGCGAGGGACACAGAGAGGGAAAAGGGCGGCGGAGGAGGGGGAGGAGGAGGAGGAGTAGGAGGAGGAGGAACTACCCGAAAAACTCTCTTTCATCGCGATCCATCGAGTCGCGGGAGCCGGGCGCGGACCTCGGGTCACGGCTGTGTTCGTGCTCGCCCGCCGGAGAATATAATTATTTCGAATCGATGGAATAATTATTGCACAGAACTGGAGTGCAACGAGCGAATGGGCCGAGATAACGCAATTGAATCGCGGCCCTGTTATCCGATATTTTGCGCGCGGATACATTTCGTTTCCGATTCGAAGAAAAACTACCTCTGCGCCATCACGGTCCTCGCTCGCCGATTACACTCGAAACTAACGGACTCGCCGCGAAACTGCGAGATTACTAGCGATCGCGCTCGTAAACTCTGTCGCGAGCTGTCCGTCGACGGACTAGAAAATAGAGTCTCTATTCTCGACGAGTGTTTATCTTCTGTATATTTCTAGAGTCTATTCTCGAGGGAGATACTTAAAAAATCCGGAAATTGGAAGACCGGCGAAATTCGTTTACGTATTCAAACGTAAAAATAGAGACCGGCGATACGAGCGGAATTAAATCTTCCGCAGACTTCCGGCCAGGAGTCTTCAGTTCCGAGGAACGAATTAATTGTTGATTCGGAAAAACGCGGCCAATGGGGATATTCCCCGTCTCGCGAGCGCATCATTTTTTAGCGAGGCCGGATCGATGGAATTTTTCCGGACAGCGGCGCCTACAAGGCGGATCGCGGAATAAATGATGGAAGACGGAAGACGATAGGGGATATAGGACAGCTAAAACGACGGAGATTGATGAACTCGGGACGCCGCGGGTCGCGTACCGCCGCGGGATTAAAACGCGGCTAAAATTCTCGCGCGTCCTTGCAGTTCCTTACGAGCGGAAAAAAAGGGAAAATGGGTGGAAAGGCGAGAAAAAAGGGGAAATTATGACGTCTCGTCGTTAATTCACCCTGGAAAATTTACAATCCCGCGCCGCGGGGCGTGCAGCAGGCGCGAGCGGGCGGGCGGGCGCGCGCTGCCGCTGCCCCGTTACCCGGCGACTTTTTATTCAAATTTTATTCGCGAACGCGTCGCGCTCGACGCGCTAGACGGTTCTAGTTCCGAACGAAATCCTGCAATTACGCCGGTTAGTTGCCGGGCTGCCGGCGCAGCTTCGTCTTGAAAATTCAATGAAACTTTCAAATACTTGCGTGAAGCGACGTTAATAACACCCCGCGGCCGGGGAAAATTCTCTGCCGCTTCTGTGATATTCATTAACGGATACCGTCGCTAAAAACGTCTGGATCGGTGCTCGTGTTATAGCCCGGGCGATAAAAAACTAACAGAGAGGAAAGGAGGGCAAACAGGAAGGGAGAGAGTGTGAGAATGAGAAGAGAGAGCTAGAGAGAGAGAGAGAGAGAGGAAGAAGGAAAAGGGAGAAAAAGGGTAATGTCAAGTGAAATATTGTTATGGAACGAAGGTTTAATGCGCCATAATTATGTAGCATTAGCTTCCACCATATAATGTGGTCCGGCGTAATTACGTGCTCTCGCGATTCTTCGTATTTACGACGCGGCCGTCTTGACGGTCCATAAAGTTAACCGAAGTCCCGTGGATCCGGCTCACCCTCGGCTCCACCCCCTTAGCTGCGTCCCCGGTGCTCACGTCCGGGCTTTTCGCCCGATCGACGCCGGAACAGATGGATAATTGAAAAGGAAAGGAGTTCGATTTCCTCGCGTCCCCCCGATCTTCGTGCCGTACGAAGGGAACAGTCGGGGAAACGTCGATCCGGCTTTGTTCGAGCGAACGAATCGCGAGAGATTTAAAAAGTTGCCCCGTCACGGGGGGCGAAAGTTTTGCGCGAACGCGGTCGAGCAATGGCGAGCGCGGGCGAGCGCGGGCGAGCGCGGGCGAGCGTGCGCGAATGAAGGCCGCGGGCAGGCTTCGTCGCGAAACTTGGGATTACAGAACGTCGATGTTTAAATCTCGGAATCCGATTCAACGATGTTCATTGATTGTCGGCAACTATTCGCCGGTACTCCCTCGGGTTTCACGAGGAAACGGAACGATGCGGAACGAAACGAAACGGAACAAATGGAATCGCTTGAACCGTGACTGAAGGGGGCGGACCGGCGTCAACGGCCGCTCGAATGTAGAACGGAAGAAACAAATGTCCGTAGAACTGTCGCGGCGCTCCCCCGAGACCGCGGTTATTTGCATCAACATCGATTCCGCGTGTACAACCGAGGAAAGTAGGTATAGACGCGCGCCTCGGCTCGCTCCCCGGCGAAATGATGAACATTTCGCCGGGAAACGCGGGGCTTCCTTGAAATATTTTAATGGGCTATCGCGGATTTCTTTAGGAATTATTATTTTATCCGGCGTCGCGTGGTCGATAAACCTCCGCGGCCGGGATTCCTAACTCAGAAACCGTCTGGAACGCGCGCGCGGTACGTGCATGCGTTATAAATATCTAAACGCGAACGTTTCCGCGACAAATCCACTCGCTGCTTGTCGCGAGCACTTTTTCCCCTTCAGGAAATTCTGGCAAAGCCGCGGCAACGTTTCCATCGGCCCACTCTATTCCCCGTTCCTCCGTCGCGTCGGGCCGAGAGGATTTTCCCGATCGCGTGGACGCCGCTGATAGACGGGGGATGAGGCGAGCCGCCGAGCCGAGAGAGGAATAAGACGGAGCCGGCGGCCGACGTTCGTCGCGATTATTTAGAAACACAACGGAGACTCGATAATCCGTGTTCCTGGTAATTCGAGCCTGTTCCTTTCCCCGCGCCGCCCGGATTATCGAGACTTCCGCGCGCCGTCGAAGCTGTTGCACCCCGTTCGACGCAATAAGGAACCGCGTATCTTTCTTTCTCAGGCTCGCCGAGTCGACACGGACCCCCACCCGCGGCCCGGGATCTCCCAGGCGGACTGCTCGATCCTCGTCGAAGCGGCACGTCGGGTAATACGGAATCGATGTCTGTTTTATGAAACGTTTTATCTCGCCGCGCAGCCCGCCTTCTTCAATATTTCGCCTCGTTCTCGCCGCACCACCTTCGCGACCTCTTCCCTCTCGATTCTTTCTCGATCCGCTTGGCCCCTCTCGACCCCTCCCCGTCTTCTCGACCGCCAACTACTCGACCCCTCTTAGCCTGTGTTCTTTCCTCGCCGTAACACGCCAGCCAGCGTTCCCGCCCTCGTAAAAATGCTGCGCGGCCTCCGGCTAAAGGGTAAATAGCGACGGCATATATTTATGCGGCACGGGCCGCGAGGCTCGCTGTCCGTGGCCGTTTTACGAGAACCCTTCCCGAGGTTTCTCCTCGTTAGTTAATCCCTCGGCGTGCAGTGACGAGACTGACTTCGATCGTTTGCGTGTTACGGGGCATCTTTACGATGGACGCGAAAACCCGACTGCACGGGAGACAAGGGAAGGTAAAAGAGAATTAATGTGATTCGATACAGGAAAATCGTAAGGTTTGACGTTCGATATTCAGCTTTGCATAATGCAACGGTGCGCGAAACACTGAAACGAAATAGCTTCGCCGTTCGCGATCTCCTCGGGAAACGTTGAATATTTCTACGAAAGAACGTTCGAGCGCGAAGGGTTGGTAATTAAGAGTCATTGTCGCTTCGGTTCCGGAGCAGTTCTCGCCCTGTAGATCTCGCGATCGCGTCGCTCCGGGCACCGTACTTCGCCGAGCTGACTTGTACGGCGAGGTGTTGAGTTCCCGCGACGACTTCGCGGCACAGATTGCTCCGGTTACCGGGCGACAACGAACGGACCGACGATCGAACGGACGAACGAGCGAACGAAAGGAGGAACGAAACAACGTTTCCCGCGTAACAGAGTTATCAATCGGTCGGCGAACACCGGCCGGCTCGGTCGGATTTTTAATTCAACGGCTCGCTTTAAACGGAACCGCGCCGCGTTGCGTTTTATCGGTTCGTTTTTCTCCGGCGGCCGTTCGAACCGTCGTTATTCGAGCGTCCGCGTCGAATCGCGGTCGAACGTCCGGCGAGTATTTTCCTCCGAGACCCGACTTCCCGTCAATTACGATCCTTCCGGTGAGAAGGGGGAGGGAACGCGCGCGAATGACCGATGTTTCGCCCGGCGAGACTCTGTATTACGATAAGCAATATCGCGCTGGCGCGGTATAAAGGCCGGTTTTATCTTTATTGTACGCAAGCCATTCGTTCGCGGCCTCACGTGCAGCTGTCGCGGATTCGACGGAGGCGAAAGACCGCGGGAACTTTTACGAACGTTCGTTTGTGCGCGACGCAAGACAATTTTTTTTCTTCTCGCGAATGTAGCCCAGACGAGACAAAAGATTGGACACGCTCTAGATGATCGCGAGGAACGCGTGAACGACGATCTTCCCCCGTCCTTTCAGCCGGCCGTGTCGTTACTCCTCCCTTTTTAAGTATTTTGCCCCATTTACGACGTTGCTTTCCATCCGCGGCGCTATAGCGGCGCGTTCCTTTTCCGTCCTTTTACCTCGCGGTTCCCGCGCGTACTCCTCGTAAAAATGATGCACGTCCTCCGGGCAAAGGATAAATAGCGGCGAAATAAATGGAGACCATCCACCATTTACTCTGCCTCGGCGTTTCCTTCGAGAATATTGTACGTCTGTTTATTTATGGCCACGCTAATTTCCCAACGTTCTCGTGCGGTCGTCCCCCGTCCGCGGCCGACGTCTTCGAGGGTTTATAAATTTATACGCGCGCCCGGCCTCCGCCGGCGTCGCCGGACGCGTCCCCGAGCCACGGACTTTCCCTGCTTTCTCCGTCTCGCGCCGCCTCCCTTCCATTTACGAGCAACATTTTTCTATTCCGACCGGTCGCGAACAACGTCCCGTCTACGTTAAAGCCGCCCGGAATATTTCCTGCCTCGACAGACGAGAGAGAGAGAGAGGGATCGCGTTCGATAATTGCAAACTGACATTGCTAAGCTGTTCCTCCGAACCCGCGGATCTGGCTTTGGTAAACCTTAATCTAACGTCTTGCCGTTTCTTTCGAAACTGTCGTCTTTAAAGCTGTATTGTCTTTCACGATTATCCAGGAAAAGGGACGAGTTATATATTCTATGAAATATTCACGAGAGGAAGATACGCAGCAAGCAAATCGAATTACTATAATTCACTCAATTGAACGACGATCATTCGCAAACATTTCTATATTATAAATAATGATACCCGTTGCGGTGACATTCGGTATGATGAACGTGCAATGATAATAATTCAGTCAAATCATTTAACATTGTATTTTCTCCATTTTGTGTATTTTGCTCTACGAAATCGTGCGGCGTTCAACCCGTTAAATACGTGACTTTCCTCGGTCGATCCTCTACGAAGAACAGATCTCAGAAAAAAAGGAAAGATATGGATTCAACGAGAAGAACCGAGGAGAGGAGAGCTAAGATGCTAGAATTTACTGACTAGAGATTCGAATTTGGTTCCAGAAAGACACTCGATGTGTCACGAGGCAAAGGGTTAAACTCCCAAGTTCCTTCGGTGATCCCCGTGAACCACGAAAGACTTTGAGCGCCTTCGGGGATCTCGAGGATCCTTGGCCGGTCAACGGCGAAAGCCGGGCTAAATCGCCCCGTGGCCGTACGTAAAACACGGAGATCCTTTAGCGTCCGATAATATCGCAACGGTCGCGAACGGGCGATTAGAGCGGCGAATAGGCGGCTTCCGGTCCGTTAACCGCGCCGCGGCCCTTTGTTTTCTCCGTCTCTGCCCGGCCCGATCATTTTTTATCCTGGAACTCGGTCGCGTAAAAATGACAAACGGAACCTCGGCGATGGATAAACAACGCGGGGACGCTGGCACGCGTGCGCTCGTTTCGCCGGGGCTTGTCAGGGGACAGAGGACTACGGTAAACGGATTGTAAGATGCTTGTTGGATCACTGAAATCGTTACTCTTGGGAACGTTCCATCAGAGTGACCTACTTTGGATTTCTCTTTCCGCGATTCTTGCCGAGACACGCGGATTTTTCGAGCAAGTTCGCGGAGAAATTAATCTGCTAATGCGCGTTCTACAGTACGAATCGAAAGTTTGATACTTTTGCTGTTCTCGCGAGACAATTAACGCGTTGAACGCCGGCTAAATTTCAGCTACTAAAAACGCGAGCGTCGGTGATTATATCGATAGTTTTAAACATCGATTAAACGAAAGTTTCCAACTTACGGAGGAGAATAAGGAATTCGATTTTGCAAATTTTACTGGATTTGTGTTATACATGTGAAAAATGTTACACGAAGGAGCTGAATTGTTTCAATTCGTGATCTGAGTCACGGGCGTTCAAAGATACTGCTCCAGATCCATGCTACGATATAATTCTCAAGCTACAGACCGTCGCGTCGAGGTGTCATCGGACTCACTGATAATTCCCTAAGTGGAAACGATTGTACACCGGAACTCTCTTTAACCGAACGAGAAACTACACGGCCCGCGACCGCGCGTTGTTTGTCCCGCCGCCTACTTGAAACTCTCGCGCGGATCGGCGAGTGTAACCGCGAAAACCGAAGTTCGCGCGACAGTCCGTCTCCGTTGAGCGCGCTGGCGGCACAACTTTCCATTCATTCCGGTGCGACGCGAACGGGAATTCCGTGTCTAATCGGCCCCGTATCCGGCGGACAGCTTCAAAAAGCCGTCGGAAGCTCGCGGATCGAAGTTGCGGTTCGACGAACGAAAGAACGAGGCGGAATGTAGATGGATTCGCGACGGCGAGGGGCGAACGCGGCCCGTAATAACCGAGGTAGCGGCACGCCCGTGTAACGAGCTCCGGTTACGAGCGCAAAAATCGGGGCAGGGAGATTTAAGCGCGCCGATACCGGCGAACGACGCCGAATCGGGTTAAAGTTCCGGGTCGCGGGAAGTTCGACGTTAATGCGACACGACGTGGCAGCAGGCTGTCGCAGGGAGCAGCGAGTTCGCGCCTCTTATAGGAGCACCGTATCCTCCGTAAGCGCAGCTTTCCGCGACGTAAAACCGTCGGGACAACCGACGGAACGAACGTTTCACGGTCCTCGAATTAATTTTCGTCGGGCACGGATCGCCGGAGCTTTTCATGGCGCTCGAAACTTCCCGACCGACTACCGGTCGGGATTAAAAAGCGATCGTAAAAGACGATCGCGCAGCTGCGTCCGGCGCGGGTTCGCCGTTTCGAGATTACGGTTCCGAACCCCACGTACATCCTGTTCGGCCGGCAGAGCACTGCCGGGAAAGAAGAACGCCGCAGTCGATAGATCTTCGGAGAACGTGAACGGATCCATCCACGCCCCCGCCTCTCCCACCTTTTCTTTTTCCGCTCGACGTTATCGCGAGTCCGCCGAAGGGGAAAGAGCGGTCCGCCGAGGGCCGGGACGACAGGAGCGTTCGTTTGCGCGCGTTAAACCGCCTGCCCGACGATTGCTATTTGTTTTCGCGTTCGTGCTGTCGCCGGCAATGAGTCCCGTCCGAATGGAACCCGGTTTCGCCGAATATTTCCGGGGCTGGGCACGTGCGTCAGTAGTCCGGTCGACGGATAACGCGACGGATTTCAGTGGAAATAACGACAAGCAGTCGGGCATATCGGAACGGGATAGTTGCGGTTGACGCTATCGCGATGCGCCATTGCCGGCCCACTGCTCTCTCCTTTCTCTACCTTCAACCCTGAACCCCTTGCACTTGACAATTTGTTATTAAAAATAATCAACGTTCTTTCGCGAGATGCGGACGATGCGCTCGGAGACGATAAGTCGCACGCGAATCGAACGAAACTGTTTCGTCCCGATATTTCGCGTCGTACAATGTTGCATATTAAATATCCGATTTTGTAAGATTGCCTTCTGTTCCTTCCTCTTTCCTATGTAAATCGGAAGATTATGGAATCTCGTGCTGCCTCGAGCGATATTTTCTTTTCCGTCGCCCAGAGAAGCTACTTTGTGAACATCCTTTCCTAATTCTATCCGTATCAGAAGGGAATGCGATGCTCGAACGAATGTTCCCGACAAATTAGCCGATACACCGAGCAAACACGCGCCTTCGGGGCCCCTTAAGCGCGTAATTAAGATCGCGCCGCGTCGAAGTTTCGACTGACGGCTCGCGAGGCGGCGAATCGGCGACACACATGTTCATCCAGCGGTATTTTACGCGGCACCGTTTAACGCTTCGTCGCGTCGCGGGGAAACAACGATACGAGCGGCACGTGGCGCGAAGCGCTTTCTCCTTTCTCGTCAGCTATCTCGCGGAAGTTCCGTGCCGGCGCGCGTTCCATTACACGAAAAACCGTGCTCGTCGCGAGCGACTCGGCGCGCGGGAGCTTCGCAAATTGAATCTGCAGCTGTTCCGGCCGGAGAAAAGCTCGACGACACTCGGGAAATACGGGTTTGTCCTTTGACGAGCGCATCGATGAGGTAAGCGCGAAAGCAATGCTTCTCCGGCGTTACGATGACAGGTATTTTGTCTCGCGACGCTCGTAGATGCGTATCGGTTATCTCCCGACGCGCCCAACTCCGTCCCTCGCGTTTGTCCCTTACACTCCCGCTGTCTCGCGGAGACCAAAGCCTGAACGTACGTCGCTGCCTTCCGGTTCCCGGGGGAACTCGTAAAATATTTATCGCCAGCCGCCTTTCGATAAACCGGTGCTTCGAGCGGCGTCGCGAGCACGCGTTTCCGTCCTGTATGGTCGCGTTAACTCCAAATGCGAATAATTTTCCTATCTCGCAAAGTACTCTGTATTTCCGATTCTCGAATTTTCCCCTCCTTTCCTCTATCTTTCCGCGTCGACGTTCTCGAAGAAAGAAAATCTACGGGGTATCCCGAAGGTCGCGCACGAGAATATTTACAAGTCCGAACGGTTCGACCGGCGTCGGTTTCCCATGCGATCGCGAGCGGAATCTCGACCTCGATCTCCCGGCGATCGTTTTCTAAGAAGCTCGCGGTGTTCCGCGGCGCTCGATAACAGTGGTTGTCCTCGCGGGGCGGGCCAGAGCCCGATGAACGCGGGTCGATGGCAACATTCAATATTTCCAGGGTGATAGCCGAGCACGGGGTGGCGATGGTAATGCGGAGCAATTCGGCCGCTTGGGGCCCGTGTTAATATTTAGGGTTACTGCCCGCGAACACGCCAGCCGGAGTGCATCACGCACTTCCATGCAATTCCGGGCCGATCGCCGCGTCGTAACTTTTTCGGGCTTTCAGCCGTTCCCGAAATTATCGACCGGCGGACAGGGCAGGGCAGGGCCGGACCGGGCGAGACGACGGGGAACTTTTAAATGGGAAATTTATCGGTTTCCGCGATCCGCGGGCCGGGCAGATTGCGACGGGTACTTTATCGAAGGGCGACGACGGTTTTAAATGCACCGGCGCTCCTGTTTGCGCTTCGGTCCGGCCGTCCGCCTCTCTGTCCGGGGTCGAGGAGGTCGCGACGACGATCGCGGGGCCAGCGGTGGAGCGTTCGCAGCGGATCCGACGCGATGACTCGGCGGTTCGCGTCGAAATTCGACGAGCCTGTCGAAAACCGAGGGTCCGGCTAATATATCACCTTTTTTTTCCGCCGCCGCGCCGGTGGCCCGGTACCGTCGCGGACCTTTGTTTTCGCGGCTAAACATTGTTATGCAGATGGGACCAGACGGCATTGTTGTTCGGCTAGACCCCGCCGCGCAGCCGTGAAGCTATTCTCATGATAATTTTCGGGGATTATTTTTCGTAATTTCTCATGGAATACGTTGAACATCCCTTTCGCCGTTTCCTACGGTCGCTTTTGGGAAGCAAAAAAAAAATTGCACGAGCGCGGCGCGGGCGGCAAGGAAAAAAGAGAAACGAGCCTCCTCCTCCTCCACCGGGACACCAGCCCACGGTCACGTTTTTATGTCTCCGCTGAGTCCCGGGCTTTAATTTATTTACCAAAAACAGCCTTATGTTCGTTAGCCGCGGATGAAGTCGTGCGCTCGGCGAGATACTGTGGCGGCTTTAAGACGATCGGCGTCGGATAAGTACGCTCAGCGGTAAGTAGACGACGAGCGTAACGCAAGGAAAGCGTTCTGCGAATTTCATTGGCAAAGCGCTGGAATAATCGTTTAAAAATATACGAAACCTTCAGCGGATGAAGCTAAATTACTTGTCGGTTGCTTAATTAATATAAAAAAAGGAAACTACGCACTGATATCTTGCCGTTCGAGTAATCGAATCGTTCGTCCACGACTTAGTCTTCTAAACGCGAAACTTTCGTCTCGCCGAAATGTAGACATTCGTCCGCAGAGTTAATCGCACGCGATTCGATCGAATTTTCCCGTCGTTTATCCTGCGAAGCTAATCACTTCGGCGATCGGATGATTCGATTATTTCTATTGATCTCCGTGACGAAGGAATAAGCTACACGGCCATTGCACACCGTTCAAGGTTCACACGGCGGCGAACGGAGTTTCACGCGGTCTCGCGTCAGTAATCGGATTCTCGGCGCGTGCTCGTCCGATTAGACGCACAGCGCTAATAGCCTGGCGCTCGCGCGGCCGGGCACGACGAAGGCAAATAACGCGGCTCTCTGCGGCGCTGGCGCGTTGTTTTCCGAAGACTTTAAATTTCACAGTGCTCCCCTGCGGCCTCCGCGCTGTCGAGCCTCCCCTGCGCCGCCGCGCCGCCGGTCGAACCCTTTCAACGATTCAAGCCCTCTCGGAGGTTAAACGGCCGAAATTGCTCGAGCCGGGAACGAAGCGTTGTTGTACAACTACGACGCGACGCGTCACTATATTAAAACCTATTTACATGCGGGCTGCCGGGGAACGGCCGCCGCGCGCACCAATTCGCTCAAATTGTGTTCCAGCCTCGGGAGAATTTTACCGTTGCGTAACCGAAGTCCCGAATTGAAATCTATGCTCGCCGAGCCCGCCTCCGTCCCGGGGAGCGCAAACTTATCGGCTCGCTGGGAAATCACGCGACACCCGCACCGTTGCCCGCTACGCCCCGCAAACTTTCTTTTCCCCGTCACGGGACTGAAACGTGTTTTCCCGGTGATTCTTCGACGCTTCGCGACCGCTGCTCGTCTCGTCGCACGAAATTGTGTTACATAAACAACGATCCCGGACAGTTCCCTCTACGAGAATCGCCGGAATGCTTACAAACGTAGCTGCAACGCTTCGGAACGTGTTCCAAGCGATACAAAGGAACGCGGCGAACAAAGTAATCGAAGATGAAATAGATAAAACGGTTAACCGTGAAACAAGACTGTTTAACCTAATCGATACACGAGGAGATTAACACCCTCGTCGAGCAGCGGACGCGTTAAAACGTCGTTGCGAATATGAACGCTTAACCGGAAATCAGAGGCACGTCCTCCTGATAGCGACGAAACGGGTACTCGAGCCGTGATCTCGCTCGATCAGCCGCGTAACCCGCCACGAGCGATCTAAGAGGTTGTTCGCGGGCTGGGAAGATGCGACGCGTGTTCCATGCAGCTCGCTTCGTGCCCGATTAAAGGGACCGTGGCCGTAATTCGGGAGGAGAGGAGCACGGCGCGCGATAACACAGACGCTAAATTCGAGGATATGCTCCCCCGACGTGTGCCATCGACCGTTTACGTCCAGTATTATCGCATTACGCGCGACGTATTCCGGGAAGGTCTCCTCGCGCGCCGGCCGAGCGCTCCTCGTTCCCCGGCCGTTCCGTTCCGTTCGGCAACCTCCGTCGCCCTTTTTCCCGAGGCGGGTCGGCGTGTTTCTCGAAAAATTCCGAGCGTGCGTGACGCGCGAGAGGCAGCTCGGTCGTTCCCGCGGAAGTTACGGGGCCGACGAGCGGAGGAAAGAGCTGCAGGTGCAACGACAATACGAGGAAAGTTCTCGAGTTCGCTCGGGGCTCGATTAAAGGGGCCTCCTCCCGCCGGCGCCTCCGCGCAGACACGGTCGAAGGAAGCCCGGGAACGTGATAACAGAGACGTTTGACCGCGCCGCGTTCCGCCGGCGATCGATGCGGTTAATAATAATACGTTCGCGGAACGTACGGCTGCCCCGCGGAACCGCGCTGCGAGAGGGAAAAGCCGCGAGAGGCGCGGCTTGTACCTGTGAAGTATCGCGCGAGATAACGAGCGTTCTTATTAAACTTAATCCCGAGTATTTTTACAAAATTACCCGGCGCGAGCGCTGCCTCGCGGGGAGCTAAAGCTTTTTCGGAATTAGACCCGGCCGCGCATCGGGAACGAATAATACGATAACGGATTACAATAACTCGCGCGGCGCGCTCCTCTCCTCCCGCTACCCCGCGCTCGCGGATCCACGGCTGAACCGGAGCCGACCGCGCCCGGGAGCCGCTTCAGCTCTGCCAGCTCCGAAAATAAGAGCGTCGTGTATTTTCATCCGGGTATCCGAGTTCTTCGGAAATAATTGCGCTCGTTACGGTCGGAGCGTGTCCCATTATCTCGCGCGTGTACCGCGCGGAGCCGGCATGTAAGTCGTCGCGAATAGATTCCGCGGGACTCGAGCTTATTTACATGCAAATGTAAAAATGCCGTGCCGGCCGCGGCGCCGGCTCATTCTTGCGCGGAGTCTGCCACCCCGGAGGAACGTCGTTCCAACCGGCGGAGCGGGTTCCGAGGAAACGCCGAGAGGATCCGGCGGTGCCGGCCGGATGGAAGCGAAACAGGTGCGCGCCGGGGAACAAGCGGTAACGAGAATCGATAATGGGGCTCGAACGAAATCGCGGCTTCCACGGGATCCGAGCCGCTCTCTGCCGCGGCCTTCAGCGACCTCGCGTCGCCGGGTTTGACTCCTATCAGTCCGCCCCGGACGCGATTCCAATCGAAAAGAGAGAAATTGGACAACGATGCCTCGAACGAGATTCTTTTGATGCCGTGATTCGTTCTTTGAGCGCGCGGGCCGCCCCGAAACCGCCGCGATACGCGATTGCGTTCCGAGACGCCTGACGGTCGGAGCCTCCGCGAGCCGCTGGATCGCGCCTCGATAAAGGGCGGCCGCGTCGAGGCGCTTTTACGCTCGATAGGCTCGCGAAGAATTAATCCGCGGTTCGCGAGGCTGGAATAATTCACGGGGCGAAACTATGCGCGTTATTCGTTGGAACGCGTTGCCGTTACACGAGCCTCGATGCACGAGCGTTCGCGCCCTCCGTTGTGTGGGACGCGCGGATGCGCTTCGACGAGACGGAAATGCGGGTGTGTTCGTAACGAGGCTAAAGAAGCGTAATTATAGTAATTAGACGGCGAAGTCCGTGGCTTTGTGCCGGACAAATGTGTAAAATATAAAGTAGAATGACGGTTCTAAGGAGGTAAGAAGGTTGTCAGTTTGCTTTACACGGAAATCTCCTGTGCGGCTAATAATAAAGAAGTACGCATTAGCGGCAGATCGCGCCGCGTCCTTGCGTTCTCTTATAATCCGCCATTGCTCTAAATTCTCTCTATATTCCTTTTACATCTCCTGCTCTGCACGCGCTTCTGACGTCAGCTCGCTACACCGTCGAATATCCCTTGGAAGGTTCCTTTTCATGAAACATCGGCGAGAAACTATGGGAAAACGGCGACAACGCTCGAGACGAGTCGGAACGCGTGTGCGATTATCATCGATGCGCCCCGGAGACGATCCGTGGAAATACTTTCGCAGGAATCAAAGGGCGGAACGAATTTACCCTGACGGCGGGATGTATCCGAGCAATTGGATTCGGATTTATGCACGGATTGATCGAGCAACGAAACGAACGCTGTTAGGGAAGAAGCGGATACGCGCGCGTAAAAGTCGATGAAAATCGATGGAGCGGGGTCAGCCGAGACTCCGGGATTAAAGAGTGCTTTTTAAAAGCTCCACCCAGCTCGCCCCATCCCGCCCCGTCCCGACCCGTCCCGACCCGTCCCGTCCCGTCCCGTCCCGTCCTGCTCCGTCCCGTCAAACGTTTTTACATTCCACTGCTTTACGTTGAATAATTCGGCCTTAATGTATTCGCGTGGAACGACACGCGCGACATACCTGCCGGTAAGTGTGTCCGACGTTGTCGGAAATTGACCATTCCGAACGGGAATTAAATTATTATGACGATTCGGAGCAGCGGCAGGCTCGCCGGCGCGCGAGCACGATTCCTCGCTCGTCGCGATTAACTATTCGCTCTATCGATTCCACGATAAAACGCGCGCGCCGATAGTAAAACGAGTCGAGCTTCCGTTCCCGGCGATCGTCTCGCGCTTCGAGATACGATACTGTAATATCCTGCGCTTTTAACCCTTCGCGACCCGCGCTGGGTCACGCTCGATTCAATTTCGTTCCAATAGCTCCGCGACTCGCCAATTTTTGTTTTAATAACTCGTAACATCGCAATCGTATCGTACGTGGGAATAATTTCACTGTTCGTCGGATGCTTTCGAGCTACGCTCGAGAGTTAAGCAGCTTTTACAGCTGTACAACATGTTCGTTGTAACACTGATCGCGTATAAAATCATCTCCCACTAATCAATCACCGCGACACCGTCGTCGAAAGAGAGATACCTGGATCCGGACAAACCCGGGAAGTACCTTTGGCAATCTACCAGCGAAACGGTCCTCGACGAGACCCGGAAACGGTATAAACAGCATCGATCCGACGGATGCCAGCCAGGAAGAGGAATCCAGCAACGCCATTGGTCTTGTTTCGCGTCTCTCCAGCGAGATCACAGGGTTAGATCGCGGGAGAAGCATAAAGCGTATTGAATCGGTCGGCTCGATTCGATAGCGCAGCTCTAAATCGCGTCGCGAATACGATTTTCTTCGGGATTCGGAAGCGTCGCGACCGTATGGGAAATGCAGTGGATCGGAATCGGAAAAATACCTGGAACATTGATATTTCTGTTGTTTTTGTATCAATAACTACGATATAACCTCTTCCCGGGGTTTTAAGCATCGCTGTACATTTAAGAGCGAATACACCAAGTTCATTCGTTCTCCATCAATGCCGAGAATTCGAGTTTCGCGCGGGTTTTTCCGATTCCGTGCCACCGCGCGACTCGTCGTCGCAGCCATTGAACGAGGCGGAGTTGCACGCGCTCCCGCATACGCGGAGCATACGGGATGCCGCCGACTCGTGACTAATTCCAACCTAAACGCCTCGAAGTTGATAACAAACCGGCGCGGCGTTTGCCTCGGAAGCGAGTCGGGTCGGCTCTAGCCGAGTTGAGATCGAGTCGAGTCGAGCCGAGTCGCTCGCGCTTCCAATCTACATCGGCGCCTGCCGTTTTCGGGGCAGAAACAGCGTCACCGATAACAACGAGCATTGTGCGCGGCGCCGGGAGAATCGAGGCCGCCCTTTGCCTCGTCCGACGCGACAACTTTCTCAATTGTCGAACGGGCTCTATGATGTCTGGCTCTCCGGGCCGAGCGTACCTATTCAATGCGCCGCGCGCTGGGAGTAATGATAACGCGAGCGTGCGAGCGAGCAACCGCGCGCGCGAGCGATTGCTCGACAAGCACGATAGAGGTCCAATTCGTACCGTTCCATTCGCCAGATGCGATCCGCTCGTAGCTCACACAATTTCGGGCTGGAGATTAGACGGAAGAGGGACGCCGAGGATGGAACACGGCCGTGTTTCACGATCGCGGGCCGCGCGCTAATTAATTGGTCAGCTTCGAACTTGCAATTAACCGTCGGCCGCGCGGACCCGCGGCCTTCCCTTGTCGAATTTTCAATGCGCGCGCGATTTATCGCGGCGACCCTTCCTCCCTCCCCTGTCCCGTCGTTTCGATTCAATGTAATTTTCGACGGGCGAATATTCGACGATCCCTGCTTGTCCGTCCGTCCGTCCGGCTGGCCGCTCGCTCGTTCGCACGCTGGGATAGAGGAACGCGGAACGGATCGACGCCGGCGTTCGCCTAGCCGGCACTTCCATCCTTTCAATCATCCTACGAGCTGTCTTCTCGCCGCTTTTCCCTCTTTGTCATCCCGGGCTTTATCGGCTGACGCTCACCGGCTCCGATATCAACCGCTTCGTCCGTCGCTCTGTCCTTCCGCGTTTATCTCGATCTCTCGGCCGTGTTCTCGTTCGCCAGCCTCCCTCTCGCGCGCCCTCTGATTTAGGTCGCAGCCAGGTCCGCTAACTGATTGAGGGTGATTGACGCTCTGGCTGAATACCGGACAAGCCCAAAACCCATTATTTACTGCTCGGGCCTCGTACAACGTTATAATTGCCGGCAGCTATTCCACCTCTACCCTCGTTCCCCGTTCCATCCCCGTTCCGACCCTCACCCCCCGACCTCTACGCCGCTGCTCCTCCATCGCCCTTCGATTCAGCCAGCACCGTCGTCCCTCCCGTCCTCCCCCCTCGGATCCAACGAGTCGGCTTATCGTCCGATATCCCGGCCCGAACTCCGGCATTCTTGTTACGATCGCGCGAATCCGCGTCCCGATTAAGCCGGCTACATCGACGAATTTCATCCGTGTTCGTGCCGATCATAGGCCGCGCGACGAACGCGCGCCGATACCCGTTGGAAACCCGCCGCGTTCCTTGCCCCTCGAAGGTCTTCGCGCGCATCGATCGCACGCGCGCGGCCGGGCGGCCGCGGCGAAACAAATATGGGCCGAGCGAACCGCTGATGGATTCGGATAATCCGTTTAGCCGAGAAACGCCCGAGAGGAAAGTTTCTTCGCGAAGTTCGACGCCTCGCTCGAGGAGCGCCGATTATAATACGGCGACGTCGGGATTTTTCGCTTCCATCGCTCGCCGGTTCTCTTGGCAACGCTCTTGCCCCGCTTATTGCCTAATGGAGGTATAAGCTAATCGGGCACAGCTCGCGGGGCTCTTACCACCGCCTCAACCGTTTCCGTGCGGAATGCTTTCAGTTGGCTACAAAAATCTGGGACGTATAATGTTATATCGGTATTCCATATCGGCGAGAAACCTCGTTCGTGCGCGAACGTTCCTTGAGAATGGTTCGGCTGTTAAGGATTAGGAGAATTAGATTCGAATCCGAGTGGACTGCAATTTGTTTAAACTAGGTTGTTGGAAGAATGTATACCGAGTGACAAGACTGCGATGAACCGTGCGAACGACGATTACGATCTCTTACGTTTGCGAGTTGCTTCGAGTATCGCGTGCATGTATTTTGAAATCTCATCTTGTTCCGCGACGAAAGAGGTTTCGGAAAAGTTTCATGTGTCGTATCTCCCCTCCCTTCTCGTTCCGTCAGGATTTTAAATTAACAGACGAGATTCAGAAGCGCAACCTCCCAGCGCGTCGCAAACGTCGAGATTTTTATTTACCGGATCCGCCTGTGTTCAACGAAAACCACACAGGGAGACGCGGTTCCGTTGAAACGGTTAAGCCGCGATAGCCGAGACAAATCTTAGGAGAACCGGGGAAAAGCCAAGCGAGCTCGCGCGAATCCAATTTAAACGGCGGAACTGTCTCGATCCGCGCGGAATCCATTAGACGGGGTGCTCGTTAGAAGCGGCGGCGAGCACCACCGCGGGATATTATCTTTTTATTTGCGGGATCTCCTCGGCGGAATCAAACTTTGAATTCCATCGGCCTCCGCGGTTCTTTCGTTCGTTCGTTCGGACGGTCGGACGGGAAAGGGATCGGAGTCGGGGCCCGGAGGAAAGTGGGCTCGAACCGAAGTACGTCACGTCCGGCATACAGTTTACCTTGAGAAGGATCGATTCTCGAAGGAGTTAAGTGGCTGCCGGTTCTTCCAAGAAGTATACCTATCGACTCCAGTAGGAATCACGTTCGTGGCTGGGCCGTGCTCCATCGCGGCCCCTGTCATCTTAATCCTCGGGATCCTTTTTACACGGCTTTCTCATTCGCGTCCTCTGTGTACCGGGCTCTTTGTGGACTTTGGGTGCCCGGGTCGGAAGACCCGGGACCACCTTCTCTCTTATCCGCTTGAATTACGGCGAGGCACGTCCGCCCCTAGTGGACATCCCGCCCGAGACTGGACGGTGTCCAGCTTCCACGAAAGAAGAAGACGAAGAAGAAGAAGCACCACCTACGCCGAATGGCCGGACCGTATTAAAACGGGCTCCGCGTACGTGAGGCTAGATTTTATTTCGCCCCGCGCGATATCGTCATCTCCGCGTCGATTTCTCTGACTTCTTACAACCCATGATCCGGCGTACTCCAGGATTTTCGGCTCGAGCGAGACCTGCATGCGACGGGTTTACGGGACGAGCGTGTTTCGTGCGTTCGCAAGATGAATGGTTAGAGTTGGGGGTCGTTAGCGGGAGTCGTTAGCGTGCATTCAGACACGCGTATTCTTCTAATCAGTTTCTCTTTCGTCCTCTCGCCTCGGTCTTCTTCGTCTTCGTTGGAACTTTCAAGATCCACCTGGCAATTAGTCAACGTTATCGGATATGTACTTCTTCCCTTCGGCGCGGCTTTTACTTCGAAATATTCCGTGCGTCGTATTTGTTCCTCCTTCGATTGGCGCGCGAGATTGTTCTTGCCGGAAAGTCTTTCGTTCCGTTTCTTCGTTAGGTCGGTCACGAGCGGCAGTTCCCGAGCGATTCGTACGGCCTCGCCCACATACGTACGTATGTACACGCGCGGGCACATATATACCCGCGCGGGCTTCATCGAGGAGGCGTCACGTATGGCAGAGATGGTGTCGCAATCAGGCCAAAATCGATCGGCCAGTCGATAAAGGGCTGGAGGATAGATATTGTCCGGGATGATGATAAGTTCTCCGCGATACGGCGCGTGGACGACAAATGGCCGACCGCCTTAGACACGTCCCCGTGCACACGAACTATGGGGACTTCCGATTGTGCGAACCGCCCGCCAAGGTTTCTCCTTATTCTTGGCCTTGATGCTGATCACCGGACAAAGGCACTCTTTGGCGACCGGCTCTTCTCTTCCGCAGACCGCCGTTCCACTCGCTCCGGACAGGATTCTCCGAGAGAGAACGCCGCCTTCCGTGCCAGAGTTCAAGTTCAACTTGTTCATTGCCCCGAGAATCTCGAGCGTAGTGCTTGTTTCGTAGCGGGAACAAATAATATCGATTTCTACGTTACGCTATTATCTAGTTACTATCAGCCGAACGATCGTCAATATTATAATTACCAGAGTGGGGATCTTCAAGCGAATTTCAATTTTTAAGAGTATCATCGAGAAGACAGAATATATTTTAACAAACGTTACGAAGGGTAGATTTCCAGGTTACATACGTTAGATTCAAATCATCCATTCGAATTTCGAGAAATCTGCGCTCGCGCTGGTGCGTCGCTTCGAAGATCGATCGAATCCTCAAGTTTCGCGATACAACGGCCCCGAAAGTTCACTCTCGAGGCGCGATTTCTCCAAGGAAAAGACAGCCCGAGATTTCCACGGTTTATTCGGCGTGCCCGCGGAGAAGAGTGCACGCGCAAACTTCCACGGCCACGTTTCTTTAAGATTCGCCGGAGACGAGGCGTTGATTAAGCGACGCTCGTTTTCCTCTCTCTCCCTTTGTGTCGCCTTTTTCCGGAGCCCGGGCTCGTTAGGACGCCAGCCGCGGCTGGATAGCGTCTCTCAAAGGAGCCCTCGGACTTGGCCGGTTTCTTCCGATAACAAAATCGCGTCGCGGAGGTCCCGAGGTCCCGGACGTTCCCCGGGATCAGCCGCGGGACCCGTTTCTTTCCCTTCGAACGCCTCGGATGTCCCCGGGCACTCGCCGCGGATTGCGCGAGCGTCGGTCGCGGCTCGATCGCACCGTCGAGAGGTCATAGTTTAAGGCGAGAGCTTACGCGCGAACGCTCGTCTCACTCGTCAGGCTGTCGGTTATCGTTCGCGTCACAAGCGAATCTTAGGGAGAGCTCCTTCCTTAACGGTTTATTTGCCCGACGGCTTATCCGCGACAGTTATACACGGTCGTTCGCAGCTGCCCGGCTCCGCGAAGCGTTCGAATCCGTTCGACGGTGGTAAACGTTTATTCCCGGCGTTCTTCTTCTTAGTTCTCGGTGGCTCTTGTAGATGCATCTTATCTCGCCAGGCCTGAAACTGTCTTCGAACTCGTGCGTCGGTCGGGAGAGATAGCGGGGAATTGTTTGGTCCCCCGAGTGAACTAGGATGTGTACAGCGGTGGTTAGAAGTTGCCCGGATACTTCCGAAACGCGGCGGCGGGGGTGGAACGGCGCGATTTCGACATCGACGTAGACAGCTAAGAGGAAGGGGGCCGAGGGCGCGGGGGACGGGAGGCTCGAATTGTAAGTCGAAACCCGCCGCAGCGTCGTACTTCGAAACTTCTCCCCGTTCCCCGCGCCGGATTCAACTATCCAAATTTCCCCGGCAAAGAAATAATAAACGATTACGAGGCCGCGGCACGTACAAAGATTCGGCCCAAGACTCCCGGCCGTGCTCGGCGCTTTGACCCCGGCGTAATTCGCGGCTTAATCGGATACGCTCCGGATTAAGCGTTCGCCGCGCGCCGCGTTTCACGAACTCGCCGAACGGCACGCCCGGAGAATCAACGCGCGCGAGCCGCGTAATTCTCAGTGGGTCGTGGTGTTTCTTTTTCCTTGCCGGATCCTGTTTCCTCCCCTCCGCGTTTTTCGAGCGGTTCGAATTTCAACGTGTAAATATGATAACCAGGTGGAAGAGGGAATCTCCAGCGCGCCGTTTCCCTTTCCGTCCCCCTTTAATCGGCCGCCGGGAACTTTCACGTCGAACCGTAAAGCTCCTTCCGACGATTTCTGGTTACGAGCGACGACGAGCCCGAGTTGTTTCTTCACCTGCGCGGCAAAGATATCGAACAATGACGGGAAGTAGAGTTTCGCATTAAGGAAATAGCGGTGGAAAGAGGGGCGGGGGCGCGGCGCCTTCGCGAACTTCCGCCGAGTTCCAAGGTATTCTCGGCTCTGATTCAACCTGCCCCCTTCGCGACTACTCATTACTCCTTACGAACTTACAAATTGAACACGTAAGACTGGATCGAGGGATCCCAGGAATAATAATAATTCTCGGTCTTTGTTGCCGGTCTCTCTGTCTCCCTATATATATATACATATATATATATATATATATATATATATATATATATATATATATATATATATCCTTTTCACGTCTTTCCCTTCTCGTTCCGCGTCGGTCGGGCGCGTCACCCTATATTCCAATTGGATGTCGAGACGACGAAATCGGTGTCGCGTGATCGATCGACCGATACCACGGGAAACATGCGAAGCAAAATTCCGCTGGTTTTTTACGGTAATGCGACAACGTCGCGTTTACGAGTCGCTACAATTTAAGGGTACAATATATTAGAAATCACACGATATCAGCACGCGAGTCGTTCGTGTCGTTCGCAATAAATTCCGCGATGAACGTCGAACCAGAACGAGCACCGCGGTTAGTAAGCGAAGAGGTGTTAATAAGTGCGAAGAAGGCCGCGCTTTCGGCTCGCGTCCAATTAGGCCGCAGCCATCGCGGCGAGAGGACCGAAGCCCGACGATCGATCATTCGGAATAATCGTCCGTCGGCGAGACGTTTCTCGAAGACGGTGCAAATTGCTCGCAACGCATCGAACCCAGCCGAGGGTTGAAACGCTCGAGCAGCGTTCGACGAGCGCGCTCCTCGGTTTTCGAAGGTCGCGCAATTATTCGAGTTCCAGGCGACCGCAAGCCGGAGCGGGACGCAGCCGGCGAAGAAAGGAGCGCGATTGGCCATCGGTGTGTTTCTGGCGAGGCGGTGCTCTCAAACGAGGTCGCAGCGGATGATCCAACCTCCGGACCCTGGGGTAACCTTATTATGCGTTTCTCCGTGACTCCCGCTTTGCACGGATCCTGCAAAGTGGCGAGGGTCGCGTCAACCGAATAACCAGACCATAAACCACCAGAGGCCAGAGCGGAAGGATGGGTCGAGCACCGGGTCGGCTGGTAGAACCCGTTTACGTCACCCGTAAACCGACGGTCCTGCGGATTTCGACGAGC
The DNA here is from genome assembly GCF_051020985.1 of Nomia melanderi. NCBI lineage: Eukaryota > Metazoa > Arthropoda > Insecta > Hymenoptera > Halictidae > Nomia > Nomia melanderi. Next base: position 16,771,943 of record NC_135006.1, on the reverse strand, counting down.
AAATACACTCGCGGCCATGGTGCCTCGTAAACCCAGTCAAGACGCGAGCTGACGCACCGTTTTCCCGGCGTTCCCGGAAAAACTAAGACGCTCGTCCGTTCGTCGCTCCTCGTTCGTCCCTCCGCTCCCGTTCCTCGCCTCGCCACTTCTCGCGGCGTTTTTCAATAACGTCGGTGCGCCGTCGTTTGTCTTCTCCCTTCGTAGTTTCGAGACGTCAGCCGCTCGGATGTTATGATTGCAGGGACGAACGAAGGAAACGTCTACTTTCCTCGTTAAGTTTAATGCGTCTGACCGACTCGTAAAGGCTACAATCGCGTTCGACGGTGTTCCTCGTATTCCGCTCGCCGAGGGAAACTATAGGCCGGGATCGGGAGATTGGCTGCTATCCGGCTAACGGTCAAAGACGATGTTCCGTGTAACGCGACGCGGCTGCAGTTATTTTCCTCGCGACAGCGATTTGCCGGCGGATGTACGCGATTTACGGGCCGAGTCCGATCGGCGGCGGAATATTCCCAGGGATCGGGAGGTAATTCGAAGTACAGATGCGTCGCTCCGGATTCGTCGGACCGCTCGAATAAACCATTAAAGCGGCGCGCCCGTATTCGGCGCGCTCGATTTTCCGTCCGCCGCTTTTACGGCTGGAAGACGTTAATTCGAACGCCGGCGATCGTCAAACGCGTATCTATTTCCGCTTTCCACTTCCGCTGGCAAATGCTCGGACCTCCGTGAAATCGCGCGTTTCTATCGCGACGCCGCGGCCGGCGTCCGCATGCGCGGCTCCGGGCGCATTTAATAAATTAACGTCGTAATTCAGACCTCCGAGCTCCCAGATATTACGACCCTTATTCGACTCGGGGCTCGACGCGCCCCGAGACCGGTAAGTCGAGCCTCCTGTCATCGATCGCCCGCGGGAAATCGGCTCCGTTCCGGGCGCGATCGATGCCGGTCAGTTTCACCGATACTCCGCTTCCTCGGCCCACGGGTTCGTTATTACGCGCTCGCGACCAACCAGAAGGACACGCGAGCACGGGAATACTTTCCCGCTGGAATCCCATGGCGCCGCGCCGTTTCCCGAACGAAAATCACGGCGCGCCGAGCAACAAACGCTCCGAATACCCGGGCCAGCGACGCGATATGAATTTCCAAGCGGGATGGAAGTTGACTGCTTCGGAACGGACGCAAATTAGAGACTCGAAACACCACCGAACGATGGACGAAACGTGCCCGTTGAGAGTGTAACCGGTACTTTCCGGGGAAGCTATCGTCCGGCGATTCCCATTAACGGACTGCAGGCTACGCGTTTATCGCGAGCGTTTACGGAACTTTCCGAATGGGAATTCTCGAAGACGTTTCGACCCTTTTAGTTACCATTTCATCTTTACGCTTCGATACTTCATTTCGCGTAATCTATCTCAATGTATGCGAATTCGTGGAGAAGTATAGTCGAGTGCGGAAGGTTCAACGATAAATGATTCCGAGTCCTGAATATGTTTCGCCGGAGATTCCTTTCCTCCAATTGTTTCGCGCTCAATTGTCCGACGTGTATATTTAAATTCACGCGTAACAGAATCACGCGAGTGCCACTGAATGAAACATCGCACGATCCGAGATAAGGATTCATGCGGTGCACGTGTATTTACGTAGACGCGAGGTGGAGATTCCTGGCGGAAACGGGGGCGGCCTGCCGGCGTTTTCCTCGCCGATTTCCCGGCGCGCTGTACAGTGCTCCCAAATGGTCAAAGCCTCGAAGCATACTTCTGTCGAACCAAGAGTCCGTACTCGGTGTTCCTTTCAGTCGCCGACCGCGATTCTAAATATCCTACTTGAAAGCAACATTATTGATAATTGATATTAGATTTATACGAAAGTAGGTATTTCATTTGTAAATGTAATTAAAACGTTACAATTACTTGCCCGAACTCTGTCATCTTTGATCTGTCTAGAATAGAATTCACAATTTTAGAATCATCGAAATATTGTGGCTAGACTGGCACCTAGTAGCAGCAAATTTTTACAAATACTCCAAGACGAAAGTACAAACTACGAGTCTGAGCATGAATTTCTGCAGGACACGACGGGATGCACAGCTTCAACAAGCATCCAAAGTCAACCTCTGTGTCGATGAAATTGTTAGAATCACTGTATTACTTCAGCATTGTACTTTTAAGTATGAAATTATATCTTTTTTTGGTGAAACTGAACAAATCAGTTCAACAACCTTATCACCCTATCACTGTAAGAAGTCGTAGGGTCCGAACATGAATCGCGAAGTCAAAAACAAATAACGACTATCCGTCGCGGACGCGTTCGCGAACACTCTACTCACTTCCAGGAATAGCATCCATTCCAGAGAATCGAAGGCGGTAGATTTTTCCGAAGGTTACTCACTTTACACTACGCTCGATGGAATCGCAATTAGCCGCACGACGACCGTGTGACTAGTGACAGCGATTTTCCCGGAAACTTTGCAAGAAGCGATTAACCCCCACCCTCCGGTGTCCTCATAGACATACCTTCGGGGCGGCTGATCCAGAAATAACCTAGTCGATAGCGGTAAGGGAATTTTCGAGGTTTCGGCCAGGCTTAAGCGACTCGGGAGCACTGTGCTGCGACGCGGCGCGGCGCGACGCGTTCATTAATTTCTAATTCGTTAAAACGTTCGGAGGCTGAGCGGCGCGGGTCTGATGGGATCGACTCCATAAAACCGGCCGCTGCAGTTTTCATCGGCGGTGCGTCACGTAAAGTTCCGCTCGCTTAGGGGAGGACGAAACACACACTCGGCGTATTTACAGTAATAGTAGCGTGGCACGAGTTACTTCCGGACAGAGCGGTACCGGTGTGCAGCCTCCCTCCATCGACTCCGCCCGCTCGCGCCGACGCTCACGTTTCGCGTGTGCGATACAGTTAAGTGCGGGTCTCGGCTAAGCGGTTACGAGAAATAAGAGAGGGCGAAACGGAGATAGAGAGGACGTAGCGAGTGGCGGGAGGGAGGGAGGGTTGAAAATGGTCGATTTAGAGCAAACACGCGTCCGGTGTCGCGTGCGACGACGGATATCTGATACGGTCGAAACGCGAGCGTAATTCTGTTCGACGCTGTCGCGTTATTTATAAATCGTCCCGAACTGCCGTCGGTTATTATCACCGGCCGTTACAATTTTTCACCGGCGCTCGCTGCTCCGAAACGTCCGGTTAACTAATTACTATTAATTTAACGGGCGGCGCGTTCGTGCCCCTCGTAATTTTCCTCCCGCGACAGTTCGCAGTTGTTCGCTCGCTCGCTCGCTCGGTCGCTCGGTCGTTTCGATTCGAGTTTCGGCCGGGCGGGAAACGCTCGGACGCGTTGCGAGGGGGAGACAAAAAAAATAGATAAGGCAAAGTGCAGGCTCGTTTAAAAGCGCGCGATACCGCGGACCGACCGGTCTTTTGACGCGAGCTCCGCCACTTTGTTCGCGCTAACCAGGTATTACGGCGCTCAGCTCCGAGACCGCCGACCGTACGCGCGCGACACTGCTTTCACCCTCTGCGCCCCGTTCGCTCCGGACGCGCGTTCGGTAAAGGATGGGTTATTACGCGCCCCTAAAAGAATTGTTAGTCACGAGACGATATATCGTAACGCCCGGCGACTGCTTCGCGAACAGAGACGGGACGACGCGCTCGAGCGCGATAAAAACCTGTCCCTCTCGCTTCTATTTACGGGTTTGTTATTTTCGCGTCGGTCCAATTCCAGCCGCGAACGAGAACGACGCGCCTCCCGTCGTTCGATCGTTTATCATCCGTATAAATAAATGGCGAGAGTGCGGCGACGGGTTCGCGAGAAGGTCGAAGATTCCAGGGGATCCGTCGTTTGATAGTTGCGGAACAACGAGAAGAATACCCCGGGAGGAGAGCTCGTTCCTGAAATCTACCGCGCCCGGGTAGAGGATACGATGCCGTAAAGATAATTGAAAGGCGAAATTAGGGGCAGAAGCGGAAATAAAGTGATACGATTTAAAGCGACGTATACGAAGTAATCCTGCCGGGCACGTGGAATCTGGTCATGACGTAAGCGGATTAAGGTATTAAGAGGTTAAGAAGTTGAGAAGGTACAACGACTAATACGGCTCCTTCTGTCTTGTCAAATATCGCTTAAGTTAATCGCGGGATCGCCGGCTGATTACCGGCGTTTCCGCCAGCCCCGCCGTCAGCGCGGGGATAACCGACGAATGCCAGAAACGAACAACTCTCTGGTCGCTCGTTAGGAAGATTTCGGAGCCGCGATACCCCGGGAGCCGGGCTCGAACAACGACAGAACTTCGAGCCGGGAGCCTGACGTTGACGTACGCAGCGTAAACGAGAAATTGATTGATTGGGAAACTTTCTTACGGGAAGGAGAGCGCAACTAATATCGACGCCGCTCGCGCCGCTCGCCTCGAAATCTCGTTACAGCCGAGCCCGAGTTTAGCCAAACACGCCGAGCTGCCGGTAAATTCGCTCCGCGGGTTTTCGCCGCTGATCCGCGTCGAAACGAAAAGTTGCGGTACCGTTCTTTGGGAAGAATGATTCTTAAAAATTCCGCCGAAGCAATTACCTTCCCACGATCCAACTCCCGTCGAGTATTATATAGTATCGCTGCAGTGTTCACGCTTGCGTTCCGGATCGGTGATTGCGATAGTTTTTCTCTTCCGATAGTAATTCTTCGATCGGACAATCGAATTATTTGTCGCTACGATAATAGACATTGGAGAAACATTCCTACCGGACACGATTTATTTTATTCCAGAACGCGAAGACGCGGAATCTACGTATCTACGCAATCGAATCTCGAATCTACGTAACCGTCGCATAGACGATTCACCGGACAAACTAGAAATCTCGAACAATTACTATCGCTGCGAGCAACGTCTGCCGCGGTATCTCCTATCTCCAGCGAATCCGCGCGAACAACAGTCTACTAGACCGACGAATGAAATCCGACCGAGAAATCGTCGCCGCGCGTCAGAGGAAATTCACGAGGTTTTCTTTGAACCGCGCGATAAACCGCCGGAATTATTTCAGTTGCCGTTTTCCGCGCGCTATTCCGCCGTCCGGCTGTTTTACGAGGTTTCGTTGGCCGGCTTTTTAACGGCCGCCTAATTCGTTTCCGCGGCGCGTTCCCGCGGCCATTGTGCTCCGTCTTTGCAGCGAGCACGTGGTTCCCCGACAAAAAAGTTTCTAAGAAACCGGGCGTTTCACGAGTTCGCGCGAGCCTTTATTTCCTCGCGCTCTTACCTTCGAGCACGAGTAATCCGCCCCTTGTCCACCCCCGTTCGGCACCTCTCGCGCCTTATTTTCCCCCGGCTTTCTCCGCGGTGGCTCGATTTTCCTCGCTCCTCGGACATATTTTTTTCAATTTCCAGAGCCACGCACTCGCGTAGCCGTCGCCGTTCGATCGAGTTTCCACGACCGAAGCGGCCGCGCGTCCGCGATTGTTTCCGCGATCCTCTTCCGTTCGCTTTTTCTTCCGTTCCGCTCGTCCCGTCTTTTTCTCTCCGCCCTCCAGTCTCCTCGCCACACACACTCTCTCTCTTTCTCCCGCCGATACTTTATTCACCGTCGGTTGCATTTTTCGCTTCTTCCAGCGGCGCGGGTTTTCTTGCATACTCGGTGAACCGGGTCGAATGCATACTTATGGGACGCGCGTGGTTCGCAGACGTGGCCCGTGATACCTTTTTAAATATATATATATATATATATATATATATATATATATATACATATATATATACATATATATATACACGTATGCACATATACATATACATATATACGTGTATATACGCGTAATGTACGGCGCGTGGGAGTGTAGGTGTAGGTGGCTTTCAGGCACGAGGCAGGAGAGGCTGCCCGGCGTGCATCGCGACCGGGAAAATACGCTTCGCGACGGTGGTTCCGCGTTGTTCCTCGGGCGTATTTAACTTAAATGTCGCGGCCCCGGTGAATGCGGGGCGAACCGACGCGCGCGACTTCGTTCCTCGAACCACTAATTCAAACGATCATAAACCGGAGCGGGTTTTTTGAAAGAACCTTTGAAAGAACCTTCTGCGGGCACGGTCGCGAAAGCGGGACGGATCGAAAAGAACGGGGAAAGATAGGCGGCGGCGGCGGTCGCGTCCGTTTCGCGGGTTTTCAAGCGAGACGGATTTATCGGGCGCGCGCGCGCGCGCGCGAGTGAGCGTCGCCCGGCTAAACAAATATTTGCATACGTGCCACGCGTAATTACTCGCCGCAAATATTACGCGAAAAATGTTGCTCGCGTACGGACCCGTACGTTCGTTGATGGATAGAGTGGAGGCCGCGCGGCGATATTTTGCAGAGGGTTTTTTACTTTTTTCATATTTTTTTTTTCGTTGCGGGACATCGCGAGTCACTTCTCGTCGCCGTCGTTCCCGGGGGACAGACGCGCGTTCTCGCTCCGCGAGCGCGAAATCTGGCGCGATCGCTACGCCGAGCTCTCCTTTTTTTTCGCTTGAAATCATTATCGGCCCGTTACCATTAATAATCACCGCTCTCTCGTAACAACGTCCCGCGAGACACCGATCCGACCGCGAGTTTCGCTGTTCGCGCTTTTTTTTCTATTCCTCCCTCGAACTCGTTCTCTTCCCGCTTCTCTCTCTTCCTCTCTCTCTCTCTCTCTCTCACACCCCATCCGTTTCCGTGTTTCTCCGTCCCTCCGACGGGTCCTCCCTCCGCCCCGGCTCGTTCCTCCCTCCCCGGACGTCTCGTTGCCGCGGTGATGCAACCTCGTTTAATTGCGAAACATTTCCGGCACAATACGAGGCGATGAATCAACGGTTCGCGGACTCTATTCCTGTTTAATTACAAAATATTCGCGGTATCCGGCGGCCGCTTCGTCTCTGCCGTCCTTTGACGCAGCCGTAATCACGCGAATTCATTATTTTTCCTATCCGCGAGCCAGCGAAACCGTGTTTTTTCCGCTGTCTCGGAGAATGCCTCGGGTCTCATCAGTGGCCGCGCGGATCGCGTTGCGGCCCCGTAATTCGCGCGGCTTGCATCCCCGTTGATCCGAGCGCCGAAACGGACGGAGTCTTGGCTCGGTCTTCTTCGCGGCGCGAGTCGCGTCGATATCGTTAACCGTCGACCGACCGGAAGAAGATACTCGGCGGACCGAGAGCTCCGATTCCCCGCTGCCTCGGCTGCTCGAGAGGTGAGACACGGCATCGCAGCTTTGTCAGCCTCGCGAATTTGTTTAATTCGGAGCTGATCGATCTTCGTGCACCTCTGATTTCGGTCTGACCTAAATTAACGCGTCGATTTTCGTGTGTGCCGCCGTGGCTGCTCGAGCTTTCGCGAAACGGAATATATACAATTCACGGAACGTAGCACCGAAATGCATTATTGTTCCCGCATTTGTCTCGACGAATGTCACTCCTATTACATCGTCGGTAACTTTGCTTGTCCGTTTCTCGAAGAATTAGTTACTATTTTATTATTTTCCTTATATCTCTCCACCATCTATATTATACTCCAGTAGACTTCCTCGCGGAGTATATAAATGAATAAATAAAGAAACTTTAAAGAGCTTACCAACAACTATCGTTTAGTCGAACGAGCTGCTGTAATCTGATTCGGTGGGGGTGAGCCCCACGGCGGCACCGAAAAGTCGAGTGCCGGTCATCACATATTCATGGACGGGGTAATAAGGTCAGCCGGCGAGGGCGGCGGCCGGTGGACGGCCGAGGCGTCGGCGATCGCTCGCACATCGCCACCTTCGTGCGTCTCGCGTGAACGTCTCGATTAAACGGGGCAGGCGACGCGGCTCTATTCGCGACGCTCGATTTACGAGCGGCCGATAACGAACGGCCGTTTCGTGGCTTAAACTACTTCGTTAGCGGCTCGTTCGGCCGGGTTTAAGAGCGGCGTGGAAGCGTTACCGCGTCCGGCGGACTGGCTCGAAAAAGAGAAGAAGACAGCGAAACCGGTGGAAAAAATGCGAGAGGAAAGAAAAAGAGCGGTCCGCCCGCGCTGAACTTCGATCGGATACTCTAGCCCGTCGTCGTTTTAAATATCCGCGCGTGCTTTCCAGCCGGCTTCGCCGGGCGTTAAGCCGAAACTCCATTAGTAGGAAACGCCGGTAAAACACCAGGCCGCTCCGAACCGCTTCGAACAGCGGCGCGGCTTACTTTGCGCGCGGCGAAAGCTTTGCCGTGGCTTCCGCGTTTCGCTCGAGTTCCCGGCAAACAACGCTCGAAAAGAACGACGAACAGTGCGAAAAGCGCACAGCAGCCGCGGAGAATGGAAGAAACCGCGAAACCGGTCGGTCCCGCGAAACAAGCGATAGACACCGTTTACAAAGGATTCCAGCTGTTTTGGACTTGTGTCGGGTCAACGTGTGAGTAACGTCCTTCATTACTTCGCTGTCCAAGGTACTCTTCAATGCCATTTTTGAAACGGCGCGAAGAAATCGACGAAAAATGGGAGAAGGTCGCGCGTAAAGATGGCCGGTTAGCGTGAAAGAAACGAGGTTATCGATGACAGTCGTCGATTCTTTTAACGTCTCGCGCTTAACTCGACGCATCTCGCATTGTTGCGCTCTGAATTTCCTAACCGACGATCGAGACGTCGAAACGGAAAGAAACTCGGCCGGATTGCCGCCGATAACGATCCATACGGAGTCTCTTCTCTCGAGCAGCGATTGCGGAACGGGAAAAGGCTACGCGAGAAGCATGAATCATCGCGCGAAGTTGTTGAAAGTCCGTGTTACCGTGAGAAACGCGTGTGCACGCGCGTCTCTTCGTATCCTCCGTGAGCAAGTTTCTGGCCGTTCTCTCGAAAAGTCCTCTAGACTCGAGACGGGACGCAGGAACAGATAACCGCAGCATTCGCCCGGCAACTATAGTCGTTGCCGCGCTACAACGAGATCGTAAATTAAACTTTTAACACCCGAGCTGCCAAGCAGTTGAACTTATTAGTTTTTATTTTTCCGCGGAAACTATAAAAGCGAGTTTATTGAAACTTCTCGAGGAGGCAGCGCCCTCGTCGTTTCAGTAATTGTAACAGAAGAAATCGGGAACGCGTGGTCGCAACGGAGGGAACTTTAACGATTAACCACGTCGATGCTGGCCGTCCGGTTAATCGTTAATTCCTTTTTCCATCTGCGACAGCGTCATTCCGACTCGTCATCCATGATCAGCGCCAATAGTAACACCTAAACTCTCGGTCCAAATAGATATAGCGAAACTTCGAAGCGTATCGAGGCTGTCGATCGCAGCTCCGCCCCTCGAGAAAATCATATTTCCGTCGATTCATTGGTCTCATCGCTTCGAACATGTTCCCTCTAATTCTCGAGCGATTTTACGATCACGCCGCACATCCGCGACGACTATACGCTCGGTTTGCGGAGACGGTTTTACCGGATGCGCGACGTTCGTATACGCGGCCGCCGAGTACCGTACCAGCCATTACGCGTTCGTTACACGTACGCCGAGCGTCGTTTCTCCGCGAAGCAGCCACTCCTCTATTGCTCTCGTCGCCGGATCCCGCTCGTCCCCGTCCTTTATTGTTATTAGACACTGAAATTCGGATAAGGACCGTGTCCCCTTCCCCCGCGGCGAGCAGATTTCGCGTTATCGTCCCGCGGCCTCGGATTCTTGAGAATGTTAACGAGCAGATCCGTATCCGGCTTTCGCGCAACGATCCGCTCGACGAGCGCCGTAATTGAATTATTGAGAAGGAAATCGCGGCCGATAAGCGGCTTTCCCGCTCGTTACATACGCGCCGTTCTTTCAGCTTCCCCGCCCACGCACGGGACCAGATAGAGGGATCACGTATCAGCGGGAGGACCGCGCGCGCGTTTGTTCTCCCTTCGCGAATCGATCCCAACTGTTTTGTTTTTTTTTCTTTTTTTTTCGAACAACCGATCGTAAGGCTTGATTCACACTAACGGACAGCGCCGCGATGAAACCGCGATCGTGGATTTTATCTAGGCGTTCGCGTTTAACGATAAAAAATAATCGAATCCCGTATACAACTTTCATTTCCGTTCGATCGAGGGACAGTGTTTTCTGGATATAAGGTTCTATCCAATAAATTCCGTTCGTTGCTCGTCGCGCGCGAATACGTTCGTTCAATTGCACGTTACTGTGACCGGCTATAAGTCATCGGTCGTGTATCGGTTAGATTAAGTTAGGCACTCGTCAGTTGACCACATTCGACTCGATCCCCTGGCGCGAACCGTGTCGAGCGCCGCGGGCCGACGCTAATCGAGATTCACGGCTATCAATGGATTCTCGTTCGCTTATGCAAAGCTCGAAAAAGGTACGAGCAAACATTACGTTTATCATTAAGCCGACGGTTCCCAGAAATTCGGGACAGAGCGCGCGGGCAGCGGCAAAACTCTCGTTACACGATCCGCGCCGGCAAACAACGATAGAAACACGGGGGAGAAACGCAATCAATCTTTAAACGGTAAACAGGCGAACACACGCGGACCGGTTGTAATACACGGAACCCACATTTGTCTAGGCTATTAAAGTTTAACCGTGTCGGGCACACGCGCGTCCCAATCTTTCCGCATCGCGCCGATTTCCAGCGAGCCTGGCCGTATCGATTCATCGGCGCTACCGAAGCGTGCTCGCCCGTCGCGGCCGCACCGTCTCCGTTTTCTTATTCCGTTCACGGAGCTTTTATCACCGGTATACATATTAAGAGAGTTCCTCGGATGCAAACTGGCCGCCAACGACGCGGGGCAATTGATAAGTAGCTCTCGGCCGCGCAGCGATCGCGCGGAATGGTCAATCGGAATATCGAATGACGGGCGTACCAGTGGACGGGGATAGAGCTCGCTCGGTCGGATACGTTATAGATCGTCGAGAGAGGTTATTGCGCGTTGTTAGAGGCTAAAAGGGGAACGGCGGCGTCGGCGGCGGCGACGGTCCGCGCTGTTCAATTCGTAGGGTAGTTAAGGGCACCGACGTAACTACTGCAGCTAATGAGGCATAAACAACCAGGGTGCTGGCTGCTGCTGCCTCGACCTCGAGTCCTAACCGCCGCCCGAAAATCCCTCTCCCTCGCCTAACCAACTATCTCCGTTCATTTTAGTGGCCGTCTATAGTTTAGTCACTGTACTCGTAAACTAATAATATCAGCGCCGCAGGACGGTCCCTTCGCGCGGCCAGTCCTCAATTTATCCTCCCCGGGATTTCGCAGTCTATCCGGCTATACCTCGTTCGAGGACTGCTCGTTGGCCCGGTCGATCTCGTGGAACTTTTTCGTCTCGTCGTTAACGGGTTGCACGTATATAGCAATCAGTATCTCCCGACGACTCGTTATCCGTCGACTCCTTTGACCTCTTTCTGTCTTATTTTCCGTATCCTCGAGCGTTACAGGGAGCGAGTATTAGATTTTGCCGAATATCGCGCGCTGCATCGCCCGCGACGCCGAGAATACCAGCGGTCCACGCCGCGCGGCATTCAGCGCGTTAAAGCTGCGTAACGTCGTCTCTTCCGTTTCTTTGTGCGGTTTTTTCGACGCTTTCGAAGCGTATTTCCGGCGGCGGTTTTTGCCGGGCGGAAGAGGGAAGTTACGGCGAGCGTTGTCCCCGCTCGATAACTGAATTATTCATAAGCGTCGAGCACCATTACGGGTTTTATTTAATTCGAAGTAACCCCGATGCGTCTCGAACGCGATACTCGTGGCGGCCGGCCACGTCACGGTTATCGTCCGGCCGGCCCGTGATCCTTCTCCCGGCCAACCACGGCACGTATGCGCTTCGATTTCGTTCGCCGCCTGTGACCTATCCGTTTCCCCTTTGTTTCTTTCCGTTCCGTGCGACGGCTAGACCCGCTTCTAATCGCGCGGGGCACGCAACAAGTTTGCGTGAACGAACGACCCACGTCGAGATTTCGGCTCGGAGCCGTTCCGGGTCTACGCTGCACGCGCTGCACGCGCTGCACGCCAGCGGCACACAGAGAGAGAAACGAGTGGCTCGATGCATCGGTCGCATGCGACCTGACCCTGGAGAAGTAATATCCTTATCAGGGTTAACGAGAGTTCGCGTAACAACGCGAGGGAACTGTTCGCGACGTCTCGTGCGAGATGAGTGATGCATCTTCGATGCTTCGCACCCGATACGCATGGGGAACGTCCTCTAAACGTTTATTTCGAAGTGACAGTAGAAAGACAGCGTCGTCGGCGACGCGTGGAACCGGCGGGAACCGGAATTTAATTGGAAAGCGGAATATTGTGTGTTTTTAGCGCAGGACAACTGCGGTTGTGCCCGCGGGCCGCGCTCGGAGCGCAAAGGGTTAATATTTGTACGGCGTCTCCGGTTTCGAAGCGAAAGATGACGGTTTGAAACGTCGACTCGCGCCACTGTTCCAGCGAACGGTCCCGGTTAGCCGATAAAACGGGGAAAACGAATTAGCCGTCGCTGTGGCGCGGCTGCGAGTCAAAAGAAAGGCCGCCCGCGCCAAGGGGAAACGAACAAATCACCCGGTCGCCGTAAAACGTCCCACTAAATTTCCGAATAACTGTTTCGCGGGCCAGACACGCCGGGCATACCGATTCCCGACTACTTTCGCCCGACTTTCCCCTCGACGACCACGGGCAGTCGTTCATTCGAGGAAATCTCCTGGAGGACTTTTACCTTCTTCCCAAGCTAGACGAGCGCCGACTAACCAGATAAGCTTTCCCCGTCCACGTAGCGATAATTACGTAGCATCAGCGAGCTATTCGAGCTCTGTTTACTCCGAGGGAACCTCGGGCGAGCGGGGACGGTGGTTGGGACCGGCTTCGGGAGAGCGGCGGGAAGTGGCGGCCTTCGTGGGAAAAAGAAACGGAAAGGAAAGGGGATGGCCCGAAAGAGAAACGCGAGAAATGGAGAGGCCAGGGGAGAGAAAGAGCAAAGACCAGTGTAATTCTAACGGGTTTAAGAGAGTCGTTTTTAAAGCCCGACGACCGAGAGAATCGGCGGATGTGGAGGAAGGTGGGACAGGGACAAAAAGTAGGGGAGCGAAAGAAAAAGAGACGGAAAAGGGGACGTCCGAGAAGAAACGAGCGAGCCAGCGAACGGACGTGGCGCCGGCCGGAGCGAGACGGACCGAGCGGAACGCGAGAGAGGGTGGGAAGGTCCATCTATGGAAGTGGCCGGAGCATCGGGCGAGCGTACTTCTTCGTGTTTCAAAGTAATTTCGTTAAACGCTCGTGGGTGGAACGCTGCCATTGTTTAAGCGCGCGCCGTTCGTTCGTTCGTTCGTTCGTTCGTTCGTTCGGCAGCGAACTCGTCCGCGGAAAGACCGATCCTTTCGCGAACGATCCGCGCAACTTCTCCCAACGGTCGCTGTTCGTTATTTATAGGAAATTCGGCCGATCGTTCGCCATTTTACCTACGGACAACTTTCGCCGGCGGACTTTCGGTTGTTCGAGATCGATTCGATTTCGGCAGCTCGGTTCCCGCGTAGTCGCGGTATGAGCCATATAATTGCAGCGAGAAAAGTTCACGATTGAAGGGAAGAGAGTGTGAGTAGCTGTATCCGTGAATATTCCGTGCGCTATAGACGCCACTTAAACGCGTAAAGACTTCTGATTGCGGGCACTTTAAGCATAGTTCTACTGTACAATGCTATGGAACTGCTATAATCCTATCAACCTGATCACAGTCGATGTAAAGAATGGAAAATATACAGCGTTTCGAGCAATTAAACGATTACTTCAGCGTTTCTTTTTGCTAGACCGACAGACCGCGGATCGCTGCGCGTCGACGATCGTTCCAGCGAAACTCCGTCGGACGTCTCGGCGCGCGTTTCGAATGGGAATCGGGGATATTCCGCGTGGACGGCTCGCGTATATCGGCACCCGATCCGCCGCCGCGCCGCGGAGACAGCTGGATTTCCGACGATCAAATATCCACGGCCACGAATAATATCGATTTTCGCGGCGGGCTCGTTTGCCTCCGCGGCTTCCGTCGACGCACCGCGTTTCCCTCCTCACGGCCTATCCCGCGTTATCAAAGTTTGCGCTGTTCCAGCGGCGCAATCAATTCTTGAGCCGACGCGCTCCAATTAATTCGCGTTCAGCCTTTATGCCCGTACAGGATCGGCGAAACCGCGCTCGCCCGCGAGCAGAATACACTCGCGCCCGTTCAGCTCATCAATGACCGCTTTTTAAAGCTAATCAACGGAACGTATGGATTTCTTCTTTCACAGCCGCGTCGCTCTTCCCCGTGAAACCGTTCGCGATCCGGTTATTCGAGTTTCACGGCGCTACCGGCGGATCGCTGGGCAAGAAATCGCTAGCCGCTCAATTGACCTCGCTACGGCTGGTTATCGAGGCGCGTAGAAACGGCGATGTTAGCCTCTGTTTTCCGTTCCGCTCGACAACCTTCGTTCCCCGTGTTTTATCCGTTGCCTCGTGTAATATCGATTCGCGGCTGTCGTCGCGGGGAATATCGTTAGCGACCGCGAGGCAGGGGGATACCGAGGTCGGGCGGCGAGGAACCGGTCCGCGGAGTCAAAGGTCAACGGTAGCGGCGAAGCCGCGGAGATACGATTGACTCGAAACGAGGCGAAACGAAACGAAACGGAACGAAACGTGGCCGCGTCGGAGCTCGTTCGGATTCAACTTCGAGACGAGAATTTTTCATTTCCGTTAATTAATTCGAACGCCGCTGCAAAGAGACGCGCGCGCCGCTGATTAAAACGGCCGTCGGTCGTTACAGTTCCCCGAGAGAAAGGAAATCTCGACTCGGTGTTTTCCTTTGAGCGATGATGTTTAATCAGGTCGCGGAAACGCGGCCCGCGAATCAGGCCGCGGCCAGGCGGCCGCGCTGCGTCCCGGCTCGCGAGTGGAATCGTTAGAAAGTTATTCGGCAAGAGATCGTCGGAGGCCGGCGATTCCGATGTATTCTCGGCCAGGCGCCTGAAACCGCCCCGTAAAATTCACGGCGTCCTTTGCATAACCCGATTCAATCGGAAAGCGTTTTCCCCGTGAACGCGGCTCCCTCAATGCGCGTCGACGAGCACACCGCCGCCACCCCCGCCGCCGTTTCCCTCCGCCCTCTTCCGTCCCCGACACCGTCGGAGGGAGCGGGAGGTCGCGGGACTGGTTTTACACGTCCCGCAAGCCCGACTGAACGCGGATTCGGCGTGTTCGCGCCGTTCGAGCCGGCTTTTCGCTCGGAGAAAGTTTCCCGAGGCTGCGGCGCGGCGGACACAAAGAAGGACCGGTGTTACTTTCGAGCCGCCCCGTACCACGGAATTAATTATGCCGCTGAATTAAATGTACGTGGAATATTAACGAGCGGGTCGGCGGAACGCTCGTTTGACGTTTCCGCGCGGCCGTCAGCGCCGACATTCACGGAGTTTCCGACTCGTCGAAATTGCACTCCCGCCCGGGAATTTCTGAGCAAGAGGTTCGATCGGCGGCGGAATAATCGATCGAGCGCCGGAGCAATCGGCCGAGAGGCGTGCCGGGATCGCGGCGTATCGACGGCGTCAACTTTTCCATTCCCGATACCCGCGAGAGCTGCGCGGACCGGCCGAAAGAGATAGGGAACGCGGGCGTTTCAATAAATGACTCGGAGCTGTTCTCGGTGATTAGGAATCAATTAACTCGCGTTGATAATTCAGGCCGAATAGCCGGAACGCAGTTACTTTTAATCGATGCGCGCCGCTGTTCTCTATCGCGTCGACGATAAGCGCCAGCCATTCCGCCGGTTCTATCTCTGTTCCGATTGTTTCCCCGCTTCCAGATGGAATGCCGATAACCAGCGCGCGCGCGTTGATCATTCCGGAATTTTCGAGCGCGCACAGCTATTTCGAACCTTCTATTTCTCCGCGTCGAGCCGTGTCGGGCCGCATCGAAAATTTCACGGGCCGATCGCGCGTCATTCGGTTCTATCGGCTGCGACCGGGAACTTCCTGCCGGAAGACCGGCTCCGGAAACGACCGCTAAACGGTGATAGAATATCAAGGACTCCGGCTGCGGGACGACGTCGCAATCTTCGCGCGTCTGTCAGACGGAATTTCCTCAGAATTCTGAGTCGATGGTATCTTGTGAAATTAGATTATTCTAGACTTGTGCAGTCGGTTTACGTTTATCAGTTTATTTGTTGTCCACTTGGCCTTCGCGGGACAATCAATTAGAGGAGAATGAGAATTCAAAGAGAGAATAACAAGGATACCTATCGTTCGATTCGGTAATTAGAAACGACGGTTCGGTCTCTAGCGAAATCTCTCGCGTTTTCGTTCCGGTCCTTCTAGATGGAGACGTTTACACGTACCTCGGACGGCGCGGAACGGTACGCCAATATTTTCAGTAGTATCACTCGACGTCCGGACCAACGAGCGGAAGAACGCCGAAAAGAAAGAAAAACCGTGGCTGGACGGGAGTGGACACGCCGAAGGGATCCGTGTTCCGTGTTTCGGGGTGAATGGTCAAAGAAGAAGTATGTGGCGGAAAACACGTGAAAGATGATCCACTGTTGGGACGTCGGGACGCGCACCAGCCCCGCGGTTCTTGCACACGGCCACGTCGAAACGGGGAATTTATTTCGCTCGCGAACAAGCGCGTTCCGATTTCGGTTGGCCGTTGCTCCTGATATTAAATACAGCACGGCCGCACGCAGAACTATTTGCCTAGACATAATGGAGTCGTAAAATTGATGTTAACACGTTTCAAGTGAGAGGACAAATGAATCGGCGGCGCGTACGTGTGCGTGATCTGTTGATAGGTTCGACAGATCCGAGCTCCTGCGCTATCAATTGCAATATTCTATTGAGTCCAATAAATTCGCGAAATAAAACATCGTCGAAACGCGGATATAGAATTGTGCGCGGAACAAGTACGCGATGTTGATAGCGGACGTGTTAATTTACGGGCTCGTTATAGCCTGCCGATGATACACGCTGCAACTGCGGAAGAGAGGTCGTTGACGTTCCGGTGGATGTTTCTCTGGCCACTGGAAGGCGAATTAAATATTTTCGGAGCGACCGCGGCGCCCGGTTCGGGCGAACCGTGAACCGAAAATTGGAAAGTTGGGCCGGGCACGACGCGACATGGTGCCGGCGAGGGGCGCCGAGGAGAGGCGGGGCCGCCCTCGGAGCTGCCCGCCCGTGAATGCGAGGAAATTGGAGAGTTCTTCTTGATGTCCGGAGAATCTGTTCCCTTTACCGAGTACCTTCTCGAATCATCGCACGTTTTCGTTCCCTCCCTCGAAACTGGTTCTCCTGCAGAATCGATGCCTCTCGAATTAACGGTTGCTAGAAAGAGAGAGCGAGAGAGAGAGAGAAAGGGGAGGGAGATCGCTATCGACGCTCGAGCCACGCTACCCATTTATCCGGATTCAATCAGGGCTAAGGCTCCGCGGAGTCCGGAGAATCGAATATTTAGCGGACAACGGGATCGTTTAGCGCGACCGATCAATCCGCTCGGAAGAAAAGTGCCGAATTAATTATCCGCGGGCGGAACAGCTGCGAAATTAGCGTGTCCGCGGCCCGCGCCGAGGCGAATAAACTTGGCCCCGATATCCGGCGAGCCGTCCGCGACGCGCAGTCGATTCCGCCGTTCGATACGTCCCACCTAATCGACTCGGATCGCGCTGGGTCGGCTCGGGTCGGCCGGGTCGCGTGAGTTTCTGCGCGAGTCAATAATAAAACCCCTTCGTCGTCCCCCGGTGATGGTATAACTTCCGTCGTTGACAGTATCGGTTGAAGAGTAGCGTTCCATCGGCGGCTCGTGCACATTTAATGAGACACCTGCTGCTACCGTTCGACGGAACTTTTTAATCTGCTTCCCTCTGTGTACGTACGTTTTGAAAACACGGCGACAAAGGGTGTCGCGAGATTTTCAAGTTTAATGCGCGCCCGGGTCGACGACACTCGATAAGGAGGCCCGTGTTTCTTCTTCTCGGGAGCGGCGCGCGTGTTTTCTTTGTGCTCAGCCGCCATTGTTGGCCGTGTTTGCGCTCCGCGACGACCCACTCGGCTCGCCGAACCGACGCGTCCATTCGAGTGGCTCGGCTAAGTAAATTCCAATCCTCCGGATAGCCCCGCGGCGCTGCCGGCGCCGCTGGTTCGCGTCTGTCGGCTCGAGGGTCGCGATCTCGCGTTAAGTAACCGCTGCACCGTCTCCGTGGCATTCCCGTTAGACCCGCGACAATTACCCGCCGGTGTTCCAGACGCCTCGAGATCAAAGAGCCTCGCGAGAAGTCCGAGTTTCCCGTCTCGGCAGGCGACCGGCGCGGCGCAGTCTCCGACGCCGGCGTCTCTTTGATCGCGACCCCACGGTGCGCGGAGCGCGGCGAAGACGCGATCGTTCGACGATCGTCGACTCCTCGAAACGTAAATCTCGCCTCCCCGATTGTTATTCGAGCCGCTGGGGAAGAATCGCCTTTAAAGAACGCCATTCGGTTGAAAAGCGGAAGAAACTGAAGCGTATCGGGGAGATTCGCTCGGAAAACGACGGCCTCCCGTCCCTCTCTCCCGTCTCCGTAACAACGCGGAACTGAATTCGAATAATGGCTGGGAGGACGGCGACGCCCGTGATTCCCGGCGATGTTTCGGGGAACGAGGGCGAAAGAAGGGACGGGGCATCGCGTACTCGCGGCGCGGCGCGGCGCGGCGGCGGCAACCAATAATCGTGCCAGCGGCAGTGATCGTAACGGTAACGAGCCGGATCTGCCTCCGTTTTGTCGGACGGGCGTAACATTATTATAAAGGTCTGGTTCGACCGCGGAACCGGAACAGCTCGGATGTGTCCCGTTCGGAATAAACGGCACACGTGTTGCCGAGATTTCGCTGAAAAAGTTTCACCGTCGTTTTACGACGCGGCACGGGGAAACGCCGGCAAAAAGAGGAACGGGGCAAAACAAACGTTCGCGTCGCTCCGTCAGAAGTAGCGCCGGCGAATTTATCCCCGTGTACGGGGAAGCATTTTCTTCCGCTTTAATTTCGACCGTGCATACGCGTTCGAAAGAGGTCGGGCGTTTTTCTCGCGGACGGCTAACCGTGTTTTACGGGACTCGCGCCGCGACGTCCGCGCGTTTTATCGGGCTTATCGGGAAAGAAATGTTTCCTCGCGTCCTATAATCTTGTTGCCCTTTGTCGTCGTCGATGACCCGCGCTTCCGCGTTGCTCGAACGCGGTACGTACGACGATTCCATCGATTGTACCTTCGTAAACAAACGGGAACGAGACGAAAGCTACGCGCAGAGTTCGCGAATGTTCATTAATTTCCTTTCACGCAGGTTTCGTCGAGAAAAATACGTATCTCCTGTTTTGACGAGCTTTTCGAATCGGGTGTTCCCTACCGGATACCGTTGCTCTGAATCTTTTAGCACGAGTGATATATAAAACGGCCAAGATACTCGTGGCGGTCGAGGTTTCAAAGGTTTTCCGAGCCGAGAGCCAGGATCGGGTTTTACGTATTTAGAAGAACGGGAAACGGCGACTCTTCAGCTGGCTGGTAACGATTAGCTTCCACGCCGATAGCGAATCGAGGGAAAAACCGAGGTAATTGAATCGGCTAAAAGCGAGAAAACCGTGTCCCGGCTCGGATTTCGCGATGAAAAGTCTGTGACCGGCGTTCTGGCCGGTGCTCGGCCGTCCGCGTCCTTCCCGTTCCGGCTCCGTTGGTCCTTTCCGAGGAAACTAAGAGCAAACCGGGATTCGTCTGTCCCGCTCGAATTCATTTCACGCGTTATAATCTTTAATTAGGGCGAGTTTTCTACGGCGCATAATACGGGATCGTTAGACGACGCCGGATTCAGCGAGCAGTTCGTTCTCGCTTTTCCTGCGCTTCCTCCAATTTAGACGCCGCCCTCGTTCCCGTTTTTTCCCGTCTCGCCGCTGGCTTCTCCTTTCCGCGCCCCTCGAGACGCTCGCCGGGTCGTCCCGACTCGACTCGACTCGACTCGACTCTGCTCGCCTCTGCTCCGGCCGAATCGCAAAAATTCTGACAAACCGTTGAAACGTCGGCGGTCGGGTTCCGGCGCGCGGTGCATCCGAGAATCGGGGATATCCGCCGCTGCCCTCCCGGAAACGGCGCCGAGATCAAAGTTTCTTCTCGCGGCGAATACACTCGCCGCTGGGGTGACCGGTGCCGGCGGGTTTCCATTAGCGAAACAAATTACCGCGCGCGCGGAGGCCTTAATCTCGAGTCGACGGCGACGCCAACTTCGACCGCATTTCCTCGTCGACGCGGCTCCATTAGCCCCTGTCAGTGCATTCGGTGCACGTGGGACGGCTACGCTCGCGGAACTCGTTACGCGGACGGTCACGTGACGCGGTGTGCTCCACGGACGGGCTCCTGGGACCGCGGCCCACTCGGCGAGCCGCGAACTTGCTGTCGCGCTTAGCGCCCTTGTCGCGGCGGAAATCGTTTCGAGGTGTATCGACCGGGTACGCAGAGTTCCTTTCCGTTGGAATGGCTTGACGCGAGCTTCGCGGACGTTCGTTGTATAGTTTACTCTATTGTTCCTGGGAGAATCGATGCTCGCTGAATTAGATGCTCGTATTCAGGATGCAACTTTGCTGCGTCGGTTAAAATCGTAAACGTTTCTACAATTCGGTGTACGTCGAATTCACGCGTTCCGTAGACGTGTTAATAACAAGGTAAGAAAGCAACGCTGCGCTGCGAGTGACCCGTGTCGAAGCACAATGTCGCTGAAACCGTTACTTTTTCCTTCTCCCCTGTTCCTCCATTGTTGCCAAGAAAATTCCTACACGAGTAATGAAAACTGGAGCAGATGTCACGACGCGGTTAACCAACGATGCGCGAAAGCGTCGAGCGTCTATGGAACTCGGCGGGTAGTCGCCAAGGAACCTCGTGCCCGCGATATCGGAATTAGCCGCTGAAAACCCTGCGTTGCGAGAACAAAGGGGAGAAACTGCTCTCGAAGCACAGATGAAGATCAACCTGAGCGACTCACGTTCGCGGAAACCGGACGATGGTCCGCCAAACACGAATACGCGCGAGGTTACGCCCGCCGAACGCTGTCCGCGGCGCGGAAATGTTTTTCGTTAGTCGTGACAACGGCTGCGCGAGGGAAGACCTTAAGGAGACGTGTCCAGCTGAAAGCGAGGCGCGGTAATGGAGAAGAAACGACGGGACAGGGATCGAGGACGGATAAAGACGTTTTATCGCGTTCGCGAACGAGTCACGTGGCTAGTACCCTGGAAGACGCGGACAGCGAACCGTCCGCGAAAACGACGCGGGATAGCTCCCCGCTCGGAACGCTCCGCGGAAGAGCTGGCACGGGCGAAGGGGACCGTTGTAAAAGGTTTTATTGTGCCACTGGAAGGAGTGGTGACTAAAAGCGAGAATAAAACTCGCTCGTTACCGTTCATTCTTCGATGCCCGTTATTTTCGAACTGGAAATGCTGCCGACGTACTCCGTGTTGTTCGAGAGCCGAGCACTGGAAGAAACGCGGGTCTAAATGGTCAGCTTTCGTCTTCTCCGGTCTCGCTTCGATACTGATTCGCTATTCTATGCGGCCACGCATCGAAACTACAAGCTGTAGGGCTACTAAAATAAAAACAAAGCCCGTAGTCAGGTTAACTCGTTCAGTGCCACGTGCACCACATGTGGTACACTTTAATTTTTCTAACAAAATGTTTTTAAGGGACGCATGGTCGAGAACAGCTGTATACGTTACGAAGCATCGGAAACATCGCGAAACGATATCAAAATGTATAAATTTAAGAAAAAACTTATTTAGAAAATCAGTACAGGTGATAAGCAAAATATGAGCGGAATTTCCGTGGCATTCAACGCGCCGAATATATTTATTAGGCGATGTGGCTCTAACGAACGGCGTCTAACTGCCCTTCCTGAACTGTTTTCCGAAAAGGAAAGCTCCTCGGTCGAGGGCGTACGTGACCCAGATCACGGTGGTCCCCTTAGTCGAAAAAATCGTCAACGGGACTATCTCTCGGGCCGTCGAGTATCGGCAAGCAAAAGGGCGAACCGTCTATAAAGTAAAACTCGTAACGAGAGATCCTCCTCGGCCTGTTCCATCGCGGCGCTCTTCTCCTGAAGAACGTCGAATACGAGTTTCCTTTCAGCGAACCTTGGCGGATTTTCGAGTTCGAACGGCGAGGTCGTTAGCTCTGCGACAAACCGATCGACTCGCGGGAACCAGCCGATACGTAACGACATGCCGGCCTCGATAAGATCGATTGAATGATTTTTCATAGCATTTCCCGTGTCGGACTGCCAGTCAGCCGAGCGTTCCTCGGTCCCCTCTCGCCTCATAAATAAATTACGTTCTCGTGACATTTACCGATTTCCACGGCGGCCGACGTTTCGCTTCCTGTTCGCTGATGAATTCCGAGCATAAAAGGTCTCCTCTCGGACGAAAATGCGGTTGCACGCGGCCGCTCAAAGAGCTTTCCCATGAGCGAGCGCGAACCTCGCGCGGCGGAGGGGAAACGGAGAAAGGGGCCGAGAGAAAAAGAAGAGGCGCGGCTGACCGACGGAAAGTCGGTCAGTCTCCTCCTCCTACGCGCGCCGCGATGTATTCCTCCTGTTGACCGATCATGCGCCGAGAGAAGTCGCCTGGCTCGCTTTCGCGTGCCCCGCGAGGTCTATAAATGCAGGCGCGGCTGGCCGGAGGGAAATCGGGTCTCACCTTTCCGAGCGGAAGTCTCTCGGCGAACGGCAACGACGAACGAGACGCGTTTGCTCGCCACTGGGAAACTTATCCATTTACAAACAAAACGATGCGTCCGAATTTATTCTATCCGATAAAGAAATATTCCATCGTAAATCGAAAATCCCGAAGTTACAGGAATTTCGATCGATCGCTCCGTGGATCGTCGGTCCTCGCGACACCAGCGTTATTTCGGGAATACACGTCGCATCGCGACAGTTTCATCAGCGCCTGCGAACTCTTCTCCAGCGAACACATCCGCGCGATCGCCGCGATTCCGCGGAGCATCGCGCCGGGCCAATTCGGGGCGCATCGGTTCGAGCGGCGTTATTTCGACGTTCGTCCGTAAAACAGTCGCGACGCCCCGGCGGCCGGCGCGTTTCAATAAAATTTCACGAGTGCCCGGGCACGATCGCTTTCAACTGAATGCAACAAAAGCCCGCCGCTGGAGCGGGCTCGTTAACGGCAGTAGTAAAAGTAAGAGCAAGTCAGACAATCGGAAGGAAGTATCCAAGGCGGCCCCTAAAGCCGGTTATTTATCGGGATCCGGTCAGGGCGAACCGGCCGAGCGCGGGGCGGGGAGCGGGTTGGCCGGCAGGTGATTCGCCGGCAGGTGTCTTTTCACCGGGGACGTTTATGCGCTCGGATTACGGCCGGTCGGAATTGGAGCCGACGCGAAACGCCGCGACACGCGCGTCCCCGATCGGCCGCTTTAAATCCCCGCCCTTCGGCGTTACTTTCGTCTCGATCGACAGCGCGACGAGCGTAAAATATTTCATTTACTTTAATGGCGATTGACGGCTGTTGCCCCGTATCGAGGGCAGAATTGGCAACGACAGTCATCCGTAGACTCGACCGGGTAAATCTGTAATCCATTAAAAAGGAAAACAAATCTCAGCCTCCGCGACGATATTTCTGAAACGAGTTAACGTAGTTTCTCGTCGCGCCCCGAGCTACCGTATCGAGAAGGCGTCGCGATTATTTGTCGTCTCAGTTAAATAAAAACTGACGTATTATTCCATTATCGGACCAACATCCTATATCACGGCAGAACGAATTTGTGGAAGGAATATATCAATCGTAGCTTGATAATACTGAACGCGAGTAGACGTACGCGAAAGAGAAGATACAGAAACAGAGAATTGATGCGCGGATGCAACAACGGCACTAAACGAAAGCGAAACTTTCCATCCGACCAACAGAATCTGATACATTAGGGAATCGCGCTCGTTGGAGCCGGAAATTGAAGCGTTCCTCCCGTAGCTAGCCGACATTCTAACTTTATCTTAATCCCGCTTCGACAAATGGTAACAGCGCTTCGGCGCGAATGGACCGCGGCCGGCGACGACGTCCGCTCTCCCCGGATCACGGGGATGGCGAGCGGATAGCTCGTGAACCCTGCTCGATCCCCGCGCCGCGGATAACATTCCGCGCGTCGCTCGAGATACCGGTTAGCCGAGGATCAGCGCCGAGATTTCCGCGTTATCGCGGCGAACGACGTTAAGGGAGACTTTATAGTCGAACGTCTTTCGTTTGTACGCGGCCCCGCGTCGGCGTCAACATTTTTTACGGCCGCGCGCGCGGCCTCGTAAAAGCTCCTTACAAAGTTCGACGATCCGTCGCGGCAACGTCGACAAAAGGCATCGTCAAGGGACGATATGTCCCCGCGCGGCTTCGGCCCTTCGATTTTTCCCGCGTCGTTATCGCGGCAATCTTAACGGCCGTTAATTCTTCACGGCGCAACCTGGAATCGAACGCCAACCCGCAACACTGTCTTACTCTTATTCTTCCTGCCGTTTTACGCGCGGTAAAGTCTCGTCTCGCGCGGTGCTCGAACGAGCGAACGACGGAACGCTGTTCTTACACCTGCTGATTCGTGCGTGAACGTTTTTTATTGCTTGTTCAGCTATTAACCCTTGGCGAAGATTCTTTGGAATATACGGAACCTTCGGCAGATGAAACTGAATTACAGATCAATTGCTTAACACTAGGTTTACGGAACGCGTCGAATTGACGCATATTGGATTTTAGAAGTATTATTTTGTAAATGTTTACGCCGATTTTGATTGCTGCGATCACACTGACATACAGTATTCCTTTGAATCACGATATCAGAAAATCCGAGTAATACGTTACAGACTATAAGTAGGAAATATATTCCCGTCGGTACTTCTATCGCGATTCAATGTCGGAGTCGCTACAAATTGGCGACACGGCCAGGTGAACATATCGCATCGCAGCGAAATCAATTCGATCGATCGGCGAGCACGGTGAAATCTTGCGCGACGGAGGAGTCGAGACGGTAAGTCGTCGTAACAAGTTAGCGCCGGCAGATCGATTAAGTTCGTCGAGGTCTGTAACTATCCCGTATCAATGAACTCCGCCGTGTAAACCCGATCGCGAGCACTATTCCCAGACGTCTGCGCGCGGGAAAGAAACAGTTACGCAGGCTCAGGTTCGCCGGACTTTGTCCGGCTCCCCTGCGCGATGGGCAATTATTAGCCTGTCCTCGGTAAATATTTGATCGGGGATAGGGTTTCGCGTAGACCCCGTCGGCGGTTGCCGCGATAGGAGGATAGAGCTCGAGAGGAGGAGGAGGAGGAGGAGCGAGGAGGACGTTGGCGTGCGTGAAGACAGTAAATACTTGGCGGGGCGCAAAGCCGAGTTCGCGTCCCACGGCCCTTTAAATAAAGCGATAAATTTCGCGGGCCGCGGAGGGCGCGGCTCAGCCCTCGAGTAAAATCTCCGTTGAACTAGACCGGGAGATTTATAGGACGTTTAAATCGGTAAATAGTTTCGTAGTGGGTAATCCGTTTTCCGTAACCGGGAAACGCCTGTTTCTCCGCGGAACTCGGCGCGCGCCGTGTACGATCGTTTCCCGCTCGTTAAGGGATCGATCAGCTTTGTTCTCGCCTGTCGCGATTCCTCGGGAAACGACGAGAAAAGAAAAAAAGAAACGGTGTCACGAATATTTCCAATTATCATCGCGCGACGGAGCCGACCGTAACGGAGTATCGGCGCCTCCGCGGCGCGCGCCCGGTGTTTTCGCTCGCTAATTGTTCGTCGCTATCTTGCACCGCGCGGAACGAGGCCAATTGGAAATTCGAGCGTCCTCGAAAGTGGCCGGCGTTAAGTTTTAACGAGCCGGCCCCCGCCCCCGCGACTCGTTTACAAATACGGGGAGGCTCGTTCCGTCGGCTGTCACGCACGATGCGCGATCCGCGCGACCCTCGCCCCGCGACGTGCACGGATTCCCGTAAGATTAATGCTCCGGAAGACGCACGAGCATTCTCGAAGGATGATAACTCATAGGAGAGGGCGGGGCTGTCGTGCGAGCTGCCACTAAATTGTTCTCAAGGTGGAAAAGTGGCGCGTCGCCGGATCTGTCGTTGACCGGCCGGCTACGGCGAGCCTTTACGTAATCCCGTGAATCGATAACGCCGAAACGATAGCCGAAACCGTGGAATATTATCGAAGAGAACGTCGGGAACGTCGGGGATACCGGAGCTTACTAATAATTACGATAGACTTCGATTGCCACTTCCATAGATAGCATCCTTCTCTCAAGTTACTCAATCCATTTCATTCGAAAGTTTCTCGCTAGAAATATTCACCATTTTCCCATGAAATATGGACGATATTGTTTGATAGTAATCAACGAGAGAACATGAATCAGGAAAGAAAGCCACGTTATGTCAATATTTTAAACGAACGGTGACCGATCAGAACCGATTCCCTAAGGACGGCTCTCTACGTTCGTATCTCTGAGAAGCGCGTGAAACTTGGCGCTCGTTTAAAACAGTATTCCCATCCGTGGCAACCGGGTACAAATCATTCGGTGAACGAATCGTGTCGCGGGGCGCGGCTATTCTTTCCGCGGCTGTCTCTTCTCCGGAGACCCGGCGTTTCGGCCGGGCCTCGGAATTAGGTCGCCGGTGTACCGCTTAACGTCGTCGTCCGCCGCGTATTCGATTCTCGAGCCAATGAACTCGGCTCTATTGCGGAATTGCGGTGTCACGGTGCACCCTGCTCGGCGTGCTGCTCGCTTGTACAACGGAAATCAATATTTAGCGTTCATCGAAGCGAAAGCCATAAAACTTGCCGAGCGACGCGGCGTGGCGCGCGATTAAGGAAATGGGCGGCAGCCAGCTCGATACTCTATCAAGGATATGATCTGGGGTCTGCGGGAACGTCGAAGATGGAGATTAACGCGTTAGCCGATCAACGCCGGGGAGGAAAGGGAGCGGGGTGGGTGAAAAAAAATTTGCACCGTCTACAGAGAGAACCGTTCATTATCCGGGAGTCGGGACAGGCTCGGAGAAGTAGCTGTCAGACGGCTCGACGCGATTAGCAAATTATCCTGCGTCGGTGAGCGGAAGATTTTCCGATCTCCCGAACGGTTCGATCGGATCGAAACGGTTTTTCGTTTGGTGTTTCGTCGAAGAGGAGGCACTGTTCCTCCGACGAGAGATAAACGTGGCAAGCGACGTTGCAACGCGTAGAACTCCGGTTGGTAGTCAATCAGCGATACCGCTACGCGGAGGAAGCTAATGATAGTAACAATCCTCGAGCAGCTTTCAGGGGATTTCTCTGAAATGCACGTCGGAGGATGTTTCGTCCTCGCTCCGATCGACACTCTTTCGGCTTCTATCGCAGCTCGACTGTAAATGTACCCTAACGCGCGGACACCGTTTATCCGGTTGTTTCCGCGGCCGCGGCGCAAAGACGGGAACACGGCGGACGATTACCTCGCATAAAGCGATAACATATGGATTTCGGACGGGACGGGTCGACGGGTAAAGTCCTAATTTCCATTGTTTCTCGCGGCGGAACCGCGGCTGGCAGGAAGTCGGGCGAACGTGTACCATCTCGAAATGACTTCCACCGGTAGCGGGTAATAGCTTTGCCGGCCGGTAGATTAAAACGCTCGCGGGTTTTGGCTGTCGTCTGCGCTCCGTCATCGTTTATGTAGCCGCTTCAGCCCTCGCGCGTGTGTACGCGCCACGGCGCCGCGGCTGTCTTTGTATGCGCGGCAGCCAGGCCCGCGAGTGACCTCTCTCTCTCGGCAAAGCTACACTTTCGACCACCGGCGAAGCACGAGCTCCGAGTTGTAATGAACCGTTCGTGCTCGCGGAAACCATATCGCGACGCTCTCTCTTTTCCATCGTTCCTCCCAGCCAACGACCTACTTGCCGCGCGGTTTTTCTGAAAAATTCAACCGCTCGACGTTAATTCGACCCGGCCCGACGCGGCTCGGCGCGACCGTCTCGCGCGAGATTGCTGCCTCCCGAAACAAAAGGCGTATGCATCGAGGAGGAAGGACTCGCTCGATTGTAATCTCGTTTAACAACGAACGTGTCGGTGGTCGGAGACGCTGTCTTCTGTGTCGGTGAGTTGACTGTCTGGAGAATCTTCGGAGAAACGGTTAACTTAATTATTCAAGTAACGAACAGTCGATCCTTTTACAGAAAGAATTCTTGGTAATTTGAAACGATCTTATCGGGAAATGGATTAAATATTTTTACTCGACGTCGATCATCCAACGAACGGTGATTTTTCAAGCAATTCGGTGGCGACAAAAGTCCCAACCGACGTATCACTCGTCGAAACAGAGGAAAGCAGCTTTTATATAGAATCTACGATAAAACTATTATACGATACATATTTCCTTAAGAAACGGTTGCTCTCCTTTTGTTTCGACGAGTTACATATCGACTGCGACATTCGTCCGGTTGGATTACCGAAACAGATCACTGCGCCGGTTATCGGTGCATCGTGTCTCGCTTCGAAAATGGAAAACGCGACAGGAAAGTTCGCCCGACTCTTCTTCGTGTCACCTTCCATTTCGCCATTATGACTCCGGTGTCGTGACGAATCCGAAAGTTCGTGGACAGACAGACAGTAACGTCGCTGCAAGAACGCGAGCGAGCGCGCGCGCGGAGTCCGGGCGGCGCCGGGAAATTATTCACCGAGTCAAGGAGTACAAGTTGTATACGATAGGCGTAAACTTCTCGACCCGCTTCCACTCGAGAAAATATTGAACGCGGCAGACTGTAGACGAGTGTGGTTCGTCTCGACGGTTTGCACGCGAAGTCCGACCGAGCATCGCTCGTCAGACGTCATCCGAATCGTCGGGGATCGCTCCGTCACGGAACGAAATTAGCCCGTCATCGGGGCCGCGCGCTTTTATCAGTGTCGAAGGCGGGGAGTTTATTTAAATATCGAAAATACCGGTAATTGGCATAACGAGGCTCGTCGCGTTCCTGTAATTAAACCGTGGAACTCCGGTCAGCCCGGCGGACGCGCGTCCCGGCGGATTTTTTTTTTCATCCAGCCGTCGCATCCTCTGATTTCCGTGTAATTCGTGTAATGGATTCTGATGTTAAACGCGTCGCGCTCTTTCCCGCGCGCCCGCGACTACATTAATGCGTCGAATTTCATTCGATCTCTGATCAGTGCTCGCGAGACGTACGTAAATAATGGATGGCTGGTCGCTTTTAAATGCTATTAATACTCCCGTACTCGAACGGCATGCGTCGCGGGACCGCGACACCCGCGTCCACCGCGGTATCAATCCTGTTATTCAGAATTTTTCTAGAGCGAAAGCTTATCGGAGCGGCTCGGCAGGAAGTCCGTTGAGAACTGAAATAGAGACCGCGGCGAGTTACTTGTTCAACGAGTCCCGTTATCATAGTTCCTATTGTTAATAAACTGTCACTCGGCGAAACCCTAGCGAGAATTTTTCCCCTCGCCGCGGCGCGTCGGATTCGCCGCATAGTAATCCCTACAATACTAACGAACGCGTCCCGGGAATGCCGCGAGAACGCGCGTCTCCGGATAAATTAATCTTAAATTAATCTGACGCGCATCCGCTCGGCTGTGAACCGACGGGAACCGCGCGTTCCGTATTTCTGGTCGTCAATGGCCCGACCGATGACGCTCGAAGACATCCGTTGACTCGTCGCGCGACCCCATTCGCCTAGGAACCCGACGCTCCGCGGCGCGACGTATCGGCCGGATTAATCTCGCGTATTAAATTTCTGTTTAATTAGTTCCGTGCATCAAGCTCGTCGTCTGCGGGGCGGTAACTTAGTCCCGATGCTTAGACCGGGACGCGTCTCGCGTCTCGCTAGCGACGTTTCAACTCCCCGATATAACTCTCCGCTCGTACACCGTTGCCGAGGCGTAGGACAGGCTTCCCAGTCGTCCCGGGCACGCCTGGAATCGCAGACATTTTAACGAGGCATTTCATCTACCTGTCAGTGGCAAAGCCGGTCTTTTCCGAAAACCGACCATCTACGTTTCCCGTCGGGGGCCCCGCCGCTTTGTAATTACGATCCGCCGTTTTCACCGGCGGCGGACCGGCGCAGAGGATTCCGGGGGGGTTGGCCGGGGACCGTTGAAAGACAGGCGCCGGGCAACGAAAGTCCGTAGAACGCTAATTATTATCGGTTCGCCGATTCATTTCAATGGAGTTCATTAGTAGCCGGCCAACACCGATGTCCGGTCGCGGTTCGACGCCACGGGAAAAAGGGAAGCGCCACCGAGGGAACCAGTTTCCGACGAACCGTTCCTCGTCGAACGCTCACGCCGGATACGCGCGCGAGCGACCGCCTTGTCGCGTTAGCTTCTCGAAGAACACCGTGTCGCGCGGATTCGCGCTATTCGACGCGAGGAACTGGTACGCGAAACGGCGGCAGAATGTTTATTAACGCTCGAATTTCATTCGCTTAGAACTTTTTATTCACTCTCGTTTCGAAGACTATGGAATAAGCAGCGCAACGACTGCTCGCGAACCTACAGTTAAACCAAGGATCGATGGGAATCGTCGCTTATTCCCAATTCTCGAGTCGCGTTCGAGCGAAACCGTGTAGGAGAAATTGTTTGCGAAACCCCATCGTCCGCGCGGAAGAAACGGCGGTGATTTTCGTTTCGGAGTCTCCCCGGAAATTCCGCGCGAGAGGAACACCGTTTTCGGGGCATATTTGTCAGCGGAAAGGGATCACCGACGGAAACGTTCGTCGCCCGGCAGAAACAACGTCTGTACAGCCCCGCCTTTCGCCGACGAGTTTGATGAAATTCGCCTCGGCGCGCTTCCTTGTCACTTTTATCCCTCCGTGGCACGATAAGCTCATACATTTAACAAGGGGCGCGCTGTCGCGCTGTCGCGCTGTCGCGCGACCGTCCCTCGCGATGCGACAACTTCCACGGAGCCCTCGACCATGAGCACATCGCGCGTCGGGCGGAGCGCGCGGCACGGGCACGGGGTTATTTCGTAACGCGGGATAAATTGCGAGCAACGCGCCGATTACAGCGCGCTGATATCTGTACGTCGCGGCGGGCGGAACGTAACCGCGGGAAATTAGATTTTTATTTGTTCCGTATCGATCGGCCATCGGCATCCCCATATTAAGCATTGACCCGATATCGAGGTAATATTCTGACGTCGATAATTTAATATTGCTGTTTTATTAACGGCGAATCAATATCCAGTTGCGTTTGTTTTTCCAATATTGGATAGTTCATGTCAACTTTACCTGCATAAACGTACCGCTCGCTTCGTTCTCTAGCCCCCCTCGCCCTCCTCGCTCCGACTCCGCCGCTCACCCTTCGCGTTCCGCGCGAGGGAGACCGTTGGATACGCCACGGTAGCGTTAAATATGTATCTTGCGCGAATATCGAATCACACCAGCGACAGAAGTAAGAGCGTTCCAGGTGCGCCGATCGGTCCTGCACCCCGGTATCGATCTGCCCCGCTGTTTTCCCTGTTAATTCCGAGTTTCGTTCGGCGAATAATTGAATAACACGGGCCGGAGCCCGGCTGCGTAATGATTTTCAAAGCTTTGACAGTGTAAACGCGCCGCGGAAACAGCTACAATCTATCGGACGCGTAATTTGTTTCGCGATCGGACTTTGTGCATCGATTCGCCGGGGCGTTGCGGTTGTTTCTACGCTTCCGGTGCGATGGCCTGACGCCAAGTATCTAATCATAGCCGCTGTAAAAACGCTCGGAGCGGGCCGATTCCCCGGACAGCGCGAATACCCGCGGAAATAGCGCGGCCGAGCCGGCATTTTTCGACGCGCTCTGTGTTCCGAGCGCCGCGTGGAAAACAGACTCGATACGGGGAACGCGGGGCAAGAAAAACGATACGCGCCGGTGTATGATATTCGCTCGAGTTCCGCGTTTCAGCTTGCCGGCGCTTTATCCCCGGACCAAGTGAAACGAACTGGCGCGGGTCAGGCGCGTTTACGGCAGGCCGTTCTTCGCCGGACGTTCCGACTTCACTTTCGCCGACACCGATTTGACCTCGCGGTCTTCGCGAGTCGCCGTCAATCGTCGATTGTTCCCGCCGCTCGGGCAGAGATACGGTTCGGCATAAAAATTTAGTGCACGTTGCTCGCGAGCTCGGGCACCTCGGGTTCGCCGGACCCGTACCGCGCGCTGCGGCCCCTGAGGATGCAAGTGAATCTTCGGAGGAATATATTTAGACGAATCGATGGAGGAAGAATCCGAATAGGCACTCGAACCGCAGAAACTGGGCTAAACGCGTCGACTGACGCGAGAAATTCGAGTGCTTCGAATATCGTCATCCGTACGTGGCACGTGTAAGTGAATAGTGAAATGCACGTTTAAAGAGAACAGTTCTATTTTTACATCACTGAAACGACGTAAGAATAACTGTACGTTGACTAAAGATATTTCATTGCTCCAGTAATAGCTCCTAATCCACGGTTTCCTTCGTCAAAGATTCTCATCCGACGTGGATCTTCTTTTAATTGGCCCCGTCGTCGGTGACGGAAGGCGTTAAGCAACTCTCGGAATGTTCCATTTATCGCCGAGTGAATCCCGTTTTGGAAACGTCACGCGAAACGAGCCGTCTCGATGGCGGTGTCGCGACGCGGCGACGAAAGGGAACGAGCCGGCGACAAAAGAGGCCGGCCGCCGTTAAAACACCGCCGAAGTCCGTCCCGATTTAAGCGTTTCCTCCCGGAGAACCGGGGCATTAAGTGGTGGCGGCCGTTGAACGCCGGCGCGGGGAGGGGTGGGCGAGGCTGACTCGGCCGGAGGTAAAACTCGTGAAAATATTACTCCGGTGTTCCGCGAACGGTTGCCGCGGCGAAAAAATTAATGACCCCGCTCTTTATTACGCAGATGTGTTTTCTCCATAAATTACGGTTTCAATAAAAGTTCGCGGCGGTGTCGAATCGAGTGTACCGACGCTAATGGCTCGTGTGTCTGTCGGTGTCGCGCAGATTGTTATTGCCGGTTGAACGGGCAACGATCATCGCCGACGGGGAAATTGTAGAGCGCGCCGAGCCACCGAGCCGCCGTCGACGCTCGTCTGAAAGACGAGCTTGCCCCGTGATCGCTGAGTGGCCGGTGTTTTGAAATCCGTTCGACGGCCGGCCGGCATGATTTGCGAGGCAACGATTCATGCGTCCGGGAGAAAGATACAGCGAAATATTTTAGGGCGAACGGATCTTTATCGGCGAAACAACCGAGCAATAAACGTCCCAAATACCGTAATTTACTACGATATTCCGTGTTCCGACCCGTACGAGCGAACTCCCGGCGAACCCCAGGCGAACGCCAAAGTAAATAAACATCGAGCCAGTATTTCAGCACGCGAACTTTCCACCCGCGTCGCCCCGGCTCTCTTTCTTCAAGTTTTTTACGCGCCGTTGATGCGTGTGTACGCGAGGGTCGCGCGTTCCCGGGATATTTCGAGAAACGCCGGGGCGAGTTTCGTTGCCTCGAAGAATTCGTAAATCCGGGGAACTCGGAATGCGACGGGTAACGCGTTCGCTGCCACGGGAATTTCGAACGTCTTATATTTCACTCGAATCGTTATTTCTGCCGTTGTTACGCGCCAAAAATGACAGCGGGACACTCATCGTCGCTGTCGCGTGAGAAACAAAAGGAGCCGCTACCTCGGGCGGCCAATCGGTGTGCGTGTCCGGCAAAGTCGCACCGATTGGCCGCTCGGTAGATGCTCCTCTTCCCTATAAATATGCCGAACTTTTTTCCTTCGGCGTCGGTTAACGCGTTGAATGCCATGGGGGTCACCGGTGACCTCCAACCAAGTTGATACGCTATAGTTCATTAAATTGAACGATCGTTACTTGAAAACATTTCTGTATTGTAAATAATGCTACCCAATGTGTTGAAATTCAATTGAATCAACGTGCAATAGTAACAATGCAATTCAATCGAGTGATTTAATATTATATTTTTTCCATTTTGTGTAGTTTGCTCTGTGAAATCGCACGGCATTCAACGTGTTGATAACATTGGCTCGCGTAGTTAACCACCCAGTCTCGACAACAAACGTAGAAACAAACGTAGACAAGCATCCAAAGTCAACCTCTGTGTTGATGAAATCGTTGAAATCACTGTATTACTTCAACATTGTAGTTTTAAAAGTGAAATTATATTTTCTTTGAAACCAGTTCAACAACCTTATTACCCTGTCAGTGTAAAAAGTCGTAGAACGAAATACGAACCTCGTCGCGGACGCGTTCGCGAACAACCGTTGCGCATGATTATCAACGATTCGGTATTTTACGAAACGCAGTTAGACAACAGTTATATAATCACATTCTAGAAAAACCGAGGTATCACGTGTAATCGTTCGCGAAGAATTTCGAAGCGCCGGTCACCGGTGGCCACCGTGCAAGTCACCGCGTCGAAGAACGAGGCGACACGAGCGTCGCTCGGGATCGAAGCTCAGCCTGTCTACCCGGAACCCCGCTCCCCTCGTCGGTTTTTCGTGCTCGTTGAATCGTCGCCGGGGCGAACGAAGCCCCTGAATGAAATTCGGTACGGGGGAGGCGATTTAATAAAATTAGTTAGCAAGTTTAGCCAATAAGGTGGCGATGAAGGATGCGGTCGCCTATAGGTCGTGTTTGCGCCTCGCCGATAGTGATAATATTGCGGGAATCGAGCCCGGCCGTTGGCTGACGCGAAAATACGGGGCTACTCGACCCGGCAAGTTTCCTGATTAAACCTGTTAATTTGTAATTAAACGGGACCCGCGGCAGACGGAGCTACCCTTGGAATCGTATAATGGACGACGCGCGACGCGCTTGCCAAGTTTCAACGAGGATAATATTTGCGACCGGGGTGGTCCCGCAACTTGGTCCCTCTGCGCGTACCGAGGCGAATTCTTCTCCCGGCGGAGAGTAAACGAGACGATGGCCGGGGACACTGGCGATTCGGTTCAACGTTCGTTGTCTCCCGCGCCCGCTATCGGAAGATTACGAAGGTCTGCGCAAGATCGAAACGGTTAACTTCGCGGTTCGAATGTTCTCGAACGTCAGTGAGACACTTTCGGAACTTAATATCGGAACTTCGGAAACGTCGCGCGGTAAAATGAGCGAAGACCGAGGTCTACCATCCGAGCGCGAACAGTTCTTTACGACGCAATTTGGCGTTTGCGGCTTAAGGCGGCATTCTATTAGGCGAGGCTTGCCGACGAACGCACTTTCCTTTTTCCGCGTCCCGTCGTCCCACGTTCCGGCCGAGTTTCAGTCGTTACGGCGTTTCCCGCGACTCGATAAAACGCGCCTCGCGTCGCGCTGCCCGACGTTCGCGTAGCCGGGGTTACTTTTACGGCGACGAGCGCCGAAGGTTTCTCGCGCACGAACGCGCGTGCAAACGAGAAAACACCGCGTTCCTTTGATCGCAGTCGCACGGACGCGGCTGCGAGAACACAATGGCGGGCTCGGTACGCTCGGAAGAAAGAGAAAAAGGAGGATGACGTTCTCGAGCGTGAGGCGAACGACTGCGGGGCGACCGGGGAGAGGACTCGCGCCGGCGAGCGTAATCTGTAATGAGAAACTGTCAGGAAGCATAACAAGAAAACGTCGGCGCTGTGTAATCAGAAGACATTCTTGAATGGTCGTGTTTGCGAGCGACGCTGCAAACGGGACGGACGTTTACCAGTCCGGCACGTATTGGAATTCCGGATTCGAGATTGAAAAGGGACGCGGGACGAGCGAGCGCGAGATTCTTCAGAGACGGCGAGCAGCCCCTATTCCTACGCAGCAGTTCCTCCGTTCACCTTTGAATTATCGACGCGACGGGCGCTCGCGAGGCCGTTTAAAAGAGGAAAAAGGCGACGGGTGAAAGCCGCTCACGATCTGTCAGGGACGCTGCGCATTTACGTTTATACGGCCGCCGTTGTCGGGCGCTTTCATTGGCAGACTTAGCCGAGGAACGCCGCTTGAACTCGTTCCGCGAGCGAGAAACGGCCGTGCATAGCGACGGCATAGCGACGGCATATCGATTGTCGCGAATCCCATTCGAGGGGATTGGAATTTTGACAGTCCTCGGAACGTCGATTCGCTTCGAAAACAGGATTCGAACGTCTGTAGCTGGTTAGCGCTGTGGCGTTCGACGCTCCAGACCGTACGATTAGAAGGAGAACAGTCGAAAGTCGAGCGCAAAACCGTACGAGTATGTTTCGCGTGTAAACCCGCTGCGCGGTAATCCTATTTTCGAGCTCCTATGATCCCGTCCACTCGATTTCCCACGAATAAAAAGCCGGTCGATGGAAAGAGCTGACTTTATTCCGACAATCTAGACGACAGCGGATTCGGTCGGCCCGGGCGAACGGCGATTCCGGCGCACACGGCTGACCCGTTTCGCGCTCGTACCACTTACCGCACAGCAGCCGGCCAGACTCGGCGGCAGTCCGCGTCGCTACGGCGGAGACCGCGCGCGCCATCGGTACGCTGGCATCGTTCATTCTGCCGGAAGGTCCGGAGAAACGGAAGAGACCGAGGGGTGTGCGCGCGCGGTCGAGCAGTTCGAGCGGTGAAGAGCTTCGAGAACGGCAGCAGGACCATCGCGCCGGTTTATATCCGGGCCAATTCTACCGGAACGTATCCGTCGGGCTGCGAGGAAGTTGCCGCTACGGACGAAACAGGAACAAGACGGGTCTGTCGCTGTGTTGTTTTACGGTATTCATTAATTACCGCGTCATCGTATCCACGA
Source organism: Nomia melanderi (assembly GCF_051020985.1). Classification (NCBI taxonomy): domain Eukaryota; kingdom Metazoa; phylum Arthropoda; class Insecta; order Hymenoptera; family Halictidae; genus Nomia; species Nomia melanderi. Next base: position 16,735,319 of record NC_135006.1, on the reverse strand, counting down.
ATAGCACGATATCGCAGGGTATTTCCTAAAGCGGAAAGAACGCCGCACGGGGCGTTACCGAAAAGGATCTGTACGTTATCGAAAATCCATGGGAAAGGACACTTGTCCACTTTCGAGTGTCAATTAACTTGTAACGCGAGTCAAGATACCGGTTTCTCGTCCCGCGCGGAGACAGAGATTGTAATTCGAAGTGGAACGACCGCGGCGCGTAATCGGAAAGCAACGGTGACACGCGGCGAACGGGCCGGTGTGTCGATCGTCCAATTTGGTTAACGAGGAACCATTGACGAGGAGAAAAACGAGCAACGGCGTGCGCGTTGATTGCCAAGATTTATCGTCGGACGCGGCAAAAATTAGACCGGCCGGACCAGATTGGAAAATCTCTCTCCCGATGGGGAAAACAGGATGAAAGCGCGCGCGTCGCCCCCGCCGGCCGGGCATATTTCCGACTTCCTTGCTTCGATCCGCCGGTTATCCGTTGCCAAGTTTTCGCAGCGTTCCGACGCGCCGGGAGACAAACGACGCGACCGCGCGGCGGTTTAAATTTTCACCGTGTAGGCGACGGCACTTCGGACGAGGCTCGTGAACATTTCAAAGGGATTCGGCGGAGCGACCACTCGGCTCCGCGCCGACGTCAAACAGCATCCGAAGGTCGGCCGGCGGGGATGTCCGCGAGCGTTCCGCTCGCAACGCGCGCAACAGCCGCGGCGGGTTCGCCTCGCTCGACGCGTGACGCGTCGATCCCGTTTACGACGACGCGCAGTATACATCGGGAGGAAAAACAACTTGTCAATGGAGCATCGAGGCCTCGGTAGGACAGCGTGTAAACTGTAGGTCCGTCGGCCTGTTTGGATTTGACGGAAACGCGCGCAGTCCGCCGTTCCGTTGTTACGAGGAGCTGAAATATTCATCGGCCCGCTCCCGTGTCCACTTTGTCTTCCCGCTCCCGTCATTGATCGATCCCGTTGTATGTTGCGGATACGTCAGCTGTCCATCGACTCGCGAAACGGAAGATACGGACTGGGATGATTTTCTACGGGGGCAGGCACTGACCGCCGATAACGGTTTCGACGTCTGGGCAGAGGCCGGTGAATGGGCAAGGAATCGCGGCCCGTCCGATTCCACGTCGTTCTCGGCCGGCTGAATAATTGAACGGAGGTCGCCGTAATTCAGAGCGCATTAAATGGAACCCGAAGCCCGCGGCATGCACGCTCCGTCCAGCGACTTCCGCCTCGAACCGGCTGTCGGGACTTCTAGCAGCCTTGTTTTATGCCACGGACAGGTAGAAATCGGAATTTCGGGGCGCCAGGCGTTTCGACAACTCCGTTTGCGATCCTTCTATCTCGGCATCTAGATTTTTCTTCGGCACCAAGCGGAGAGAAGCGAGTTAGGCCTCGAGATTCTTGACCCGGGGCTTTGCGAAGGCTTCCGTGACTATTATTCGAGTCTCGCCTCGAGTTCCTCGATTTCTATAAAACCTCTACGCTCCGAAAGACTTTGGGAACCTACCGTAAAGGCAACTAACGCCTGCGAAGCGGCGAGACGTCTCCCGGTGTCCGAGGTCGGCCCGGAAGCGGCCGCGATCGTGGTTCGTGCCCCCGCCAGCCGCAGGAGAACGACGGATACATAATGCATACGCGGCCGATATTATTTTTCCACCGGTAGTATATCACGCGAGGAAATTACAAGACCGCTTCAATAAGTAATAAATAACCATCCGAACAAAGTGGCTGGTGCGCGGGCTAGGGGCCGTCCCGTGCCACGCACGGCCTGCCATCTCCCGGTGTTTCCTCCCGGCTTCCTCTTTCTTTCTTCCCCGTGTATTGTTAGCGCGATGATACATTGGATTCACGAGCAGTCCCTTCGGATACACAAGCCCGCCCGCCGCCGGCACACGCCTCCTCGAGGGGACTCCGTCTCACCGATACGGGCTGGCGAAGAACGCTGCCGACCCTCCGGCTCTCGACACGCTTCTTCGCGTTCTCGAATTTCATCCCGGTGCAAAAAGGACGATTTTTCTTGTGTGCTCTACGCGTTCTCCCCGGCGACGCCTTCCTTCGCGCCATTCGGCCGCGTCTTCTTCCTCCGTCGCCGCCGCCCCCTTCGACACATTGTCCGCGGTTGTCCCCGTTTCCCGATTTAAATCGCGCGAACGCGACGCACGGTAAATACCAGGATCGGCCGGCGACGGGAAACTTTACTTTTCTCTCGTGCCTTTTGTCCCCGACACGGCGAGCGAGCCGATACGTCCGCGAAAACAGGAGCGTCGCGGGTTCAATCGCGTCGACGTCGCATCCCTCGGCCGCGGTTCCAGCCGCAGCCTATCGTACCTCCCTTCCCTGCAGCCTCGCTGCCAGCCACCCCGGTTTCCTCATTTTTTCCTCGTCCTTACCCGGCTCCGTTCTTCCTCCGCGGTCTACCCTTTCAAAACTTTTCTACTCGACGTCCCCGAAACTTTCAAATCACTCCCCCGTTTCCCCAGGAGCTTTTTAAAAATTCATCCCCTTGGGTTTCCCGCGGCGGGGTGGGATCGCGAGACGGATCGGGGGGTGAATCGGGTCGCCCACGATCTCCGGCGGAACCCTCGGAGCGAGCCGAACGTTTAATTTGTAATTGAAATGCCAAGGAATCGCTCGAGTCCCCGGGATCGCTTCGATGGGACGAAATGGACGAACGAGGCTGCGTATGGATGACGGCGGCGGATAGAGGTGCTCCTTCGTCGAAAGGAATTAATATTTCTGGAGGGGAGAAACCCGGTAGAAGAAGAAGAAGAAGAAGCGCACGCGGGTATAATGAATTCCACGGGGAGCGAGCCGGCTCCAGCGGCCGCGCGATGCCTCTCGTTCGAGTGTTATCGATTCGATTCATTATCAAGGTTTAATTGCGCCATAAGAGCAGGCTAGCGCGAGAATTATAGCCAGCGTTATTAACCTCTCTTAGTAGCCGTTTATAATTTCACTCGGACCGCGGATATTAACGGTCCCCTGCCCCCCGGCCCTGTTGTTCCTCTTTATTCCCCTTTAGCGGTCCTCGTAGATATTCATCGATACCCGCGATACTCGTTTCCCGAATCGTTCGTCGTTTTTTCTCCGTCTAATTTTCGTTCCCGCTCGTTCCGAGTACGCGCGATCCTATAATCGACGAGCATATTGGGACGCGTAAACGAGATTGTCGATCGATTGCCGGTCGTTCCGGCCTCCGAACGAATCGCTCGATCCCCGTCGAGTGTTTTGTTCAATTTTTGCGCCGCGCCCTCCTTTCGCGTCGCGCCCCATCCTCTCCCCCTTCCGCTCTCTGTGTCTCGTCCTTTTCGCTCTTCGAATCTCTGTTAACGACACTCGAAGCCAGACAGCGGGCGTTGCGTGTAAATCTAATTCGCCCGGTGGCCGGATCGATGTTCTCCGCGGCGGATTTTCGTTTCCACGTCGGTGTAAATTTATTCGATCCGTTGGGCGCGGTTTGACGGCGAACTGCGAAATGATACGCGGCGCGACGCGACGATACCGCATGATAATTACTCGGAAAAATACGGCGCGTTTTTTGCGCGATATTTTATGTACATAATCTGTTGACAATGCGTCGCGCCGCTGGACAGCGAGCTGGCCGGCCAATGAAAGAGCGCCGGAAATACTTGTGCGCTCGACGGTGTTATTATCGATCACGCTGCAGTATATTTTCATCGTGTTCGATAAATCGGCCCGCCGGCCCGGTCACGCGTTCCGAAAGAGGGAATTTTTCCGCGGATGGGAGTCGGGTTTGACGCGAATCGGGGTCGAAGGGCGAGCGACGCGCGCGCGAGGCTCCCCGGGCGCCGAGAAACTCGCGCGGACAATTTTTCATTTAAATTACGCCCTTGATAGCAGCCGGCCGGCCGGCGAGATCGTAAAATCCGGTGCGCGCGTAGACTCGAGTCGCGCGTGCGTCGGAAAAAAGCCGAGTAATCGAATTAACGCGGTTTGCCCTTTCGATTGGGACACTTATTGCGAACGGCTGCGATCGTTTATTGAAAATTCCGGCCGGTTTTAATTCCATCGGACTCGAATTGCCTCGCTTTTGCCTGCCACCGATTGAAATACCGAAACGTCGTCAACTTCCGGCGGGGTGGTTGTTCGACGTGGAACCGTAATGTAATTACACGGGCCGGAGGTGGACAGCGATGCCAGAATTTTATTTCAAATCTCCGCGAGCCGCGCTCGCCGAGACAGAATAGAACGAGGGAACGAGAGAGGTATATACCGAAATTAAATTTGTTCCGCGCGATTATAGAATCAGACCGACGGAGGGCTGAACGCAGAGGAGAAAAAGGCGAGTCCGGGCCAGTTTCCGGTGTTTGCAACGCGCGCGCGTTCGTCCGCTGGGAACGTACATACGTTCCCGATAAAAATTGTCTTTCCAGCGTGCCGGCCGCCGTAGATCAGTTTTCATCTAATCCGGGATCCGTTTCGACGCATCGGACCGATATCATCCCGTGTATCGCTAGCTCCGTGGAATCTGGGATACGTTAGGTTACAAACCGTGCGCAGAGAGGAACGCGACGGGCTGACAGTGGTAAAGCCCGCGTTTAGTTGGAGCACGAGCTCGCGCCAGGAACGATGCGACCGGTGAATGGCCGAAGAGTCAAGGCCCGGCTTAAACGGGGAATCGATCGTGCGTCTATCTCGCCTCGATATCCCAATGCCGGATCCCGGTGTCCTTTGGTTCCGGCTTAATGGTGCCTGAAGCGGAGTTTAATCGCGGATTAAGCGCGATCGACCGGCGTTTCGATACGATTAGAAAAAGCCGAGGGACTCGTCAGCCGTCTTGCCGCCTCGGGATCCCGTGCAGCGCGGTCTCCGCGTTTCGGGCGATATCCTTTCCGAAGGATAGTTACGTGTCAAACTCGAATTTACGCGGAAGCGAGCGCGATGGAGAGAAGGCCAGCTGGAACGATTAGTTTCCCAACTGTAAAGGAGAAGAGTCTGTGATAATCCGCGTAACGGAAGTTAGTTCGAAGTGTGGTTGGTTCACGCTGGAACACGTTGCATTTGATAAGTATCAATTAAATGCAAGCGTTTGCGTTGATTTCCATCGATGGAATTGACCGATGATAGTATCAAATAGATAGTAGCATTAAATTAACGAGCTAGAATTAGCGGCCGCGATATCGCTCTCTGAACTTCACGAGAGCATTGAATCGCTCCATCCGTTCAATCGCGAACAGAACACGTAGATCGTATAATAGCTAATGGTCCGACGATTCGTTGGAATCGAAATTATCAAGACGTGCGGGGCCGTTCGGCGACTAAGCTGCGAGTCTGGAAGAGGGCAAAGTAGCTGGAAGCCCGTCGCCAGAGGCAGAAATGAAACTGTCGTGACCCGATAAAGCCTATCCTTTTGCATTTCCGTTTCGGCGCCGGCGTTGAATGAAATCCCCATTTTCGAGGTTGTCGGGAACGCGGCGGAACGGTATTCTGACGAGTCAGCCGTTGCCAAAGGATACAAATCACGACACAGTCCGATGAAAGAACCGCGAGAAGAATAATTCCTTTCTCTCGCGTATAATAATCTTGCCGGTGATCCCGTCCTCTTTTCTCCGCGGTGCGCTGCGACCGTTGGACCGGGGACGAAATTAATACGCCTCGTTCGCGAGAGGTATCCGGCACGGATTCCTCCGCGCCGCTTTCAAAAGAACCAGAATTCCGCAAAGACGTTAGTCACAATGGCCGAGGAGAGTCTCGTGTCCTCGGCAGCCGGGCTTTATTAGGAAACGTTGGGAGGCCATCCAGCGAGCGGGCGTTCGCGCGAGCGAGCACTTATCCGAAATCTCAGCCGCGACGATTCGGGAAAAACGTGGGACGCGATTATAGATTCGCGCGTTCGTTTAATCCGACGGGATGAGGTCGCGAGCGAGGAAATTATCGATAGACGAGCAGTATCGCGGAGTTTGCTAAAAGTTCCGCGCCAAGTCTAGGATAAGACGCTGTCGGGTAACTCGTTAGAAAACCGGGCTAAAGATAAATCACCTGTTTTATATGCGGACCCAGCGTTCGCGCGCCGTTGAATGTACAGACGAAGTTTCGGTAATCGATAAACGCACTCGTAACTCTTTTGTCGAAAATTTATTAAAACCCCCGGCGAATTTTACGAGCCTGTAAAACACCGAACTCTCTTCGCGACGCGTCCATCATCGTTTTACGCGGATACAATGCCGATTTATGGATCACGGCCGAACCTTTCGCAGATTTCCTCCCGGCTCGCTGTTCCTGTAGTCCGGGATCGTTTCTCCGCTCTGAATCGGATTCGCGTTAAAAAACTGGCGCGAGAAGTATTAAATTACGATTGGCTCCGGTGAGAATAAATACGAACCAATCGCGGATCGGCCGTCGGGCGAGCGTGAAACTCGCAACGAACGCGATGGGTGAAGCGGTCACAGAGTAGTTGCGACCACGAAATAATCAGACCGAGCCCGGGCCGAGCATACAAGGACTCGTCGATTAAATATTGAATTAATACGAGCTCCGAAGCGTCACGGGACTGTTTAGACACGGTCGACCCAGTTCCGTGCTAAACTCCTCGTAAAATCCGTTTATCGATTTCGCACGTTCACGCGAAAATTCGATTTTCTCGAAACCGTAGCGGGTCGGACGGAACCGGCAACGGTGGTTGGATCGTGGCTGTCGCCACTTACCTTATTTTTCCACGAGACTTTTCCACCTACTTCGGAAAACGCCGCCGCCGCCGCCGTCGTAGCCGCGTCGTTGAATCATTTTCCATTCTATTCTCGAATATAAACGTGTATCCGCTTTTCCCTTTGACGGGGACGGAAGTCTTGGGCAAATCTGAGAGGCTAACCTCGATACGGTTACAAACACAAACAGCCGCCTACCCTTTGAAATCGCTGGCACTCGGCCGAACCTCGGCCTAGCCTCCCGGAGCCGTCGCGAATGGAAATTGCTTTATTAATCAAAGCCTTTTAATCTGCTTACGTGGACCACCGAATACAGCCGACGCGACGGCGCGACGGCGCGGCGGCGGCAGCGGAACGACCGATCGTTCGACTTGAAAATAGAAACGGCGAAGACGCATTCGTTTAGGATAACCGGCCGGCCGCAATCTCTGTTATTTCAATATTCTCGGCGGCGCGACCGACTCGTGGAATCGTTTCCCAGTCGATATCGAATTTCAGTGTCGCGCGGAGACCGCGGCACATTCGATGTATTAAACTCGCGCGCACGCAGCCGACCCGTGTAAAAGGGAAGGCACATAGTTACTCGGATGCTCCGGCGCCATTAGGCATTCAGGCTCGTTCGTGCAGACGGCTCCGAGCTCTCTTTATCTAAGAATATTTGTTCAGGTGAACTCGTTGAAATTGAAACGGCCAGATTCACGGTTGCTCTCGATTCCCTCTCAGGCTCTTTCCCTCTTAAAAGTAACCAACCCGCGGCAGACCTTCTTATTTATTTCCCTGCATCCAATTAAAGGTTCCGCTCGAAGATAGCTAACGGAGTCGAGGCCGCAAATTAACATGGATCGCGTTAATTGTCTTCGCGCACGCTCCGTCAGACAAAACGAGTTTCCATCGCTTTTCCCCGAGTAATTACGATGAAATCGTCTCGCGGCGAACCTCTTTTCACACGGCCGCCTCTCTCTCTTTCTCTCTCTCTCTCTCTCTCTCTCTCTCTCTCTCTCTCTCTCTCTCCGCTTCTCTGTCGCCGCGTCGCTCGTCGTTGTCGAGTCTCGTCGAGGCTCACAGAGCCGCTGACTGGCTGGTTGGCTGGCTGGCTTGGCTTGGCTTGGCTTGGCTGGCTGGTTGCCTCCGCGCCTGGCCTAGATTCGGTTTCGTTCGTTTATTCGACGTATCCACTTCTGTTTAACTTCATCGTCCCCCGAGTCACGGCAAGTCAAGCCACGAAACCTTATTATGAATTTCACGCATCTCGAGTAAAGGGTCGCGCCGAGTTAGGTCGGGTCGAGTCGGGGGCTGGGTCGGATCCTGCCGCCCGTCGACGCCGGTGCTCGTTTCCACGGGGGAGGAGTTGTTTTTCGCGGCGCCTGGCCCCGGCACACGTATCCAGTTCTCTCCACGCGGCAGCTTATTTACTGAACCTCGAGAAAACGAAAAGAACCGTCCAGCCGCGCGACGGCAATAATACCGCGACCCCGACGTGAATACCATTAAACGAACGCCGCATTTTTAATAGCGCTTCCCTTCGCCGAGCGGAGTTCCCGCTGCGCTCGACGCGTTCCTCAAATACCACGGAACGTTTAGCGAACGTTGGACGCGCGTTCAACCGCCGTGAAATCCGGTTCGATCTCCGGTTCGACGCGTTCAATGCCAGCTGATTTTCGTATGTCTCGACCAATCCACCGGGACTTTTCACCGAATCAAATATTTCGGATTCATGGAATATAAACTGAAATTTAATTAAGTCTTTGCGCCGTATCGTTCTCTATTTTCAACGGCAAAGCATTTATTAAATTTCACATTTTAACTTTTCAGTTATGAATGCTTTGATTCATTTAACTCGACATTATATTTTGTCAGTTAGGAATCCTTCGTTGCAACAGCCTCAGCGTCTCGTACGAGACGCAGAAAAATCAACCGACAACGAACGCGACGAGCAGGGTGTCGAACGTACGTCTGACACGGATCGGTAAGCGGCGTTGAAGTGCCGGTCACTGGTGAGCCCCGCGCCAACGAACCCGTCAAGTTCGCCAGGTACTTTTCGACGCCGCAACCGTCGTAAAAACGTCCGCGGGTCGCGTAACGTTCGGTGGCGGGCCAACGACCCCTGTTTCCCGTTCCCGTTTCGTTGGCAAGGTATGGATGCGCCTTGCAAACGAACACGCGTACCGGGCTCGGCCGAAAATTGCGACCGGGATTGGTTCGAAACCGCCGCTACCGATCGGCCACGTTCCAGAACGCGCACGTACCACCCGAAATCCTTGATTTACCGCTCGAGGACCGCGCACGCTATTCTCGCCGGGCGGAACGTGGCCACGCACACACCGCTCGGCTCGATAACGTGTGCGCGCCGGCGGACGTGCTTCGTGTGGGTGCGTGCGTCTACTTATGCACGCGTGTACCGGTCGCAGCTCGTCCCTCTCGGAACCGTGAGAGCGTGCGCTGCGCCGCGCCGCGGCTTTGCTATCTATTTACCGGTCGACCCTCGCATTCGGACCGATGTTTACACGTACCCCGGTCCGCTCAGCTTCGCGCGACTATTACTTTGCCCAAGAGTTCCGCGGCGCTAATGGTCTCCTTTGCGCGCAAACGATCCTAGAGGAGACGGGCTAACCCTGCGGTCTAATTGGATATCGCTCGACGACGGAATCGTCGTACGATCGACAGACCCAAATCCAGAAACAAAGCAAGATTGCAATCGCGTTTGCGAACCGACGATTACCCGCGTTCCGCATTGAACCCGGGCATATTTCACCGTTACATCCGTTCGGTGTACACGGATTTAGCTTCTAATCGGGCCGTAGCTTAAATTGCCGATTCTTCGCGACTACGGGGTTACACGAGCGCGCGCTCTAATTGTCTCTTCTTTCAACGTTAAGCGCAAACGTCCCGGCCATTCTAGAGTTAGACGCGCGCACCGGGGGGACAGCGAGCCGCGCGAGGGGTGCGATGGCGCGGAAACGAGGGGCGCGAGCGCGTAACATCGTTGACGCGTCCCGAAACGGGCGAACAATCGCCGGCCGGGGGTTGGGCGTCCCGAGTGGGGTTCGGAACCTTCGGCCGGCTACTCGGATCTTTGGAGAGGGGTATTTTTATTCTCGGTCGTTACGCGCGACAATACGAAGAATTAAAAATTGTACCGTTTTCACGGAGACAGGGAAGGAGAGGGCCCTCGAGAACCCTGTGTCCGCGTAATTAACGTTGAATTTAAAGAGACACTTAGGCGCAAAGATTTTTTCTACGCCGGTGCATACACGGCCGGGCGGCCAGAGAATCTCTGTCCTCGCTTTTCATTTCCCATCCTCCGCGTGACGCCGCGCCGGCACGCCACGCCGCCAAGCTGCCACCCTTTCGCGAAGAACTCCTTAAATTTTACAAAACACCGACGCTCGTAGGCAAACGAACAGACAGACGGATCTGCGCTACGCCGCTTTCTCTTCTCTTCATTTCTTCTCCCCGATCTTATCCTCTTCTGCCGCGCTGGCGAGCGAGCGAGCGTACGCGCACACCCCCGCTCGCGCGCGCTGCCTCCCTTCGCCCTCGCGGCCGGCTCTCCTCGTCTAGTTTTAAAGTCGAGGCATTGTCGCCGCTTCTCCACAGCGTAACGACCTTTCTACCCGCCTCCACACCCTCTCCCTCTATCTCTCTCTCTGCCTCTCACTCGTGTCTCTCCGTTTCCTCGTTTTCTACCCGCCGCCCCTACTTCTTTTTCTCCTTTCGCTTGTTCTTCTTCTTCTGCTCCGGATTCTAGGCTTGCCGCTCTGTCCCTCTCTTTCTCTGTTGCTCGCCGGCTCCGTCTGCCGCTCGGCCCCTCTCGACTCTCGCCTTCTTCCACCCTCGCCTCCTTTCTTCCTCCTTCCACATTCTGAAGATCGGCTCGAGTGGCTCGACGTTTTGCGTGTCCCGGCAATTATACCTTGCACTCGTTAATCTCTCCCACCGTTCGCTCGGGCTCTCCTCTTCCCTCTGTGTCCAGCCAGCCGCCGTCCGCGCCTGTTGTCGCCCCGCCCTGCGCCGCAGCTACACGGCGAACGTAAATGCACGCGCGTTCCGTCAACCTCGTTGTCTCGCGCGAGAGAGCACTCCGAGTGCTCTCGCCTCTCTTTTGTCCCGTCGGCTGATGCGTTCAACCCACTCGACGATCCGAATATTTTAGATCCCCGGCCGTCGCTCGCTGCCGTTCGCGCGCGACTTCCCCCCGCCGCCCGCCTTCGTCGCTGTTCCTCGCCGGCCGCAAATTTTTCGCGAGCCTTTGTCGTGCCTTGCCCGGAAACGCGGGCAAACTTTCGGCGAACTTCCGAAGTTCCCGACGTTCGCGCGAATTAAACGAACGAACGAACGGAACCGTCGGTCCATATTCGATCGTCGGCAACCGGAAGGGACGCGCGGAGAGAGAGAATCTCGTCGCAGCGACGTTGATGTCGGCGATAAATCTGCCTTGGTATTTTTGCGAAACACGGCGGGCAACGCCCGGTTACGATCCGGCTGGCGGCCGGGGCGATGCGAACGTAAAATTCAACCGGGTTTCGCGAAATTTAAGACTGTAACGCCACGTCCGTATAATTTGAGGTCTCGCTCCACCATTCGAGTCGCACGTGCCCTTACAGTCCAGTCCTGAACGCGAACATTATTGCCGAGCTTAAAGCTCGCGTGCCTTGTAATCTTGAGCAGCGGGAACTATATAATGCTGCAATTGCCAGCTCGTTTCAACGGGCTCGCCCCTGTTCCCCGCGCGGCTGCTTTTTTCCCCTCGACGCCCCTTTGATCGCGAAGCGCCGCGCTGCTCGCAAATTGGATCTCGCGGTCCGCTGCGAAGAAGACACCGATCGATTCGATCGATGCGAAACCGCCTCGCTGCGCCCGTGACTTACTTCGCGGTTCCGCGCGCTTTTTCCCTTGCACCGCTCTCACGAGCCTCCCTCGCGATCACGATTCCGCGGTAAACTCGAATGTCACGAATGAGACTCGCGGTCTCTTCCTATTCCTCGCCGCACTTTGCAAAATTAATAGGTTAAGGCTACCGGTACTTGTGTTCGGCTCTACGTGTAAATATCTGTAATATTTAAGCAAATAAAAATTTTAAACGAAATTGTCTCTCCTTATCGTTTCTCTACCTTCTCCCTGACACTTTGTTTCGCGGGTTGGAAGACGAGCGAACGCCCGAGGGATCGACGGGTGCAAAGTGAATGAACAATGAAGATGTTTGCATTAAAAGGTGCCTCATAGTCGATCGAGTCACGAGGCTTGTGCCGGATCGAAAATCACTCTGTACAAGCAGCGAAGATCTGAAATGTTAATTGATCCGGAATACCCGCTGCTCGTTTGAGGGGTCGCGTTTCGCTTGCCAGATTCTAGGACGAGAAACGCGACCGATCCTGTTTCGCCGTGACGGCAGCCGTTGTCGTTTTTTGGTTCTGCCCCTTCGGGATTCCCGCTTTGCACACGTAGCACGTTCCCGAGCCCGGCCCGAGCCGGTACAACCCCGCCAGCCCTCCGCTTCCTTCGCCGCCGCTTTATACATTTTTCCTATCGCATTCGCATTTCGCTGGTCCGTGCCAGCGACCGGATCTCCCGTCCCGTTTTAAATCTGGCTCGATGATGTATTGTCCATCCGCTGTTTGCGCGCCGGCATCCGCAAACGAGGAGAGAAAGGAGGAGACGTGAACGGGCCTAAGAAGTCGCGGATCGTCTCGGGATATCGTCGGAGGGAAACGAAATCGGCGTACGTGACTGGCGATGGGTATTTGAATCCCCGATTCGAAGCGATTCGGTCTTGCCAAGACTGTCAAAATTCGGATTGCTCCGAACAGCTTGGTACCCCCTGACCCTCGATCCCTTGCACTCGACGACTGACTCCTGACCGCTTCATTTGACGCAGCAATAAGTCTGAAGTTCAGTGTTTAACCAGTTAAATGTGGAATTTAATTGGAAAAACCTCTCGTTCCGCGCGCCATAAAATTGAAAAATGGAGCGTGCACTCGTCGAGCGCAGAACGAATGCACGTAGAGTATATTTTAACGAAAGATCAAAGCGAAACAAAGCAGAATTACATGTTTACGCGAAGAAATGAAAAATTCATCGCTGAAAAAATTAGTATCATATCAAGCTTTACGATGAAGTGTATACTTGTCAAACACAGTTAATTGGTTAACACGAAGCTTTACATAGCGCATGGTGGCCCCCTCGGTCATAAATTAGTCAATGGGCCTGGACTATCTCTCAGGCCCCCAAGTATCGACGCGCAAAAGGACGAACCGTCTAGACTACATATGTGAAATGTTGAAATGAAAATGTTTCGAATCTAGATTTCGTTTACAACGATGCGCGATACGGACGCAGATAGGAACCGATCGCCGAGCAATTCCTCGGGTTGCGACTTATTAACCAGGCTTCCGACGTTGTAAATTTCAGCCCGCCTCTCGCCTCCCGCGAGTATTCGCCAAGATCTCGGAGACCGAGGTTACCGCGACCGAAACTTTGAACGGCAGTTCAAAGTTTCCATGTTCCCGGTGTTGAAGTGGGATCGAAAAAACCGTCGGAACCCAGAGCGAACGTTAATCCCGATGGAATAAAGAGCGAGTGGTCGCGGATGAAGGAAGGCGCGTTCGGTGACGCGTACTAAGGGAAAACAAAGGAGATAACCGACCGATGTAACGAGCAACAGCCAGTTAAAATATAATAACGCGCGGAGGGGAACTCGAGAATAATTGAAGGCGCGGCGCGCGGGCACAGCGCGAAAGTGAACTTTATTAAACTCAGTCAGTCAGTCCTGCGAGCGGTGGAACGTAATTAAAAATCTAATTTCATCGCAACACGGCCTGGAACTGAAATTATGCCGTCGTAATCGTTCCGTGCACAAATATCTAAATAATTGTGGCTTGCGCCGCTCGTGGCGCTTGCGCAAATTGCCATTGTCCCTTCGTTCCCCGCGAGCCGCTCCCAGCCGGCGGATTCTAATTCCGAGGATGCATCGAGCCTCGCGTCTCGTCGCGTTTCATCCCCGATCGCTATCAATCGCGATGAAACGTCGCTCGGGCCGCTGCCGATCGCCGGAATCCGAGCGCAGCCTGTCGAAACCGTCGCCGTCGAACCTCTGGCCGTGATTTTCCAGCCGGGGCACGTTCCGGCCGCGCACGGCGAGAGCGCGGCGCGTCGGCTACGCGTGCGCGCCCCCGTCACAAATGGACGGGTTTACGAGTGCGTATTCATTTTTCCGTTTTACTTTCTCGAAATGTTTTACAAGCGCGGTTGGCAGCGCTAGTCGCGCGAGCGCGCGGAATGCGGGGTCGGGTCGCAACGATGGCGTCGCGCGGACGAGCGGCGACGCTGCCGGGCACGATGCATTCAAAGCGAGCAATAGCTCGAAACCTTCGAGCCAGCCAACCAGCCGGCCGCTTATTTTATGGGTAACGCGTTTCCTCGTCGCGTTTTTATTTTATTTCGTGATTTGCTGCCGCAACGTATTGCTCGGCTCCGCCGCCTCCGCGCCGGCGGCGTCGTACCGCGCGAGCAGGAAGTGCGCGCTCGTAACGTCGCGAACCCTGCCAACTTCCCTTCGTATCGCCGATTCCTTTTTTACTTCTCGTCCGACCGACTAATGATCTCTCGTCGCTCTTCGTCAACGTTTCCGTTATCGCGAACCTCGCCGGTTGGAACATACGGGTGCGCGGAAACCTTCCGAGTGAGACCCGGTAGAAACCGTGCGACGAAATTCAACGGAAATCGAATCCGCGTTACCAGATTGCAGCGAACCTCTACGCCGTGCACGCTTCAAAAAAAAAATATCTTTCCGATTAGTTCGATAATGTTCCTCGATAAAAGGAGCCTACGTATTCTTACGCGTGCGTCTCGACCGGAGGAAAGGTGGATTTTCTTTCCGGTTTCGCGAAGAGAGCCGGGACACCCTCTATATAAATGAAGTCCCAACGCGCGGAGGACGAGCATCGTTTGTTGACGGAGCTCCGCAAACATCGGTGTTTATCTGGAAAATAATAGGACCGGGACAACCTGTTTATCGTCCGTGGAGAGGGGGCCGGGGTCCGGAGCGGAATCCCCAGCATCGAAATTTCATTTCGGGCCGAGCGAGCTTCCCGTCCACGACCGGTCTCGGCTGCCTCGTGCACGCCGTCGTATCGAGCGTCGAAATTACCGGGACGCTTAGCTCCCAAAGAAGTTCCCGTCTGTCTCCGGGCGCGCCGCGCGCCGGGCGCCGTGTATTTTGCACGTATCCCGTGTAGTGTACATACCGGAGGGACGGGGCGGGCACGGGATGTCGCTCCCCCCGCCCCCCGCCGCACGCCTGTTTAACCGGGTAAATAGGAATGGCAATAATACGCCGTGTCCTGCCAAGTATCGACCTGTACCGACCTCCCTCGGGACCGATATTATGTGTTACCGAGAAATGAAAAACGAAGCGGAGCGAAGCCCGCGTTCCGAGGACGACAACTGGAGACTATCCGGGCCCGTGGAACGAGAGGAATCGAGCGTAAAGCCAAAAGGAACTCTAGAACGCGTGTTCCCCTCGCTCATCTCCGGATGCTCTTCTCGACTTCAATAAACTTCTCGTCGTTCCCCGGTAATTCGCGAAGCGCGCGCGTCGGTATCCATCGTGACGAGGCAGGAGGAGAATGCGACGGGAACGAGGCAACGATCGGGACTCTTATTTTAACGAAGATCCTCGGTATTGGATAACAACGGATATTGGCGCGAAAAAACGGCTCGAATCGATTTCCGGCAACCGTCGGACGATATCCTCTCGGAGTCGCGGGGAACGCCGACGGGTAGAGTGGACGATTGACGCGGCCGAGAAAACGGCACCGCGATTCGCCGGGCAAAGCGGCTGCGAAATCGATGCCGCCTTTCATTAAGGTAATGCGTTCGTCAAAGGTCGCCGGAGATCGAGGGTTCGCGCCAGGAGGCGAAATCCGAGCAATGGAGGCGACGCGGCCGATCGATTGTCCCGCCGATATTAATCTCGTTTGTCTATATGCAGCTGCGGCGACAGACCGGCCGCTTTGACCGTTCCAATCGGCGGTACGAAACAGCCTGTCCACAGCCGTGGGACCAACTACGGGAAAATAATTATTCAAGGTCGAAGGGACGGGTCCCTCGGACGTCGCTCGTCGCCGGTCGTTTGTCAAAACTCGATGAGCTCCGGCACGGCGTCGCGAAACCACGCTCCCGGCCATGAATTAAAGCGACGACGCTTGCGAATTCGCGGCTCGAGCATTGTTCCGAGTTTCGAGTTTGCGGGCGCAGTTATCGAACTCCGGGATGCACTTCAATCCTGCGGTGCACGCCTCTCTCGCCACGGATCCTTAAAGACAATTCCTCCTCTAATTGCTGCCGCGAACTTTCCCCCCGGACGAAAAGAAAATAAAAATGGTGGCTCCGGTCGGGCCGGGCCCGCGAGAAATACGAGCGCGGCCGCGCCGAAACGAATCCACCCCAATGAGAAAAGGTTTAGCTCGGTAATTGAGGTTTAATTCGCGCGACGCGACGCGACGCCGCACCGAGCCGCACGCGTCCTTTCTTTTTCCGCTCGCTTCCAATTTTTCTTCCGGCCGCTCGCGATGAGTCGCGCTGCCGCTCGCGCGATATTTCACCGACGGATTTTCCAAACCGGCAAGAAAAGCGGGTCGGGGCGAACGACGAAGAAAGAGAGCCGCGGATGGAGCCGTGGGGAAAAGAGGAGGAGGCCAGGAGAGGGCTCTGCAATGCCCCTGGGCAGAAGTTGGCTGGTTATAGAGCACGCGGAGGGAGCCGGCGCAAAAAAATTGCAGGTGCGAGAGCTGAAATTACGATTTTTCCGCGGCTCGCGAGGCCGGCTCGCGCCTCGCTCTCCCCGCTGGCCTGGCCGCCGCGCTATAAATTTATGTGGCAACTTTCGCCAGGAACCAAATGCGCGCAGATCCGGATATTATATATAGCTCGGCAAAGTCAGCGAGGTGGTAGTTTATTCTTGGTAGACACCGCCTAGACGTTACCAGCTTCAGAACGCGCCGGTCGTCTTTTCAAGGATCGACTCGCCGCTCTCGAAATCTTTCGAGCCGTTTCGCGTGAAACTGTTTACGATCCTGCGCACGGTGTTTCGAGTATGTGCGAGTTCGGGAGAAAAGTCATAAGTTTCGAGGTAATTACAATAAAAAAACATAAATCTTTTCATTTAGACAAGATGTGATCTCGTTGGGTTATTAAATAAATATTGATTAGCTTTTCCTTGGCCATTTTCGTTAATAGTTTAATGGAAAATCGAGATTCGCATTCGAAATGTTTCTCCTACTTAATAGAAAAGTTAACTGTATCGTGTACATACGCATCGGTGAGGACTTGAAAGATTACGCCGAGAGGTTAAAGGTTTAAGTCTACAAATTGGTGATTCGCGAGCTTCGGTTCTCTGATTTTTTCCATCGCGCGGAGCACTGTGCAACGGTTCGCGCGATCGAAGAGAGGAATCGAGGATGGAAGTTCACGGTTCGAACGTTCGAGACCGCCGCGCGGCGAGTAACCGCGTCGCGTGATTCGATTCCCCGAAGAACAAGACGCGGCCTGGTAACCGAGCTGGAAAATATACGAAAATTTGCAAAGTGCTTAAGAACCGGTCGTGCATGAATTAAACGCCGATAAAAGGGAATACGGCGCGGCGGCGTAGGCGCTGGGAAAGCGCGAGCGCGCTCTCGACACGGTCCCTCTTCGAGTTATCAACCGGCGTAACGAGAAGCGGGTCGGAACCGGCGATGTTCGTCGACGGATTTAAATTGTATATCGCGTGAGACGTTCGCCCGGGGAGGACGCGAGAGCCGGTATTATTTTACCCCGGGGAACGGCGTGATTTCGAAACGATCGCCGGGAATCCTCCTTCCCTGTTAATTAAACGAAAGTTCGCGGAGGCGATCGGGCGTCACTCGAACCCGGCCCGATTGTTATTATCGCCGCTAACGAGTAATTTGTTTATCGAGGACGATATAATTTAGAACGTTCCGCGGGATCGGATAATTCGGGACGGTGCGGTGGCGGCGGCGGCGGAGGTCGAGGGGGCCGAGGGGACGGGGGCGAGGTGGCGCAGTGACGTGACGGACCGCAATCGCTTTACATATTCATGATGTAGCTTCGTGGACGTGCACCGCGAAATCATAGAATTCGCCGATCTCATCGTCCATTCAGAATTGTTCAACGACCGTCCCGAGCCTATCCGTGTCATTCCGCGGCCTTCTTTTTCTCTTCGTCTTGTTGCATAAATTTCTTGGAATCGTTAACGGCGGAACGAGAGGAGAGGATCCGGTGCCGGGGTTCTCGAGGCCCGCTGTGAAACGATTACCCCCGACTCCTGGGGCGAAATAACAGGCAAGACGAGAAAACGTTCCCCAAAGTATCGCAATCTCTTCGAATATTTCCTTAAGTAAATTGAGAGAGCAAGAGAGAGAGAGAGAGAGAGAGAGAGAGAGGAAGAGAGGGAGTAAGAGTAAGAGAAAGAGAAAGAGAAAGAGGGAGCAGGACGTCGGGGTTACCGTGCAAGAACCCACGACCCCGTCCGTGTTATATAAAACCGTCCGTCCCCGTTCTTTCCCTTTCACGCTGATTAATCCCGGCGTATTAATACGGCTTTAACGAGCCGGTTCGGAGGGTAGGAGGGTACGAGGGTTCGAGGTTTCGAACGCGCGACACGGTAATTCGGCGAGAGGATCTGAAAAGACGGCTGCCGGAGTAGGGGATGTCGTAGAGGGTGAAAAGAGAGAGGGGTGAAGCCGCTGCTGGAACCCTACGTGGAACCGATCGCGCGTCTGGATCCGAGCCACCGAGATATCGATTTGGTTCTCCAAAGCGTAAAACGGGTCGTCGACTTTCATCCTTTTTCGTTCGACGCTCGGGAATTAGGGTCGACGAATCCTTTCCGAGCGAAGAAGTCTGCAAGGGCCTGAAAGCCGAGAGAGGACTCCGGGGGCTCTTTTTTACGATAAATTTCACCGAGTGCCGGGTCAATCGTTCCGTCGTCCCCCTTACACCGTGTTCGACCTCTCCCCGCCTCGGTCCTCCTGCAAAGGGTACAGTAACCTTGTACTTAACCGAGAATCCCATCCGTCCCCGACTAATAGACGTGCATAGACGTCGCGGCCCCCGGCTCGTATCGGATAATAGGCGATTTCAATCGAATTCTCGTTAGGGTTGCTCAAAAGCGGACGGTTATGTCCTTTCAGCGAGCCCGTGCGGTCTAACCGCGGACCGTCGCGCGATAAGTTAACTCGATCGGGGCCGGGATACGCGTCGCCCGGTCTCGGAATCCCGTTTTCTCGAATCGCTCGTCTTCCCGGCTGACGCGACCTTCGCGCTCCGGATGATACGCGCCGGGCCATTCCGGTTCACGGAGAAATTCAAAGGGCGCCGTGCGATCGAGCGGAATCCGTCGAACGGTCCTGTTTCGGCCGAGGAATAGGTCCATCGGCTGGTCGAATCGAATCGGAACGAATCGAATCGAATCGAATCGAATCGAATCGAATGGATGGGGAGAGCTAGCGGAAGCTAACGGGAGAGAACGGAACGGTGCCGGAGCGTGGTGGTCGCGGCAGTCGCGTGGAAAGGGTGAGTCGTACGAAGGTAGCGGCGGGGGCCGGCGGAAAAAAGGAGCAGAAGATGAAGATGGTGGGCGTGGGCGTGGGCGGAATGGACAGAGGAGAGGTCGGTAGGAGTGGGTGGCCGGGTGGCTGACGGAGGAGGAGGAGAGGCAACAAAAGAGCGAGCTGTGCGGCTCCCCTTTCAAAGTATTTCTATGACGTTGCCGCGTTTCGTGGTTCATTAGTGAAAAAGGGTTTCCCCTTTGTTGGCCGCGATACCATTGCGAAATGCTCTCGGTGCGATTCTATATCGCCGTCTACTCAGCCTTCGCGACCATTAGCCGGTTATTCGAAGCAACTACTTTGTCAGACGTTCGCGAAAATTTCGATGATAACGCGGCCAGTCGAACCGGTCGGGTCGATCTGCCGGGCCGCCGCGCCGCCGAGCTTTGTGTACATTCGATGGCATTGAACAATCGTTGGTCGATCGATCGAACGACCGACCGACCGACCGATCGAGCGGACGACGAACGAACGAACGGACGAACAGACGAACGAATAAACGAGTAAAGCGTCCGCGACGCGCCGATCCGGTAATCGACAAGTTTCTCCGGATAGAGGCAGCGCGATTTTCGAGACGACTGGACGGAACTCGAACGGCGAGCATAAAAGAATGATACGGAGCGCATGGATGGTTCCCGCGATTCCGACGGGGCTCGCCGAAAACGGGATTTCCAGGACGAGTCTGAGCACCGGTTCGAGAGTTATCGGCGGACGTTGAAGGCAGCTGAGCCGGTTTTTTGCAATTAGCAAAATGAGAAGAGGAACAACCGAGAGCCTGCCGGATGAATGCAACAAGCCGAGGCATTGTAGCAACGCGTATCCGCGTGGTGCGCGCCTATCCACGATAATTTCTCGGGCGAGTAACGGGCCCACCCTCGTTTTCTATCGCCGTTTCTGAAAGCAACGTTATCTGGTCCAAGCGACGCGCGCGCGCGCCTCGAAAATTTCAGAGCGGGCGTAAAAGCGCGGACGGGAACGCGAAAAATCGTAAATGAGACAGCTACCGGCGATGCCGGACTTTTCAACCAGAAAAAACTGCCGTCATTATCACCGGTGAAAACCATTTACCGCCGCGTCGGCGATAAATATTCACGGGCTGCGTTGCGCCGCGGGCCAACCGTGGACGGGCTGTTCGCGATCAAACGCGAAATAAAATTTGCGAGGTGAAAAAGGGGCGCGAGAGGCGGTCGACGCTGATCCAGGATTTGTGGCCGTGGCCGCCAGGTGAGTCCATTTTTATGAAATCCGCTCGCGGAGAAAGACGGCCGAGCGAGTAGCGTCGCGCAGCGGTGCTGCGGCGGGATCGCCGCGGACCATTTCCGTTCCGTTTCGAGATACGCGGGTCGGGGTCCGCTAAATACCGACTAAAAGGATTAAAGTGGTAATATCGGCGCTCGAAACAACTACGTTAGATATCGGGCAACCTGGGACAAAGGAATTATGCGGCCTGTGTGTTTCGCCCCATCCGGCCGGAAATGGGCCGCGCCGCTTTCTGGTCCGCGAGAATCGTTCGAGTCGAGTTAATCGGAATTCCGTAAATCGACGGGAGAATTACGAGAATCCATTTGTCGATGCCGGGCCGAGATTAGAGTCGGCGCGCTGCAAATAGAGGCAAAATTGCGTAAACGATGCTTCAATTTCAGCGCGCCGATACGAACTTGCCCGTCATTAAACGAAAGCGGAATCGTTCCGGGACAAACGCAGTTTCGCGGATCGTCGCTGGAAAGTCGGCTGGCAACGAGACGGGAAATGATTGAGAAGCGTGTCGACGGGGACGATCGGATCGTACGCCGAGGTCGAACGCGATTCAACGAAATATAAGGCACGTGTGGAATCGTTCGTTACCGGCTATCCAAACTGGCCCTGTATTTCCGGCTGGAATTTCACTGCGGAAGGGATCGTTCTTCGGGGGACAAATATCCACGGAGAAATTGAATTCATCGAACGTTAACCGACCTCGAATTTCGCGTGTTTGCAGCGGCGAGCGCGGTGTTCGGCGTAGCCTATTCCCTTGCGACAACACCGCACCGGTTTGCGCCGATTTGGCAAGCCTGGAAATTGCCAATTACTAATGCGTGACCAATACCATGAACAACGCTTGCCAACAACCGTCGCGTTACCCGGCCGCAACAATCTGAGTTGCGCCATCGAAAACTCGATCATCGAGGAGATCGCGCGAAGGGATCGCCGTCGAACCGATACGCGATCGTCGCTGCGACAACCGCCCCGGCTTTCGATTACGCGAACCGTTCGGACGCGAATCGGGTTCCTCCGAAACGGAGAGGATAAAACGCCCCGTATTATTTTCCCCTCGAAATCATTTCCCAGTTAAACGCGCGCGTAGATTTGGATATATTCGTGGAAACGGCGGGACCCCGTGAGCGAACGAATAAGCGGAGAGCCCGTAAAGGTCGACGAACGTGACGAGGAGCGGTGATTTTCTAAAGAGAGCGAATCGTTTATCCTTTTACCGTCACCCGTGTCTCGAACTTACTTTTATCGCTTTAACTCCACCCCGTCTTCCGGCCCCACTAACCTTTCGCCGGCTCGCCGACATTTTCCATCTGTCGTTTCGTCCCAGAGAGAATGAAAATACATAATTCCGCTTTCCGCTCGGATCCAAAATCTCGATTACCCGGCGACCGGGTAATTTGAATTCGTAGATCGTCGATCGACTGGAACTATCGAGCGATCACAGTGATTTATCGTCTATTTGAACTCACGATGACGGAAGAGATATTTCGAAAGTCTCCGATACGGAAGCTTCGCGAATAGCGATCCAATAACTTTCGGAGGAAAGCTCAATCTCTCTTTACATTCTTTTTCCGTCAACATTAAACGATATATACGATACAAACGAATACGTATAAGCAGGAACTTATTTCACGATTCTACGTTTAC
Source organism: Nomia melanderi (assembly GCF_051020985.1). NCBI lineage: Eukaryota > Metazoa > Arthropoda > Insecta > Hymenoptera > Halictidae > Nomia > Nomia melanderi. Next base: position 16,713,143 of record NC_135006.1, on the reverse strand, counting down.
CACGCACGCGCGATCGATGTCTCGAGGAAGATTCCACATTGAAGAATGAAAATTTACCCGCGACATTGTAAATGTCATTGCCACTTAATTTCGCCTGTGGTCGTATGCGACGTCGACAGCGAACGTGTGAAACAGAGGAACAATCGGTCGGATGAATCGAGAGACACGAATAGACGCGAGTCTATCGACTGGCGGAGGTTCGGAAATAAGAGACCGAGTTTCACGGTGCATCGACGCGAGCGCGTCGAAGCAAAAGCTCAGGGCGTCGCACGTGTCAGAACTCGGCGTTAAAGCCGACTTTACTTAGAACGGGGCTCGTACGCCCACGATGCATATTTATGAATCACCGTCGTCGTTGCCGTCGTCGTCGCGTCGAAGGAACCACCTTCGTTCCAGACGATAGCATCGATTATACGTCGTCCGATATTTTCAAGCTCAACGTATCCGGCACCCGCTCCTCCGCCGGTAGAAATCGTTTTGTAAATCACTGTCCGTCGAGCTTCGATTCGACCGGAGGAAGACAGGCCCTGTATCCCTGTCGCGACACTCTCGCGAGACGCGCTCTCCGCCACGGTCACGCCGGAATCTTTTCCTGGCAGATTCGCGTAACGCAATTAAGCGGGCAAACGAGAGCCAACTTTTCGAGAAATCTTGTTATTGCTCTCGCGTAAATCCGGTCCACGGTGCCGGGCGTCGGTTTTTCTAGAAAAAGAAAAGACCGGGTACAAGGCTCCCGCTGGTGCGCCGCTTTTTCTTCCAGGGGACGGTTCCGCGCGTTTTAACCGCGTTCCGCAATTATCGTCCATTGTTGCATTTATTTTCGTGCCTCGAAAGTAAAATGAAGGTGCTACGGAGTCGCGCGTTCGTTCGTTCGTTCGTTCAGTCGCTCGCTTGCTCGCTTCCCTTCGCCCGGGCTGATTTTTTTTTTGCTTTCAATTTAGCCCGGTTGCTCGCTCGTTTCTCGTTTCTCGGTTAAGGGATTGAAAAGTTTTAAACGTGGCGCGTTGCGCGATCCTGGGACCGATCGCGCGGAAAAACGAGAGAAGTAGAAGCTGCCCGTAGACGGTCACGACTGAACTTCGAAGTCCGTGCGCGAGGCTGCTAAGGAAGTTGAACTCTGCGCTCGGTTTGCCTGTACGCTCGAGAAATTGTATCAGAAAATAGTAGCGACCGATAGACAACGTCGACGAGAAAATTGAGGAAACCAAGGGAATTATTGGGTATATTGGACACCGGGGACGCGGCGGGGTTAAGAAGTTGAAGCTGAAAGGGGTAGACGGCTAAGTAACCGGCTTGTACGCGAAACCGAATTGAATTAGGAACTTTCCGCGAGCACATGCTCGAATTTGCATAAACGCCGCGAACCCGGCTCCGCTGGTAGCTCGAATCCGCGCGCCCCTTCCGGCCCCGCTTATTGTCACGCGCGCGACTATACGTGCCGGTGAAGTCTAGCGAAATCGGCCGTGGACCGGTGGCAAGTCGCGCGGTATCGCTCCTCGCGTTCTCCGGTGAACGCGAAATTAATTAGCCGGTTTTTGCAAACCGCGCGCGGAAATTAGCGACTCGAGCACTTTAGCATTCCATCCGCCGACGACGACAACCGCGTAAAATTTACGCTTGTCCATTAGAGCCGTGTTTCTCGTGTTTCTTCCGTACGTGCCGGCAACAATGAACCGGAGATCCGAGCAAAGTTTAAACACGGGGCGGCGGTTTATCTTTTAAGCGGCGCGAATTCCCCGAGGAGGATTAGCCGCGTCCCCCGACACGCGTGCGTCCTCGTATCAGCGTGCCGAAACAATGGCGCGCGATCGAGGCGGCGGGCACGAAATGAAAATCTTGTTTAGATTGTCCGCGACGCCGAGCCGTGAAACGAGACCGTCCTTTCATTCCGAGGATTGTAATGTAGGTGGCGTCTGCGAGGAACGTGTCGCGCAATCTTTAACTTCTCCGTGTGCCCGGCCGCGATTTTCATTTTCTTCGCCGTGCCCTTTGATCTCGCGCTCGCCCGCAAGATTCCCGGGTTCCGAGCGGTCGGGTCGCGAGCTCCTCTCCCTCGTCTCGTCCGCGACGGGATTAAAAAATACTCGGCGACAGGACGCGGGCCAGCGACTTAGCTCGCCTCCTCGTCGGAAAAAAAATCTCGCGACTCGGCGACCGTAGACGTTCCGCGTCGGTCTTTCTCGCGTAATGCATTCCGGCCGGAACGGAAAGGCAACGGCAGGAAAGAATGACGCGTTCAAGCGGCGACGGGGAAAGGCGAGCGCCGGCCTTGTTACACGAAATAAGTTCCGCGAAACTGCTTGACCCCGTTTAAACAGTATATTTCTATCTGGGAATTTCAAGGGGCCGCGAATTCCTGAATCACCGTTCGCAGATGTCGCGCCGTTTTAATGTCGCATCGTTACCCCAGTTTTGTTTCGTCTTCGTTACCGGCGCGGCGGGGGCGCCTCGCTCGTTAAGTGCGCGTTAACGCGTCCCGGCGAAGTCGCACGGTCGGCGTTCGCTCGCCAGCGAGTCAAAGGAACGGTCGGTTCGCGTGCGGAACGCGAACCTTCGTGAATTACCGGCGCTCCGCGAGGATAGTTCGATCGGAGCGATGATTTTTCATCGCGAACAACTGATTCCCGCCGTTGCGGCCTGCTGCTTCGTTGCCTCGCGGAATCACGCCGGACGGGTGACGGGTCGCGGCACGGCATGCCGTGGCGCGTTTGAATCGCGATCGTCCGACAAGCTCGTCCGTCAGGCTGTCCGCTTTTTCACCGACTCCCAGCGGCGTTTCCTTTTTTCACCCTGCCCGCCCGGGCTTTTTGCCGCGGACCCGAAACCTCCCCGAAAAAGGGAGACCCCGGGTCTCGACAAGTGTGACGGAGGGGCGTCTATATAACACTTTTATATTGGAATCCATACGAGCCTCATAAATCTATCGAGCGAGCGGCGTTTCAACGGCGCGACGTACGAGCGAATAGAGGTAAATCTGCCGTCGTGAGGGAGCTTCGAGTCGCGATCGGTGTAGCGTGAAAATCGCCGAGAAATCACCGGTGTCTACCACCTGCCTGTTCGTTTTTCCCCGCCCCTGTGTTCCTCGGTTTACCCTCTCCCCTGGCTGTAAGCCGACGCGACTCGACCCGGGTCGCCCCGTTCGTCATCTCGCTGGTTCGCAGCGGTTCCGCGCGCCGCGTGTTGATATTGTTCGAAGTATCGACGGTGTTCCGCGACGGTGTCCTCGAAAGGCAGACGAGTCGTGAAACGCGCTCGACGCACAAATCCGACACGCGACTACGTTACTGTAATTTATAGCGGACGTTAGACACTTTCAACGGGCAAGACGAGAGCTGCTTTCAATGAAACTACCCTTCCACCCACCCATTCATCCATCCATTCATCCATCCATTCATCCACCCACCCGCTTCGTGCCTGCCCGCCTGCCTGCCAGTCTGCCTACTTGCCGGACGAGTCTCTCCTCTCCGAACGCATCAACCTGATTCGTGTTTCGGTGAAAAGACCGCGGAACAATCGATGCTCGCCGATCGATTCGCGCCTTGGTTCCTCGCGCGATCGACGGGCCCGGGGGATAACCTCGGATACAAACGATGATTACGTTTCGGGACTCGGCGACTCCTTCTAGTTTCATTTTCTCAATGTTTTATTTAGAGAACTCCTCGGCTACGACGAAACGCGCCGACCGGGGAGATTATCATCGAGACAAACCGTGGCAGCGAAGTTTCAAACTAATTTCTGAGAAGAAGGGAGGGCGGAAATCTCGGCGAACGGCGCGAATATCGAAGAGAACGGTCTTCCCGTCCTTTCGCTCAAAGATTACGCGTAGCACTCGTGAAACGGCGATTCCCGACACTCGGAAAGTTTCAGGGGACAAGCTGGAGGACGAAATCGCGAAAGAGGACGACGAGGGCGGGCACGATTTCGGTGCTCGAATACCTTCTTCGAGGACGGCGATGACGGGTCCGGGGCAAAGGAAATTAAAGAAGAAGGAAATAAGGAAATTCAGGTGGGTAGACGGGAAGGAAACGGGAAGGAACGTGCAAGAGAGGGAGAGGGGGCGGGGGGAGAAAGAAAATGGGAAGGAGGAGCGTAGGGTGAGGGGCAGAAGTCGCTCTCGAGGTTGCCCGTTCCAGGGCGACGCGACGATTTCCGGATGATTATTCTCTTCGTGGCTCGGTTTTTCGCGAAGGGTACCTATTACGAGGCGGCTGTGTGAAACGGTTGAAAAGAGGCCTGCCTCGACGGGGTTAAGATCAAAGGAAGTGGCTCGAAGCGGCACTGAAGGGTCGGAGGCTGCTACTGGCCGTAGAAGGAACGAGCTACCGAGCCAGCGAGACCCGTTCGTTGCCTCTGAATAAGGGGTTGAAGATTCAGCGGCGGGCCGGCAGGGTCACCGTGAAAAAGGGCACGCCGGCCGCGTATTCTGCACGCAACGTTTGCCAAAACAAGCCGCGGAGGGCCAGCCAATCCGATTACCTTCTGCCCACTGGCTCGATCTAACGAAGTGACACGCATCGAGACATCTCCAAGGACGAATTCCAGCCCCCAAAGTCCTTGGTCCCGCCTTCGCGCTCCCTTTCACGCTCGTGGAGATCGCGCCGGAGCAGCGGACGACCGCCCGCGTCCATTCTTACCGTCCCCGGCGTCGTATCTTCGCGGAGACCGTTCAATTTTCAACGAGATCTCGAACGAAATCAGCGCGCGACGCGAAAGAGCCGGGGCGAAACCGTAGGTAGGGACGCGAAGGTGAACTCGGCTCGGGCGGAAAACGATGGAAGGTGGATCGACAACGAAGAACGAACGAATAGAAAGCCGGGTCTGAGAGCCGGGCTCCCCCGTTTCCGGTTACCACGTGAATGCGAGAGAAAGTATAACAGGGAGAGGTTAGGATTTCTCCCGACCAGAACCCGGCGGAGTCCTTAAAGCGCGCTCCCTTCGAAAACTGGGAAGGTTACGTTCGTTTTTGCCCCGAGATCGGCTCTTATCGGTAGCCGGGTAACTGGTACGGGCTCGTTCATCGATCTCCCTCCCGGCGAGCAAAGAAATATCGTCGTCGACGCAAGGCATTGTTTGCGAAAAGGGCCGACGTTATCGAGCCGGAAATAAAAAGAAGTAATCGCGCGAGTTCGGCAAACGAAAAAGTTTATGCGCGAACCCCTGCAGCGGAAGGGCCTGCAGGGATTTCCGTTGCCGGCTGCTGCGTGAAACGTACCAAAAGGGAAAAGGTTGCCGCGTTTATTCGATAAATTCGATCAAACGAAGCGCGGACCCGCGCTCTCTCAGCGTTTACCAAGAAGGTCCTGAATCGCTGAAAGGCGAAAATAGAACTCTGCGGGAGAAAAGAGTCCTTTCGCGAGATATTCTCCGAATTGCTTCGCGGAACAAGCGTCCCTGCGAGTAATCGTCGCGGTGAGATTCCATCGTCGAAAGTAATTACCGATATACCGGTCGCCGTTGTCCGCAAAGGAAGTTTTTTCGGCGGTCGAGCAAACGAAGCAGCAGACCGAGGACCACGCGCGATAATCGTTCCCCTCTCTTCTCCGCTTCCTCGCCGCGGTTATCCTGTGGCTTACGTGCGCTGTGCTCTGCAGGAAGAAAGGCAACCTCGCGATAAGGGAAAATGTAGTTCGCCGAAGACCGCGATCGCGAGACTGGCCGGAGATATCGTGTTCGAAGCGCTCAGTCAACCTAGCCGTTCGCCTCGCGAACCCGACGAAGAGGAAACCTGATCGATGGGGAGTTGATCGCGCGACTCGTTAATTATTTAAATGCGAATTTATCGTCCGAAGACGAATGTTATTCGTAAAGCGAACCATTCCAAGAGAATCGGCGCAGTTATCCTGATTCACGCGAGCGCTAAGAGGACGTCAGCCCTTCTCGCCAGTTTTAATCATTCTTTAGAGGAAAATTGTGGCCCCCGGTTAAACGGTCTTCCCCCCACCGGCCTCCCGGCCCCTATACATTTATGCCGAACGCGTTTATCGCGGGCACGCCGGGGCCGTACATCTTTCTGACGCACTCGAAGCGTTGTCCTCCACTGCAGATACATTCCTCGGACTCATTTAATTTCGTTCGCATAGCGCCGTTTATTTAGCTTCCTCCTTCGGTCTGACTCGGCTGCCGCTCCTTCCCTTCCTTTTTCCCCCATCCCGTTCAGCTCTGCAGTCGGCCGTGCCAATGGAAAATGTTACCAAGAACGAGAATAGCCCCTCTTCGCACCTGCATCTCGCCAATGCGGAGATCCATAACTCCTCGGTCGGGGCCAATTCGGTCGATTCCCTGAATACGTAATTGCCTCTTCCTCTTCTGCCTTCGTCGCACGTTTCCCTTCCGCCCTCCGTCCCGCTGTTCCGCTTCGCTCCGTCCCCTGATGTATCGCCGATATTGCATCGCCGAGACACTCTCGAAACCCCGGGAGAAAAACGGGCAGGTAAAGGGAGAATGAAATATTTCGAGGAACGCCGGATAGCGTTTCCGGCAGATTCGACTCACGATTCGACTGGATCACCGCGATCGCTCGGAATCCGTTCGCGGCGGCGATTTAATCCGATCGATTAATTCGTCGACCGTCCACAGAAGGAAAACGAAAAGATTGCGGGGACGAGCGGGGACGACGCGAGGCGAGGCGAGGCGAGGCGACGCGACGCGACGCGACGTCTTCCAAAGACGTCGCTCCGTGAAAAGGCTATCCCCATCCTTTTGGGGAATTCTAGCGGAGCCCGCAGTCGCACAGACGTAACTCGGCGTTCAGACTTTTATCCTCAAAGGAAACGCGAGGGTAACGCTGAGCTATGCATCCCGTCGCGTCGCCCGTATACTTTCCCATCTTCCTCGACCATTTGCTCCTCTAAACCGACCTTCCTCGTGTATGCCACCGAGGCAAGAATGCATTAGATCACACCATAAGGAACGCGACCTCTCCGGCTACGTATTCGAGGCGTGAATAAACAATTTTCTACGTTTCTTCCATAAACCGAAAGAGGCTTCTCACTACTGCGCCACTCGCGGAGGCCGCGTTGTCGTCGGCTTCGCGTCGGATGAACGGAACGACGGACACTTCGGAGATCGAATGTAAACGAGGATCGGCCTATTTCCGTTCAGATTCCTAAGATTCGAAGTTCCGAACTTCTAGCGGGTAACTCGCCGGTTCGCGGTCGTATACCGGGCGCAATATCTGGAAGGATCTATCCAAAAATGTCTATAAAAGTCAACGAGTAACTCCACCTCGGCCCCATGTCGACTTTATCGCAATCGATATCTATTCCAGGAAATTTTATTGTTACGACCCCACTATCGGAGTTTCCGTATTGCTTGAAAAATTCTGATACCGTTTACGTCCGCTACGGAAGGATAAGTAACATTCCGCGGAGCGCTGAAACTTCTCGTGGCAGCGAACGCGTTAACGATGCGCAGACAATTGATACCGCAGCATTAGACGCCCCGTGTTCTCCGCGGTCTAGCGGGCTTCGGACGAGCTTGGGAGCTTTCCAGCTTCGTAAATATCGGGTTACAGCCGCGCAAACATCAGGATTCCGTGGCGAAATCGTTCCTGATTAGTGGCCAGACCTACACTGTCCCGTGACGAAACTTGGGTGGCATCCCAGCGTGGCGGTAACGCCGGAGAGGCGTTTCGCGGGGTCGTGTAACGTCGTCCGTTATCTTGGCCGGCCGTCGTCGTCGCGACGCTTTTGTTCCTGCTGCGTGCGCGGATCGATCGAGGAAACAACCTGTTGGCCGTGCAAATATTTTCGTTCAAATATATTATTGACGTTAATGCCCCGCGCGGGTTTACGTCCGCGATTTCCCCGACAGCGTTCGAATCGGCGCGCGGCGGCGACACGGGAAGAGAGAGACGACGGGGCGGCGCACTCGGTAAATATCGAGTTACGGGCGGGCAAGAATCCGAGATTTCATAGGGGAATTGTTCGTCGTTAGTCGACGCGTACTCGAGACGCGGCTCCGGCGAGCAAAGCATCGCGGCAGCTCGGATATTCCTGTTACTTGGAACTTATTCGCTGCACTTACGCGGCCGCGAATTCCGACCGATGGTTTATGCGCCGAACTTTCGCAATTATAATTCTCGCGGAACCGCACCGTATTTTACGGGAGCGCGCGATACCGGGCCACATGTATCAGCTGCAAATTGTCCCGCCGTTTCGACGCGGTTTGCGGCATGGAACCGCCTCGCCTCGCCTCGGCCGGCCTGGCGTCGCCTCGCGGAGGATAAACTTGCCGCGACGCCGGCGACGGGAGAATTCGGCTCGTCCATCGGGCGGACCTCTCGCCTAGCCGTTATCGGTCGGCGCCGGTATCTCCGCGGTCGAATATTCCCGGATATCGCTTCTCCGCGCGAACGAGATACCGCGAACGACGTCCACGGGCGCGGTTGTTCGTTCGTTCCGCGATTCGAACGAGGTATGTGTGTGTGTTTGTGCGGGATATCCGGTGGGTGCCTCGCGCGCCGTAAACTTGCTGCGGCTGGAAAATAAAGACCGCGGATATCCCGCGTGGGAATCGTTCGTTATTAGCCGGCCGGCAATAATTTTCCCTTATTGCCGCGTAAACGATGCACTCGCTGGCTGTACGGCGGTGCCACCGGTGCAGAGGGAGAGTTTAAGGGCTGCTTCACCGCCACGCCAGGCACGGACGCGCGGCTCGCGAAGGCGGAGCGACGCGAGAGGGTGTTTCGGCCGGGTAATATACAGACACCATTTTTAAAGTTAAGTATCGCCAAGCAACGCGATTTAAATGGAGATGGACGAGGGACCATTGCCGGATGTGGACCGGCATCCTCCACGGTTTCCCCCCAGCAGTTCCTTCCCTTGTTTCCACTCCCCTCGTTCCCCTCGCGCTTCCCTCGGCTTCTTTCCTCTCCGGACACCTTTTTTCTCTTCGTTAGAATCCCCTACTCCTACGCTCGATCTCTCGATTTCTCTCCATCCCGCAGCTCCGCCGGCTTTATATTCCCTCGGAAACTCGCAACGACTACTCTGCACCGTCGGCTCGACGCAACAGCCCCTCGCCGCGCCACGGTTAGACCGAGCCGGCGTTTACACTCGGAGCCAAGCGGAAATAAAATCTCCTCGATCGGCGCGGCTGAACGTCCGGGGTTCGCCGGCGTCTCTCGGTCAAAAATCCGGAGGTCTCGGTGCTCTCTGTTCGGCGAATAAAACGGGGGAAATGTTTCGGTTAGGCTCCCTCTGTTCCGGTCTACCGCGTCGTGCGGGGTTTCGATCGAACGAAGAAGCGCGGAGCGGCGGACGCGTACGCGTCCTATTCGTCATCCGACTGGTAAATTACAATGCGCCGTGTGCAGTTCATTGTACCGCTGGATGCGTCTATATACCCGCTTTATTACGTAATTTCAGTCGGCAAATTATTACAATTCGTCCCGGCGGTTTGCACTGTTAACGATGTTTGTATTATACCCGGGGTATACTGTATATATACGTACACGTACACGCTGACAGCGCTCGGCGCGGCGCGGGGGCCGGGCCGCAGCGGCGTTGCACGCGTGAACGAGTGACAAATAGTGCAATCGATAGAGGCCCCCGCCTTTGGTATTCAAATCAAACACTTTGCGCGTATCTACGTTTATAAACGTCTATTATCGTTCGACGGATAATGAATCGCCAATTGATCACCGTGCAATCAATGGGACGCGTCCAATAAGTGCGACGGGTCATTTAGCGCTCGAACGTTTCTGCCGGGAAATGTCGTGGCTTCGCGGGATCGGGGTCACCGTCGACGTGACGAAGGAACGCACCACCGTTGCCAGAGGTGCCCGAAAATCCGAGGAAGCCTCGGGTATTCCGAGAGAGAGAGAGAGAGGATCGTGGATCGTTAGAGTCGTCGAAGAAGATCGTCGAGAGAGTTCGGAACGGTTTACGGTTTTCGAAATTTCGGAAAACCGGGTCGAAGATAATTCCCGACCCGATTGCTGGTATCGGTCGCTCGTAATTTCCGAGTGCACGGACAGCTTCAACCTGGTTTCGCGTCGAATCTTCGCGGTGTTTGAACAGCAGCGGACGCTCGAGCGGAACGAACCCCGTCGCGGTTTTTAATCCGGTCGAGGCCGGCGCACCGGGCGAATTTCGCGGTCGTAAAGAAATCGCGTTCGCGGCGTTAATGAGTGCGCAGGTCCTGACCTCATCCGAAATTCTATCTCGCGATCCACCGCAGTCACGGCCGTGGGGAATTGTCGCGGACGTTGATGGCGCCGTTTCCGCGCGATTCGCCCACGGAAAGGACGAGGAAGAGATTCGCAATCAGGAGGATCTCCGTTCGCGCCGGTGTCAACCGGCGGTCGCGGCGACCGACCGACCGCAGCACTGTCAAGCTGCGTAATTAATCCACGTTTCAGCGAGCCAGCTATGCCCGACAGCAGCCTAAGATTTACCGCAGTCCAATTTTACACCTGTCCGTCATCCGGCCCCGCGACCGGTTACCTTTCGCTCGATGAAACTCGGTCGTTCGGTAATTATCAGCGTTTCGCTCCCGGATTTACCGCGGCTAGTCTAAACCGGGACGACATTTTCAACGACGACGACCTCGCGGAGGAACCGTCTAATCGTTGCGGACGTCCGCGCGCATTCGATACCCGCGGAAATTGCTGCGAACCGCGAACAGTCTCGCGTGTACGGTCAGACGTGTTCACGTGCAACACGGCTAATTGGTTCCGTGTTATTCAAAACCGTGTCATACGAGGCTCCCAATTACACCTAAGTCGTGCGAATGTGACGACTCCTCTGCGCGTTCGTGGAAACTGTGTGTTCGGTACGCGAACGTTCCTTGTTACTTGTCAGGGTGTTGAGGACGTTTCAATGATCAACGATAGTTTAGTGGACTGTATCATTTCTTTCAACAACGATAATACGGTAGTCGAATAATACGTTACAAACTACAAGTACGAAACGTATTCGAGAACGTTAGGATGTTAGACGTAAGAACTACTTAATCGATGTTCAACTATTAATATGATTGTCCTCTATTACCAATCGAGTGTTTCCCACGGTAATGTCAATCATATCGAGCTACTTATCCATTCGAAGTATCGTGGTGTTCCGTATTAGAAGCTGTTCGATATTAGCCACCGTTACCCCACTGCGGATCGATACGCGAAAGAAATCCTGCGACTAAAGTAAGTACCCTGCGATGCGATTAACAATCCGGTCTCCGGGAATTTTCAACCGTATTATTCGATGGTCGGCTGTATTTTAACCGGCTCTTCGATTCTGTCATCGATACCATGTTAACCGGGCGACCGCGGAAACGCCACGCTCGCGCTTCGATTATTCCCCGACGCGGGTTTCGGGAGCAGCGAAAATTCGCTGCGATTCGAGCCGGTCACGTCTCGCTGGGCCGCGCCATCGGAATTTTAAAGATCGGCATAAATTTGCGCGATACCCGAACGATCCTCCCTCTTCTGCCGAAATCCCGGTCGGTCGTGTTTCATTCTAAGCGCGTATTAAATATCAATCCCGACCCGTCGCGACCCGACCCGACGCAACCCGACACGCGGCGACGCGGTGCAACGGGAAAACATTATGCGAGCGCGGTTCGTCCGATGAATACGATATATTGTATACGTTCGCATGTTTAATGAATCGCGAGGCACGCTTGTAACCGGGAAGCTCGACGCGAACTTTAAAGCTCGGCATTAGCTTTCCGCGGCAGTCACGCGCGGCCTCTGCCGTGGGTTGAGGGAGGGAGGCGGGTTTCGACGAGCTGCTTAATTTCAGGGAGCCGTAACACGATGCAATACGGCGCGTCCTTTATGCCGTCGTCGGGCCAATATTTCCGGTCGCTGGAACCAGTAGTTTCCGAGGTTATTGCAAACGCCGCTGGACCAATGTATTACTGGATTCATGGCTGTCTTTAGGGCCGTTCACGCCGGCGCGACATAACTTTTGATTGAAATACGGTTTTAGTATTCCGCCGGGGCGCCGTGAAACAACTGACGAACGGCGTCGCGTGGCGCACATCATCGGAGATTCCGATTCGACCGTGTTCGACCGCCGAATTTCCTTCGCCGCGCGAAGGATCGTTGCGCCGGCGGACCCGATTATCACGGTTAACAGTTTGAGTGCCGAGCGCTGCGATCGTGCCTCCATCGTTTAACCATTTACGGGCGAGCATTTTTTTTTTAAATATTCAGAAGCTACTACAGAGGCAGCTGAATTATACAACGAAACCGTACAAACTAAAAGCGAGAGCTATTTGTTATTCGAGCAACGAAATTGTATGTTGCAATTTGGTATGCCGGATATGAATGTTTAATGTCTCGGGGAGACCAGCATTCGCTAAAGAATAGTTTACCCTTCGAACTCGGGATTTTTACATTTGCCCGCGGCGGCTCGAGCGTAGCAGACGCGTTCCGTTGGATCGGAATTACAGTTGATCGGTTATTATGCCCGGGAAACATTAAATTTCACTTATCGAAGACGGTTGCGCGAATGTCGATTAGATTTTCGCTAGGCGACACTGAAACTTAAGCGGTAACCGATAATTCCGCGACGAGAATACGGTCGTAAGCTAGCCGGGCGTCGATTGAAAAAGTAGCCGCGGCGATGCACGGCTGCATTGATCTCGGGCAGTCTACGATCGAATTTGCCGGCGAATTATTGGTCGATCGCGACCGCTATAACCGGGCGGCGTCGGCGGAGTTCGTCCGCGTAAACGTTAATTTCAATATCTCTCCTTCGTTTTCCATTCCCGATTTATCGATTCCGTCTGGCCGCGGAGACAGGAATTTGATATCGGGTCCAATGTTACGCAGCTGTTATTGTTACTGCACCTGCACCGCTGGCTCGATGTTATTGCAGTCAACCTGGCATGATTGACGCCGCGAAAAAAAGCCGGCGCAATGAAATCACGGGAAAATAATGCCCGTGACGCGATGCCGTGTATCGGCCGCGTTCTCGGTAGTTTCAATATTTTCGCCGCTCCGCCCGCTAACGAGCCTACCGCTCTTGTTCCGCGCTCCCACGCGGAGTCGTATATCGGTTTCGAGTGTCGGGCGTCGATCTGTGCTGCGATGAGATGTCGCTCGACCGTGGAATTGTCACTTGGCAAGGCACGGGCAGAGGCAACAGGAACCTTTCGCTGTGCGTTTTGGTAATTACGTGGACATTGCCGTTCGACGGTCTTGTATTCAATTATTCCCTCCGTTTTCGATTGTTTCCAATGACGAATATCCCAAAAGTATCTTACAAAAACACCCAACAGATTGGTTACGCGTAACCTCATCGACGAACAGCAAATTAGCATCGAGACGAGAAGCGACGACTCGAACAGACTAGCCATCGGGCCAGCTCGAAACGGTACGAGCTAGAAAATCACGACGGCGAGAAGAATGATCGGAAGCAGCAATACGAAATCTTACGCGAACGTTCGTTCCCTATCGGTGCATCTCATCTCGGAAAAGGGATATCGGTAATGCACGGACGCTGGTGTAACGGAGAATTTTAACGACCTCTTTGTAACGGCTCGTCAACGGGAGTGTCTCGCAGGACGTTTCGGTATCGCGGCTATCGTTGCAAAGCGGCCGGCGGCGTAATGACCACGAAGTTGTAACGATAACGACCGTGGCGGAGCTTTCGCCCGACCACAAGGACCGACTACTTTCTATAGAAGGGCCGGCCAGCTCGAAACGGACGCCGGACGTGATAATACGGGGGAGCTCGTTCGACGATCTCGCCGGTTACCTGCACGGCTCCCGTAGCCGTAATTATTTACGGAATATCCAGGAGCCCGGCGAACCGGCTGGTACAGTCCATCTCGCAGTGTCACGTACGCCTGCGTGTATCGAAGGGTCGCACGATACTCGTGGGATGCATCCTTTCGAGCGACGCTGGATAAACCGTGCGACACCGCGCTCCTTCCTCGTTCAAATTTATGAATAATCCAGCGGAGCGCCGCAGTTTCCTCGCGGTGTTTCCTCGACGAGGCTAACCCTCGTTGTCTTCCAGGAATTTCGTGGAAAATACGGGAAACGCGGGCGCTAACGAAACGGCGGTGACAGGATGAATTAGGGAAACGAGTATCGAAAATCCATAAGCTCCGGCGAAACGGCCGCGACGAGTTCCTCTCGAGTTCCTTCTTCGTCAATTAGACGATTCGATCGCGCAGTTGATACGCTGGCGCGGAGAATGGGATGAGAGCGGCGGAGAGCGTCGCGAGACTCGGGATTCGCCGATGGAACGAGGGGCGGGAGAAAAATAAACGCGTATCACCGGAATACGTCGGAACGGGACGGAACGGAACGAAACGAGAGGCAACGGTTTCCCCATTGTCCCGAGGAGCGGCCCGGAACAGTCGGTTTACACAGTGTCAACGATCTTTTGCGTTGTTTCGCGGTTCGCAGGGAACAAGGAGCGCAGTAAAACGTTTTACGAGCGGCCCATACAAACCGTGCGCGGCCGCGTTAAAACAATCCAACGTGTTACAATTACAACGCACGTTGGCATCGTTGTTCCACGAAATCCACGGATACGACTATTGTTGCGCGGTTCGATCGCGTCGCCAGGGATGGCGGCGGCGGCGATCCGCGACGATCGCCGGATTCGCAGCCGACGTTCTCGCTCCGATCGGGCCGCCGGTGATTCCGTTGCGCGAATACCCGCGATGCGGTTTCGTTACAGCTTTTCTAACTGATCGATATGCGAACGTTGTTGACAATCGCAGGTGTAGTATTCCAATGGGTTAAGCCATGGACGAATCGGCGCTGCTGGAAATCCTAGGCAGTGGGAATTTTCATATGGACAGGATTTTCAGCGATAGCCAATCCAGTCGCGAGTTATTACTCGCAGTTTTTATTCGGCAGTGTACCAGTAGTTTTACCATTGTTATTTTGTTATAAACGCGTATAGTTTTACGGCATTGTCCATATTTATCCTATAATACTTGCCGCTGGTCGTATATTAGTTGCTGAACCCGACAGAATTTGCCCGTTCCGAATTTCGTCCAGCTAGGCTGGCGATCCGTCACACTGCGCGCCGGTTATTTCTCGTCGCCGGCGCGCGACCGTTACGTTAAGGAAGTTGGTAATCTCGGCGAAGATCTGGGGAACGCGGAAGAAAATCAGGTGGCAAGGGTCGATCGCTTCGCGAGATATAGCCCGGGAGCAGAAGGGATCGGCCGGGGGCGGCTAGTTTCGTGCGGTAGCCGAGGCACGCGTGACGCGATGGGGTGGGGATCGATTTCGAGAGAGCTTTCGCGGGCATTATGTGATTCGAATCTCGGTATTATTCTATAATCTATTCCGTGGGATGATAGTGTCGGCAATGGCGGTTAAGGCAGGTTGCATGCCACCGGTAGCCTCGTTCGACTTGCACGCCACCACCCACCAATAAGCACCCTCCCGTATCGGGTTCGCGCAACCCTCCGCACTCACACACACCCGGTCCCGGCAGACTCGCTCGCCTCGCTCGCCTCGCTCGGTTCGCTCGGTTGCGCCAGACAGCCGCGCGTGTGCCAACACTAGCGCGGCTTCTAACCTTCTTGATTACGGTTGCACGCGTTCCCGGTGATACTGCGAGAGGACGCCTCGTTGTTGCCGCTTATTTACTCGCCGATGCGAGGGGTGTCTTTGAAAAGAGGGAAGGAGGGGCGATACCCGCGCAGCCCCCGAGGCATCGGCTGCGGCTGCGGTAACACCGGCGACGACGATAGCGGAGGCTGCGCCGGCGAGAGAGGATAAGCGGCTGAGGGCAAAGGCAAGAGAAATAGACCGCGGGGATGAACCCACGACACGGCGCGCCTGATTTATGGGGTCCGTAATGGAGACGGGAGAGCTGGATATTCGCGGCCGCAGTCGATTCGATCTCCGGGATTCGCGGCTGGCCGTCTTCCGTTGCTTTTTCGGATCGGTGGGAACCGGCCGCCAGGAATGGAACGCGATTCTTCTCTTTCCGGGGGACGTTGGCTGGGTTCGAGATAAAAACCGCGGACCGATCGCTCGATTTCGGCTCGGCATTAAAATTAAAAGGCAACGCGGAATTTCAGTTTCATTGTGGCGCCGGCAAACAAAGCCTCTCGCTTTTCCACCGCGTGTTGATCTTCGTGAAATCGAGCGCAACGCCGCCCGTGCAGTTTCCGGCGCTACCTCCGCGGCGAGGCGCGGCGCGGCGCGGCGTGGCGTGGCGAGGCGAGGCGAGGCGACGTCCATTTATTTTTCCATCGCGCGCGCCCCGTGCCCGCGTATTCGCGCCGTGTAACGCACGCGAGAGATTTATACCCGCACGAACCACGGAGCACCGATAATTACAGTAATTACAATTAATCAGATTTATGCCTGTTAACTATAAATCTGATTAGATCTGGGTACATAGGTATAATAATGGTTAAATCTCTGTAAACGCGCTAACCCCGATCCTGGTCGAATACAAATTATTGTGCGAACGCAGCGCAAACCTACGGCTACCATTGTTGATCGAATTCAGCGCGGGCAATGTTTGCCGCCGCGGTGCGGCGCAGATTTCCACCGTGCCTGCCGCGAAAACGACGGGAAACACTCTCGGAAGTACGGTCCGTCTGCTCCGTCGACCCTCGCCGCCATTCCGGTTTGTTCTTTTCGACGGACATCGGGCGACGCGTGTGCCGGAATAAGATTCCCCGACGACGGTCCGGTGACCCCTGACCGCCGGGGAACACGACCCCGACACGGCTTGCGACGTCCCTCGCCGTCGTAAAATTTTCAACGGGTTCATCGTCGGGATTTCGGTCAGCTGCGGGAACCGTCGGACACGACTGTAACCCGGAACCATGGAATTCGCGAGTCTCGCCGAATATTCGTGCCTCTCGATTAACAGGGAGCTGGCAAGAACGAAGAAATCCCGGACATACGATAATTGCGTTCGAGGTCCGCGGGGAAACGGGGGAACGGAGGCTGCCGGCAAAATGAAAAGGGATAACGGACGAATGAAATTTATGTCCGGTTTGCGAGAATAGTTTCGCGCGACGTCGGATTCTCCCAGGTCCCGATCGGGACTTTGAAATGGAGTTCTCGGCGAAGCAATAGGTTCCGACCTAGGAATCCGGGGCCAAGACCGAGGCCAAAGATCCCTGGCCAGTTTCGACCCGGCACGTAATCCCTGGACGAATCCCCAAGATCAACGGTCTGGTTTCACCGGAAGCCCTCCGTCGACCGTTCGACCTTTCCTAACTGGTTCGTAGCTACGGGCGCACTAGCCCCACTCGCAGGAACGATTCCGCTGCGGCGCGCAGCGGAGCACAGCGCAGCGCGGCGCGGTAACCGACAGACATTTCGGTCTGTTTGTCGACCTCTCTTCTTTCTATCTTTCCCGTTTAACGATCGCGTCACGAGGATCGCGTGTGCCGAGCGTCTCGCGTTCCCCGATTGCCCCTTTTCCCCCGAGAAACTTTTCCCTTTTCAACTTTCTTCCCTCCGCCGATTCTCCTCGAACGACCGAAACTTCCCGCAAACCCGCAAATTTGTTATCCCTGCTTGCTCACTTACGACCGATCGGTATCGGGCCGAACCTCTCTCCGCCAATTAAGGGGAATTTCGCGTCGCGCGATCCGCGATTGTTTAAACCCCGTAAGATAGACAGCTTTGGTGTCGTTAAAATTCTGCAAATCGCGTACAACGTTGCTCTCCGTAATGAAACATTGAAATATCGTTTCCACGGTTCTCGCGAGACAACGGCAAACACCGACGTTGGACGGTCGAATTTGAAGTTTGAGAATCGTTAGGTTCGCAGGGGCCAATACTTTAGCAGAATTGGGA
The DNA here is from genome assembly GCF_051020985.1 of Nomia melanderi. Taxonomy (NCBI): domain Eukaryota; kingdom Metazoa; phylum Arthropoda; class Insecta; order Hymenoptera; family Halictidae; genus Nomia; species Nomia melanderi. Next base: position 16,695,394 of record NC_135006.1, on the reverse strand, counting down.
GGACGGTTAAACGCTCGGGACAAATGGGGCTGGGAAGGTGTTACCGGGTCAAGATACGGATTAGGATCTCAAGGGGTCACTTCGCGATACCCGACCTAGAGGTCCATGCACCAACCCCATAATTTATGTCCGGTCTAAACGCATAGTTCCCTTGCGGAACAGTTATTGCGACATCGGTCGAGCGATGGGAAATACGGTGGTAAGTGTTCGAGCGCGAAGAAGAAATCCGGAACGTGTCGGGTGAAAGGAACAGTCGAGAATCATTCGAAGACTCGGCTGCGAGGAACGTTAATTATTCGAAGGCTGGTCGCTCGAGAGGCTGATCAGCATACGGCACGTATACATCACGCCATAAATCTTGTTTTGGAACTGCAATTGCCGTTCCCCCAAAGCGGACGGAACCTTCGAACGTGCCGCATAAATTGTTGCGAGGATGGGAACGTCTGTTCGATCGTCGTATTATGTTCGCGGCGGTCTTTTACAAACGCATCTCCGGATCCGTGGAAGCCGTTTCAATTTCCGCGGAAGATGGGTTCGCGGGAGGCAACAACCGTAGCATACCGTATATATCGGCGCTTCAGCCCGACCGATATAATGAACGCTTTGTCGGCCGAAAGGAAAAAAGCTCCCGCAGGAGATCGGAAGGTAATCTAATACATCGCATGATAGGAAACGCATCCGCGCCGGGAATATCATTGTGCCGCGGATGTCGTTCGCGGAAAGTATGGCGGATAAGCTGCATCTTGAAATTTATGGTATCGTTCGATTACGCGGGACGCGTGTACGCCGCTCGCCGCGGCTGTAATAACGTTTATGGGACGCGGCGTCGATTCCTGCCACCGTATTCTCCCGCGTTCGACTCGTATCCGCCGCGAACGGCGCCGAGGAAATGTAAATTAACGTGTTACCTGTAAAATGGCTCGTCCTCGGGACGCGATTCGTTTTACTCGATTCGGATCGCGTCGTTTAATCGTCGGCGGGCGCGATTGCGGGAAGACGAAGGGCCGGCTGAATGGTTTATGGGAATATCCGCGACCGGTTATACGGTAGCGTCGACGTTTTCGTTGACGTCGCATTCAGCGTCAGCGGTTTATCGCAGCCGGCGCACGGGGTTCCGGCACGTAAACCGAGTTCTAAAGTGGCCGGCAATCGCTGAACTATTTCGAGGACGCCCTGTTACATTTATTCGGACAAAGGTTCCGCGCCGTTGGCTAAGAGGGTACGCCTAAATGTTTGGCAACAGGACGCGATGGAAAGCGGCGCCGCTGCCATCGGGACGGTGCGTGTGTCGTTCGCTGGCTCTACGAGTGGGCGTGGTGTGTCCCTGTGTTCCCGTGCGTGCGCGCGCGGGCGCGAGCCAGTGTATGTTTAGCGGCGCGCATAGTTCGCATACCAACCCTTCCTCGCACGGTATGTTATAATTAGTGCTCGCAGCGAGAGCACGCAACATTGATATGTCCACGGGCTTCCGAATACTTCCCTAATGAGATGGCTTCGCAAACAACGGTTCAAGTGTTCGCGTGCTCCTTCAATCTGACCGCAGCCCCGTCTTTTTCGAGTCTCTAGGGTTCGCGGCCTGTGTTCGACACGGCGCCGAGCTCGACTACCCTCGTTAACATTTCATCGGGAACCACCGCGACCGAACGACCAGCCGCCGCTGCCTCGAACCTCGATCGAATCGACGACACCGAGAAACCGAAACCCGGCCTCCGCGTTCGGGAGATTGTTCCGCTTCCAACGGGCCGGTTAATATTCGCCGGGAAATTGCTTGACCAGCCACTTCTCGACCGATCGAACTGGCTCTTTGATGTCCCGGTCACGTCGCGAAGGGCACTGCGCGCTGACGCAATCTGCGTTTCGAGATCCGATTATTGCGGGAACCTCGAAATTTTCATAAATAGCCAATTATCGCGAAGATGCGACCGCGATAAGCCCGCAACTGTAGATCTTTCCTATTCTGCATTCGAGTCAGAAGAATTTTTAGCGTTTCGTACAATTCAACTGGGTATTCTTCCGTGACAAACGGAACTGGTGATAGGATTAATAATTAACGGATACGCTATCACGTTTCTTACTTTATCAAGCAATTCGAAAGCTCTGATAGTCGGTGACCACCGCGACAGCCAAAGCGTTCAGTACGAAATAACCGATCTGTGCAGCACTCTACTTCCCGCAGCGTTTAGTCGCAGTCTCTCTCCCCCTGACGCTTCCGCTTTAGCGCGGCGTCGACACCGTTTTGCTCTCGTTTTTCAGCGGACGGGTCGTTGTTGTTGACGGCCCACGAGCGGGCGTTGTCGCGATACGCGATGCAACAAAGGTGCGAACAATGATAATCTCGTGGAACACGTCGAGGGACGGATAAAGAGTGGATTAGAGCGTTTCCCGGACCTTTTGCTCGGCGAAGATTGCCGCTTCTTCGGGCGATAATCGTTACTTTCGATAGTCTGCGAACCGGTAACCCGGGGAAACACCCCCCGCTGCGTATCCTCCGTGCTTACGTCGACGTCTTTATGCCGTGCCAACGTTGCATCTTTTACGAGAGGAGGCGGGGGCCGCGAGATCTTTCGATTATGATTTATTAAACGGATCAACGACAAATCGATGACTCGTCCGTTTTTCCGAGCTAATCGGAGAGGAGTCGACGAAGTATAAATTAATCACGGGCCAGAAGCGCGATCGGATCCATCCAGCGTTACAGCGATACGTCGATGCCTGGAGAACGGAGTACGGGTGGCGGTGGTTATCAATTATTTGCCGATAAAGCTGCCATTCAGAGTCTCGGAAGCTGGCGAGGAGTCGCGCCCGGCCCTCCCGCTCATCACCGGATCCCTACAACCGCCAATTGAAATTTATTGACACGCTATAATTACGTGCCACGAACTCGATTATGCGTCGCTGCGATCCTCGTTAGGTGTAACACGTCGAACCGCTTTATCCGATAGCGTGACGGACGCGGCGCGATCGAATCGTCTCTTTGACTTTGGCTTGGCAACGATCGCCTAGTTCCCATCGAACTATATGTCTCCGGATCGTAGTACAGTCGGGTAAATGTATTTGCGAGCGCACTCGTGAAAATCAGTTAAAAACGCGCGATACAATTTCCTCGCGAGAATACCTCGTTCACGGTACAACCGCAAACACGTTTGGAAGAAGTAGAAACGGAAAGCCGCGAACAGACCTATTCACCGATTTCCATAGAACAACGCGAGCGTCCGACAATGCTATTATTTCGAAGGCAAGACGGGTAGAATCGGCCATCCGTTCCTCGCATCGATGCCCCGCAAAAACTCCGGAACCAGGTAGAGTCGTCGAGGCTACAGCCGAAGCGAGATCGATTGCAAATTTACCGACTTCTTCTCGCGTGTTAATGGCGTTCCGTTCCTGGAAACTCGACCGCAACGTGAAAAATCGCGGGGACGATAAAGCCGGGGACAGCGGAGGATAAGAAAACCGCCGGTTGAAGAATGATTCGACGCCGGGGTTGGCAGCGGGACCGGCGACCGACTGCGCCGGCTACACGGGCAAAGAAAGGAACGGCCAAGCCGTGCGAGTTTAATTGCGAAACTTCGTCCAACTATCACGCATTACGGAAAATAACGAAAAAAACCGAGCGGTAATATCGCAGTTGAACCCGTCCTGGCCGAGGCTGTCCTATTTTTATCCGCGATCCCGCCGTTCGTTGGCCGAGGTAGAACGCGCACGGGAAAAGGTAGCGCGAGATCGTTCCGACCGGACGCGTACGATTCAGCGGCGGTGCTCGGGATCGTACGAGCGGGGATAAGCGTTTTCCAACTTTTATTTGCGCTTCGTCGCGGGAACGCCGCTGTTTGTCCTGCGCGTGCGGGTGCGCCGATCTCGTTGGAAAGGATTCGTATATCGAAGGGATTCGAAATACGGATTAATCGTTGGTTACGTGGCAGGCTTATTTACCGATACGTCGTCCGTGACGGGAATGGAAATGGGAAACGTTCTCGCGATGCCACGCGCCGCGACCGAGCCGACCCGACCCGACCGACCGAGCCGACCGACCGGCCGCTCGTTCGCGTTTTATTTTATCGGACGGACCGGCGGAAAAGTCACGCGACGCCGCTCTCCGACCCGCGAGTTTTTATTTGTTCGAAAAGCCCCATCTGGAATTTGCGGTGCTTCGAGGCTCGAGGGGCTCGGTGTTCACCCGCAGCCTCTCGCCGCGCCCATCCGACTATCTTGCCCGCGCTCTCCCGCCGTTCCACCGCCGGTAGAAAGACAGCCGGTTTTAATTGCAACGGCGCGAGAGAAATTATCGCGCGAAAGCCACCGAGTCCAATTTAAATCGAATCCTCGGCGACCTCCGGCCGACGTGTACTCCGGGGGAAAATCATAACGAGTAATCGGCCGAGATAATTGTCAATTAAGGGGACTCCTGCTCCGCCGCGTTCGATTGTATTTCGAAAGAGAAACTTTTCAGCCTTCGCTCTGTCCTATTGTTACCGTCCGACGGTCGTTGTTTCTTTCGCCGATCGATCGAAAAATCCCACGGAACCGCGCGCCGCGCCGTTTAAATCGAGACGGCTGATTTTCAGGTTCGTTAAAGGGAATTATAGGGACGCGATGGGGCGAAATAATTATCAATTAAAAGTTCGCCGCGCGTCTGAGAGGAGCTTCCTCGCGGGAAACGGGCTCGATTAATAAGCGCTCCGATCGGGCGAGAGCCGAGGGTCGAGAGGCATCGGGCGCAGCGCACGCCGGTGATTCGCCGGCGGAAACCTGCCCGGGAAATTCTGTTCGCGGAAGGGTGAAAAGAACGGATCTCCGGCCGGGAGAATCCCTTTATGAGGGCCGGCCGCGCGCGGCTGTTATTGCGGCCAACTCGGAAACAGGTGAACATCGCGAACCGCGTCTGCGAAACGGAATGCAGAAAGGAATTTCGAGTTCGAGTGGCAAGGGGCAACCTAGCAACGAGCAGTGACGTACGTTTAATATCGCGGAACGGACGCTGTATCCGGAGTCGTGTTGCGCCAGAGATGTAACTGGAAAGAGCGCGCGATTCTCCGCGCCGCATCGCGGTTTACTGCATATTAGCCGACAGAGATACGGATTCCAGGCAAGCCACGAATTTTTTCGCCGAACCCTGCACACTTCCTATCGAACACGCCCAGGTTCGGCAAGACGCGGACAACAACCAACGGATTCCTGTGTCGCGATCCTTGACGGTTCCAGCGAATACCTCGAAACCCGTTCTTCTCGCATTAATGAATTAATTAGCCGCTCCTGGCGAGAATTCCGCTGCCCGGATCGTCGAGTCGGGGAAGGTCTCGCGACCAAAAGAGAGACACTCGGATTACTCACGTGTACAGGGGTACTCCAGCCTCGTCCTTGAACCAGAAAACCATATGCAGGGTGTCCTCTCCGGGTGGAGTGATGTCGCATGGCAGTTCCGCGGGCTTTCCTTCTACGACGCTGACATTCACCAGTGGAACTGCAAGCAAACGATCATTGTTACAGGAAAATCTTGTCGGGATGATCGCGTGTCTGTAACTAAAATACAAACTCGGAAGCGATCGAGTCGATTATTCGAACGACCGAAGATTAATACTCGGCTCCTTAAATTTTCTCGGGCAAAGGTTTTCGATCTTCAAAATCCTCGCGAAGGGTTAAACGAATCGTTCGCCGACGAACCCGGAACAATATTTCTCTCGGTGGGTATACGGAGAGCAGGCGGCGAGTACGTCCGAAATACGTAACGTTCCAGGCGGGTACGCGTATGCACGGGGTTGGCGAGTTCTCCGATGCCGGAAATCCAAATATTCCGATGCGGACACAATCGAACTGGAATGATTCCGCGTAGCGATATGTAAAGCGCACTCGGCTCGGGATTAAGAGATCCGCTTATGAAATTCGGTTCCTGAGGGCTGCCGTAAACCGGCCGCAGCATCGTGCTCGCGGAAGACGATCCCCGAGCGGGTAAGTGGAAAGCTCGAGGGTTTGATATCGCACGGAAAGGGCAATTCCTTTGAGAATTTCCGGTAGGCTATTTCGGAGAAACGAGTTTCCATTCGATTCGGTCCGCCGGTTTCGTTTCCTCCACGGTGGACGACCGAAACAGGAATCGTAGCTGCGAGTAGCAAGAGCGACGCGCCGTCGTCCGCCTCGAGAGCCTCGTCCAGCCTCGCCCCGACTAGACTTTTTCGTCGACGTCCTATCCGGACCGAAGGAAACAAGGCTCCCGGGTCCCGGACCGTCGAATCTGATTTGTCGTGGCCGTATAATTTTCCCTCTCGGTCTCTCGCCGGCGTTCGCCCGCGACCCCCCCTGGTTGTTTATCGAGCGTGGCAAGCGCGCGAGGAACGCGGAAAATGTTCTTTCACGGACCACGAAAACGTCGAGCGACGCCGAGATTCGCTGCGACCATCGGGAAACCCGGTCGCCTCGCTATCGTCGAGCGACGAGGAAAAGACAAGCGGAAGGATTAGCATACGCTCCGTATTTATTTTCGCGGCTGAACCGACCGCGCCGGCCGTAAATATCGTTTAAGGCGTCCTCTTTATCATATAAACGCGGCGCGCTAACGGCGCGCTCATTTGAATTGCTGGTTTTTCCGTGTCGTAACGGGCTCGAGCGACGCGCAACAAGCAGCTACTTCCTCCTTGGGCTGATGCCACCGCTGTTGGAAGCTTGTAACAGCAACGGTTCTTACTTTCCGCCCGCGGAGCAACAAGAACCACTCCCGCGGCTAGGTCTTTCCTAGATTCGTTATAATTTCATGCCGGTATTTTGTGGGTTCCGCCAGCGATTTAATGCTTTACTTTTTGCCGTCGCGCCTGGCATTTTTCATAACCCGCCGCGGCGCGAGCCGGCCGCGGCTCGCTTCTCCTCTCGGAACCCGGGTAATCAGATTAGCCCTGTGCCGCTACCGGCGAGCCGTTGCGTCGTCGCCGCCGCGACCGCTTCCGTTTCCTCGGAATTAACTAGAAAACAGCTCGGTTTAGCCAAACGACCGCTAAATTAACGGCGGCACCCCCGTCACGTTAAGATCTCCCCGCGGTCGGACAATTCGGATCGCGTTAACTATGCACCGGCCGGAGCGACGCGCCCCCGCGTCCCGGCTCGAGGAGAATGGGCGTTTGATTCGACTATTCGATTCGATAACTTATTTAGGCGACGCTTCCGCGCCACCGGACACGAACGCGACCGGTTAGCGAGCATCGATCAGCGGCGAATAAGGCGCGCGTGTCCGCGTGTCGTTTAAATACCAGAGGAGCCCCGAAAGCCGTTTCGATTAATGGAATTCCGCAACACGTCCGCAATTAACCCTCAAAGAGCCGAGGTGCCGGTCGAAGCGTCCAGCCGCGTGCTAATGGCGAACCGTGGCTCGTGTCGCATTTGAAACTCATTTAATGTATTCGTTATCGACCGGAATCGACGATTGCTCCTCGCTGCTACGACCAAGACGATTCGTTGCTGTGCAAACATTGAGTTAGCTGGATGCTCGAATAAATACCGTCTTGAGGGAACGTTCTATAATATTTTATGAAACGGTTATACACGAACCCGAGGCGTAGTTGGAGAATTAGCTGTTCGGTGCGCAAACGTTCCTTATTACCGGCCAAGGTGTTAAGGATGTTTCAATGATATAACGGTCTTTAGCGGACTGTACAATTGACTTAAACTACGATATTGGAGTAGTTGAATAATACGTTGCAAACTATGTTATTGAATGTTAGACGCTACGGTGTGGACTGCTCGATTATTATAGGCGAATTATCGAATCGCTTCGTTCAAAAAAATCTCGGCACGCGTTTAAGGACTTTACGTGAAGCCGTGGCCTATTTCCTCGGAAGCCGTAAACGGAAATTCACGATGAAGACATTGAACGGTAGAAGTAGGATAGAAGTTTAGAGAGTTTGCATTAAGCTATGCCCCGTCGTCTCCTGTTTCGCTGATTGCCCTGAAAGTCGTGTGCAAAGTTAGAAATATTTGTTCGAATGAATTGTTCCAAGTATTAACGTTAGCCATCGAGAAGGGATATTAACGAACGGAGAACAGCGATCGTAGTTCGAAACTCAAATAAAGCCGCTGAATGATTCAGTAGACAAGATTGAAATGACCAAAGTCAGCGTTGCCACTAGCTAAGTTACGATGAGATTACAGGGCAAGTTGTTCCGTCGGAATCCTCATCTTTACTAAATCAAGCCAAACAGGGACCGGTTATGCAACGCACGGCGAGACCTCGAAAATCAACGGGGAATGCTCGCGTGCCGCTCGCTTCGTCCCCGCTAAACGGCTTAATTAAACGGCGTAAACTTCGTTGCTTCTTAAAACGAGCGGCGAAGTTCCGCCGACGGCGAATAAATTCTGCCCCCGTCGTCGTTGTTCCTCTCCGTAGGGACGCGGCGGGATCGGGCGAGCGGAGTGCGTGGAAGACGCGGGACCTGCAGGGTCTTCTTTTCCATTAGAGTCGGCCGACACACGTGCTACGAGGAAGATTGAACAGAAGTTACCGAAGTCACCGAGAAAAAAAGGGAGAGCTCCGCGACGGACGTCGCACCGCGACAAGTTTCCCGTCGAACTTTCAGTCCGAACTCATCCGAAAGTTCCAGCTCTGTGTCGTGTCGTTGATCACCGCGACACGACAGCCTGACCAAGTATTTTCATAAATCTTCGGCGAACGACACGCGTCTATCGCGTTTTAATCGTCCGCGAACGAACGGTCAACCGGCGCGGATGAATCCCTATGAATCGGAATTCGAATTCGAACTCGACGATATCGCCGGGAATACCATTCCGAGCAAGGGATCGCGGTTGAACGGGCGCAAACGGCCTCGCCTGACTTTTATAGCGTCGAATCGGCGGCGTAACGACGACTTCGCGCGCGAGCCGCACGCCGGATCCGTCTTTATGATATTTTCATGCTCGATTGGTACCGTCTGGCTCAACGATAGCTATCGTTGCCAACGATCATAACCGTGTCGGAGAGAGAGAGAGAGAGAGAGAGAGGAAGCTGTCGGTTCGCATCGAATGCTCCGCGACCCGCGGAAACATCGATGCGTTTCGTTTTAATCAAGAAAAGTGTGCGCTGCCGACGCACATAGTTTTTTGCGCATAGTCGACGAGCCGTTAGCGAACGGTTCCGTATGTAACGCGGGGGGGGGGGGCGAAGAAGACGAAGGAAAGTTCGCAAGAAGCATTCGTCGGTCGCATTAACGGAAGGATGCATCGTCCCGCGTAAGATCGATGCTTTCAGCGCGACCCACGCTCACCCGAGGACCATTCATCGTCCGATGTTTTCAGAGGGCGAGTCGACGAGACAAGAGGAGCGAGAGAGCAGTGGGCGTCGCGACACCGAGGGGATAATGGGGTTCATTGTAACAAAGCAAACGTCGCGATCGTCAAAGCCCGACGAGCTGGATTGCCGGCAAACTAACTCGAGCAGGAAGATCGGTTGTTAGTCAGACATTATGGCGGCAATTCGCGAGCTCGGATGGATTTGCGACAGAATGTGCGAAGTGAGAGGGCCTGAAAAGGGGCGCGGATAAGATAGCGGAGAACGGTGAATCCGTTATTTACGGAGAGTTAAGTGTGCTCAGTGCCCCTCCGCCGTTCTGCTAAGTTTCCAGGGTTGGCTCTCTCCAAGTTAGCCTCCCTCGCGATCTCGCTCTCGCCCTCGCCCGTTCCCGTTTACCTCGTGCTAAGCAGCGTATCAGCAGCGCCATTGTCTATGCTCATTGTCGCCCTCCGTCCCTTTCTCGTCGCCTACTCGGCGTAGCGTTAACTCGAGGGGCATCGCCAGCGGACGCAGCAAATTAGAAGTCGCGTTAATCGGTTCTCCAGTTTCTTGCGCGCGTCTTCCCGCGACGCCTTGCCGCCGTGCCGAGACGCCCGTCAACTACAAACGGATTCGAGTGTCTCGCCAAGTACGCGAGGAACCTGCGACACCCGCGCGCGATTCGATCTTTCATTCTTCGGAGACTGAAGATTTAAAGATACGTCGGAGCGACGCGCGGCCGTACGTTTATCAATTGATCGACGATGCGAACAATGAAACGTACTCTCAAGTTTCCGTCAATTATGGAAACACACGACCACCGGAGCTTCGTTACGAACCTGCCGGAGAAGAATATTTTATCGTCGTCACGATCGATGCAGATCTTTTTGCCTGTCTCGCGGCTCGACTGTAAGCGTATTCACGTATAGAGGCGGGGACAGAGCAAGGCGCGTTCACGAGTTGCGCGGCGAAACGACCCGACGTCGTCGATTTCGCGGAGATCCAATGAAATCGGCTCGGGAACAGGCAGCGGTCCGCGCGGAAAATGTCGCGTTGTTCCGGGCCGCGACGCGAAACTTACAGAAGCAGCGATGGCGGCGGCTCGGGAAAGACGTCGCGACGCGGCCGAGTACCGAGGGCTTACGCTTTATTGCGTATTTACATATTTTCACCGAATCCCCTCGACGTTTCATAAAATTCAACGTCTTTACAAGGGTCGGCGCGATGGCGTTCCCAGGACGCTTCGTCGACACTTTATGCCTTTGAATTTCCGCGACAAAGATTCCTCCCCTTTGCCGGCAGTTCGTCTTGAGTCGTTCGCGTTCCCCTTATTTTTCGAGCGGATCGTTCGAGGGGAGGGCCGGGACATCGCGCTGCTCGAAGGAAAAAGGAGAGACTCCCGGGATTTCGGCGAATTTCAATTTCATCGGTGTCTCCCCGCGCGCCGCTATGTAGATCGCGCCCCGTAATTGCGATTAAAAGCGACGAGGGCGCCGGGTACAACGTCCTAACGTTTCGTTTCAGATTTCAATCGCGAGCCTCTCCCGTTCGGTGAACGCTTTAGAAACCGAGCAGGCGTATATACTCGGGGGCTGAACAATGCTGCTCAAGGGTAGAAACGTCACAGGATCGAAATGTCGCGCGGCGAAGACTATCCGCTATAGTCTACACCCTATAAAATCGGCTTCCACGGTGGAACCGCATCAAATTAATTAGAACGTTTACGAGCGTCAAGGTTTTGAGCCCGAGTCGATACTAGATCCTCGTAAAATCGAACGAGAGGTCGGATCAACCGGGCTAGTTGCGAGTTCTGTCGCGTACCGCCCGTAAAAATAATAGGTACGTGCCCTGGTGTGTCGCTCAATGAAACGTGAACCCTTTTCGCGGGGGACCTTTCGAACGATCGTAAACATTTGATTCCTCGGCAGGGGTTGGCCGTTCGAACTCCCTCGAAATCGTTCGGCAAAACGATCGCAAACTCCTCGCCGGCCACGTAATCGCAGGAGTAATCGTACTGGCAGGCAAGCAAGCCAAGCACGCTAATTGAGAGCTTGGTCTCCGGAGAGTGGAACGAATCGCTCAACTTACCCCGCTTCCGTTTCCTCTCCTCTCGAGATTCCCCCTCGGGCACCAGCGCCGCGCTTAAAGCGTAACGACGTCGCCTCGAAATTATTAATAGCGCCTTATCCCTCGGGAACTCTATTGTTGTCCGAGGACCAGTCCCTCGAGGGACCGTCTAGTGGGTGACGACTACCGGCGTCGATAGCGCGAAACACCGCCGATAGGCGTGCGATTCCAAGGGTGAAAACACGGGAACGCCGAGGGTGCTGCGAGCCACTCGCGACCACGCGTGCGTTCGCTCGCTCGCTCGCTCGCGAACGAGGAATGATCGTCTTCCGTTCAAAATAATCCTGTGACGGCTCGATGTTCCAGAAGGAAAAGCTTCCTCGAAGAAATCAGACGGAAAATCGACAGGACCGTAATTCCGGATGAGATGGCTCAATTTCATTTAAATCGTCCGTGTTTTCAATTGCTTTTAGTGGCATACCGAATCTCGCGCTGAAGTCTATTCAACTATTCTACTTGCACGCATTTGCTCCGATAAATACGTGTATTTCTTTTCGTTGGGTATAAACGATGTGCACGATACTTATGATATAATGGCGAAGTGGGAACGCGGGTTTTAATGTAATTATCAGGTACCCGTTCCCAAAGCTCGATTCGCCGGGTAGAGGCGAAGCGACGGAAGAGCGACGATCGATAGTGCTAAACGTCCTGAAATTTCAGAATGGGGTTGCCCGCGCGATGCGAAAGCAAACGCGTACACTTCCACGGTTCTCCGGCCGTTCACGATGTCACGAAGTCCGACGCCGGTCTGAGTAGCTCCGTAATCGCGGTGTAAACAAGTACCTCCGGGTCCCCAGTTTTGGTATCGAGTCATTGTTTAGCCAGAGGATAAAGGTAGAGGTAAATTCCAAACCAAATTCCGGGAGCGCTGCTTCCGAGGATTCTTAGCTTGTTTGTGCACCGCGGAAGCTCGCGCCGGGAGATCGTGCAAAACGCGTCATTATGGAGCTTGCACCGTTCAACGGGGGTACACATTCATTATCCTATTTAAGGCTTTCGACGATTAATGCTCCGACTTGGAAATTCTTCCGTAAAGTCGCTCCTAATTTTCCGCTCCCAACGCCGCGAGGAGTTTCAGAATTTTTTGTCGCTTAATCTTTCATACCGAAGTGGAATGAGATTAGAATGACTTATTCGGCAGCACAGTTCACTCCCATTACGTAGCCGATATCCCGTTCCGTTAATTAAGCTAACGTTTTCGGTTGCCGTTCCGAGAACGGCACGGTTAATCTCCTTAGAATCGGGCGAACGTTTTAAAAATAAATCGTCTCGTTCGCGTCGCGCGACAGTCTCTTGGCCAAGGAGCCAGACTGCTTAGCAGAGGTTGAGATGTTTCTCGGTGTTCCGTCGCCAGGACGTACAGCCTGTCTGGCGACGCGACGCGTTGCCTCGCGTCGAGCCGCGCTGTGCCGCAGCGTGGATGTCCGACGTCGGTGTTACAGGCTGTGCATTTGCCGTTGCATTGTGCAAAGCCGGCACCCGGCCGCGAGACACTGAGTTACGAGCCACGGAAGGGAGGTCGCGACCACTTCCGGTTGTAATGCAGTTTGCGCAACAATGGGAGCCACAATAGGCCAAGGGAGGCCCACGTAACGGCGCCCTCCCTTCGGAGACGTTGCCCTTTGACCGAGGATCAAAGCGCCGCTCCCTCTCGAACGGCCGGCCTCGCATTATCCTGGCTAGCCGCGATCCTTTAAAGGACGGATCCGATCTCGCCGGATTACGCGCCTAATGAAATTCGTTGTTATCCGGTGTTTGTCTCCGAATGTTCCGCCCTGCGAACCGCTACCCGATCGGACCGGCGACGACGGAACGGCACTTAGCTCCGACGGGCACCGCGCGATCGGGAATTCCGTCCGTATTCGAGCGCTTCAGCGATATTCGTCGTTGACGGCGGTAAACTTTACCTTTCGAAACGACGTCTTCCAACGAGTTTCCACGAGGTCTCGCAAATGGCGCAAACAATTTCAATAAAATTGGTTTCCGCCGGCTCCGCGGCGGGATCGTTCGAGTTCGCCGAAGAAATAATGTTTTCGAATCGTTGAATAGGAATTTCAGGGGGTGATCCTGGTATAAACCACGCCTAATCAACGCGCGCAGCGGAAGTTGGATCGTTGTTCGTTAACGAACGCCTAAGAGGAGCCGTTTCTTCCCGGTATAGTCGTTTCGCTTATTGCTACGGACAGAGGAATTGTCATCGGAATGGCTCTACTCTTTCCCTCGGCGGAGAGAAACGATCGACTGGAAGAGGAAGAAGAAATAGAAGAAGCGGGCGAAGAAGGAGAGGGCGGGTCCGTGAGTTGGCTCGTTGAAGCGCACGACAAAAAAAAGTCGATTCTAGGGGACGAAACTCTCCGAGCAGTTCGGGCTGCATTCGTATTTTGTTTGCGACGGTCGCGCAAGTTCCAAGCGGAATCAATGGCGAAATAAACGTGGACGTCGGCCGACAGCGTGAAATTGAATTAATCCGGAATTAAGAAATGGCAGGCTGCGGCGCGGCGCGACCCGGGCAGGGTAAGAGCAAAGGAACCGGAGACAGGGAAGAATTTCGCGAGGAAGACGAACGGCGAGGATGGGACGCGCGCGAGCCAGCGAATAGACCGGCGGCGAATGTTCTTCGCGAAACTTTAAATAACGTTTGTAAACTCCAGCCAAAGTAATTCGCGCAAGAAAGCTGGATTCGGAACTCGCGGCGAGCGGTGAATCGAGTTTTCAGCCGGCCTGCGAAACAACGCCGTGTTTTCACGGTCGATTATGGCCCTACAGACGACGCTACCGTCATTGACGTCGACGGTCGCGAGCACGGCGATAGCTATCGCGATCAACGGGACGAAAAATTGTTTCTGGCACTCGTCGGCGCGTCGCGGTCCCGGCGTTCATAAATTACGAGCCCCGCCGAACGGAAACTTTCGTTCCTCCGGCGAGGAATAATGTGACATTGTTAATTAACGACTTCTAATGAAAAATGCTGATCCATCTTGTCGCCGGAGTCGAGAGCGGTTAAGTACTTTACGCGAAGTAACTGGACGTTAATTAACTTGTTACCCGGTTAAATCGTGTTTTAATTAACAAAGCACGAAAAGTTTCGCGATGCAATTCGCATCGTAGGTCGATCGACCTCTTTGCGCCGCGCTGCACGGCGGCCGGACTTCGGCTCGCGCTCGAACGAAAGCAATTAACCGATCCTCGATTAGTGGACGTACACACGTACGCCGGCCGACGACATATCGATATTTGCTTGTTGCACGCGTCAATACTGTCACTTAACAAGCAAATACCGAAGCTGAGGCGAGCTAGATAGGGGACTGAATCTGCCATCAATGGACCACCACTACCACCACCGCCGCGATCAAACCTCCTGCCCGACAATGGCGACCCGTAGTCGTGCGAATCCTATCTGCGGAATGTCTGCTTGTTTCCCCGCGACAACAGGGACCGCCGATTTAACGAACCGTTTACAATCCAGGAGGTTGTAAAACCATTAGCGGATCCGCCCGTCGAAATAAGCCAAACCCGCCGGAATCGAGGGTGTTTCACCGATGATGCTCAAAGTCGCGTATTAGAACCGTCATCGAGATACCGCGAGGCGAAAGGTCGAACGACGGGTGCCGCCAAGAACGTTTAATTCAAC
Source organism: Nomia melanderi (assembly GCF_051020985.1). Classification (NCBI taxonomy): domain Eukaryota; kingdom Metazoa; phylum Arthropoda; class Insecta; order Hymenoptera; family Halictidae; genus Nomia; species Nomia melanderi. The sequence continues at coordinate 16,680,392 of NC_135006.1, read as the reverse complement.
CGTGGAAACCGCCACGGCTGACGGCTGAAAAACAAAATGACTGGTAACTAGCGCGAGAAACCTATTTCGCGATCGATTTCACTCGAATCCCGAACAAAAGACCGTTTCCGTGCGCGACGATGTCGGACCGAGCACGCGCCCAACTTTCCTGCCTCGCTATCCCCTCGCGCTCTGATTCTCTGCGTCGCCTCTCGCGCGGGTTTTTTGCGGCGATAAACGTCGATCTCGGATCTGCCGTGGCGATCCATTGATCTCGTTTTCGTTAAACGCTCCAGCGAAAATATCGCGTCGGTGCGATGTCAGCCACTTTTCCCGATCGGCGTGTGCACGCCTCCTACACGCGCGTCGCACCGGCACACGCAGCCCGGGCGGGATCAATTTGCGCATCTGCCGTTATCGCTCAGTTTCGACGGAAGTTGCAACGAAGCGATGGCGCGCGCGCTCGACATCGCGGCCCGTTTTATTCCGCGCTAACGAAACGATCGGGGCAAAACGGAAAATAAGCGCGGGAACGTCGAAACTCCATTTGACGCGTCGCGCCGCGACGTGTCGGCTGCCGGCGCGGCGAGGAGAGGCGATTTCCGAAGTCGGTTGGCTGCGAGGGATGTTCCGCGCGGATGACATTGTAGCGCTCTTGGAAACGACAACGTTCGATCAGCCGACAGAAGCGGTCCGTCCAGCGCGGTGTGCTAATTAAAACCGTGAATAATTGACCGTTCGCGCTTTCCGATAATTAATTCCATCGCCGGTGATAACGTCACGATTCATTCTGCGTAGGCATAACGCGAATAACCGGACAGAATCGCGGCCAGGCCGTGTTGCCGGCCGCGTTCCCTCGGCGGCTATGCCACACACGCGGCCCGAACGCTTATCCGCGCTCTGATATTCCTGACACGGCGTGACGTTGTACGCCGTTTGTACCGTGCGATTTCCCTACGTATCGACTCAGCTACCGCTTGTTATTTCCATAAAATAATGCGCGCCGTTTAACGGTCTGTCAGTCGGCGTCGAACCGCCGCGCGGTGGGCTGGATCGGCAGAGTGGGTGACATTTCGCCAAAAACTCCACTTTCCGGAATCGATGTCTGCCGAATGTGTTTGACAAGTTGTATGAAAAACATCGAGTATATTGCAGCGATTATCATTACGAAATAATGATCTTTTATGGGATTTTAATCTAACTCGCATCTCGATAGCTTTTGTGGTCCAACGATTGCACCGAAACGTCACCGATTTTTCCGATCCAGCCCGCTGCGCGCGGAAAATCTGTCGAGGGTACGCGGCGTGCGAGTACGTTCCTCGTGAATCCGAGAAACTAGACCGACCGGACGCTTTTTTCCCCCCCATCGAGATTCGCAATCGAGAGTTCTTTACTTTCGCCCGACGAATATGGCGCGAGTGCCTCGGTAATTCCGTATGAAGCGAGAAAACAGTACGTTTATATGGAGATGTATAATTTTCTCCCCTGACACGGTGCAATTGAAACGTATTGTGCGCTGCATGGGAGAGTAGCCGCTCGCCACTCTTACATAAGTCGTTAAACGGATACGTCAATTTTAAATGACACAACGCGGCCCGTCTACATAATTGTCGGCATGCCTGCAGATATCCTGTTTAGTCGTTCGAGAGGAGCTGTCACACGCGAGACTCCGCTTGCATCATCGTCCGGGAGAATTAGCCATTCGCGAGATCCACGCCGAACCGGACCGCTGCGACACTTTCACCTCCGCGTCGCCCAAACTCGGACATGCGGCTTTTTCTATCGAATTAAAACTGAGTCTTACCGATCACGGATCGAACAGAGCGAATTCCACCGAGTCCGTTGGATCGAAGAAGCTTCTTCGGCGATGAATTCCCGTGGCAGATCGTGATACTCGAGTTGATAATTCGACGCCCGAAATTGTTCCGTTCGAACGGGACTCCGGCGACTGCTGATTCGGCAGTGAACGTGTCAACGGTCACAATATCAACCGACCAGTTCGCGTGACGATGAACCGCGACCTGGATGGAACTCTCTGCCGCGCATGGCTGGGTAATAGGCGAACGGACGCGTCGCGACGCCAGCGATACGGAAACGGGTCGGTTCGCGGATGCTTCCGAGAGAAGGGGGCCGAGCACGACCCGACACAGTGGCAAACGCGCCGAGAGAAATAGACCTCTACAGCTGTGAATGCAGGTCGGTGAAAGGGATCACGCGAGGGAAGAGGAGACGAGCGGAGAGCAGAGATCAGTCGGGGCAGGAGGCGGAAATCGAATCGCGAAGAGCAGAGATCGGCTGCTGCCCCGAAGGAAGGGCGCGGCGAGGACCGACGAGGATCGAAGAGGAAACGTGAACGCGACGCGGCACACTCTCGTAACTCGCTGCCCGGCAGGACGCGAAATATTATTCGACCGGAGGGCGTTACGACCGATAACAGGAATTATCGCGCGAGCCAGCACACCGTAGGACGATCGTGCTCGTAAACCAACTGTTCCGCTCTATCTAGGCGCATCGAGGTGTCCCCGAGCTATCGCGACCCGTCTTTCGCGCATCACGCGCCGAGACGTGCCAGTCGATTCCTAATGAGACGCGGCGGGCTCTAGTCACGCGTTAACGCGCCACGGTTTTGACGCGTCGGCCGACTCCGGGACTGGCTAGCGTATTCAAACGCGGCGAGCCGCTGCCGAGTGGAATTCGGTCGAGAAGGAAGCTAATGTTCCGGAGCGGTTAACCGGGACGTTATAGTTTGAACAACGAGCGGCTTAAGACGCCCGGGAAACCGCGCAGCTTGTTTGAACTAACGCGCCAGAATGCGTCGGATGGTAAACGAAACATCCTCCTTCCCGTCTAACGGAAACAGGGAACCGCGCGGAATGCGGATTCACCGGAATCGAGGGGATCGGAGCCGGCTGACTCGTGAAATGTTGGGTAAACGGGGATCAATCGCGCCGCGCCGCGCCGCGCCGCCGATTATTTGCTCCGCGATTTTAATTGAGTCGCGTAACAAGCCACCGACGCGCGCAATTCTCCATTCCCGGGCCGATGTTATCGGAGTTCTTGACGGCCGCGGGAAGAGCCGTCAGGAAGTCTGAGCCAGCGCTCGGCGCGGCTGCGATTCCCGGCCGACCTGGATCGTTGGGAGTATTAGACGAATCATTGTAATTAAAAGTAAATATACCGGTAGCCGAGCGCTAGGAAAAGAGGAGACGGGGGCTTCCCGACGGAGGAAGGAGCGCGTCGGCGAGGAACGGGAGGATCGGCTGAAACGCGGACAATAATTTCGAAACTGAAGAGCGGAAGTGTGATGATAGTAAGGCTTCTAGACAGCGCCGGTTCATCTCGGACGATTTTCACGAGGAAATACTCTTGCAATTCCGCCGGAGTTTTTTAACGTAATTGCGAGCAATCGCGAGAGATCGCCTGCCCGCGCGGTACGTTCGGAACGCGGGCCAACCGTGATACCGTTCGATCGTTTTCACGTAACGATCGGAATAAGTCCGCCGTTTCGCGCGTTAATATCGTGGACCGACGAATGGGTTCTCACACCTTCCAGCTGCGGGCAGCCTTCTTCCGCCGCGGCGAGCTAATTTCAAAAATGGATTCGGTATTTTCATTTGAAGATTAACGAATGCTCGTCCTCTCGGAATCCCATCGCGAGTCTCACTCGGCTGCGTTGGTCGTAAGAGGAGCAGACGTTCCGCGGAACGAAAAGAAAAACCCTGTCTGCATAATTTCAGAGTTCAGCCGTGTGCGAACGACCTCCGCGCGGACTGGGATTCGAAGGAGGGTACGAACGGGTTAGCACGATGTTTCGTTGCTAGTCAAAAATTACCGGTCCGCCGCACGTAATTGCGCCTCGCGAGAAGTCTGCTGCTCCCGAGACAAAATAGTTAATCTCATTTTCTTATTGAATTAACAGCGGAGAGCCCTCGATAGCTCGTCTCATCTCGTCCCGCCTCGGCGCAGCTCGGTTCGTCTCGGCTCGCCGCGATTCGACAAGACCTGGCAGCGAGAACGAGGTGGGGGGAGCACTTTGCGATTAAATGGAAAGTACTTTCGCGCAGGAAAGCGATCTTTCACGCTTTCCACGTTTCCAGAGGCAGTTGTCGAGGCTTCTTTCGTTCCGCGCCGGACGATCCGCCTCGTCATAATCTGCCTCAGTGACGAGCTGTAACGTCCAGCCTTTATTTCCGGCTCGTTTGTTCCAGTATCTTTCCCGTTACCTCAGCGTCGCCGCAACGTTACGTCAGGTGTGCTAGCGCGACCGACTATTGCATCACTGGCTGCTCCGTTTATCGAACGAGCTTCGATCGCTAACGACGTCGCCGGGGAACAACGGTCGTCGGCTTTGAATAATTAATATTTACCATTAACACGCGTCGCTGTTCGCGTGGACTAGCGCCTGTACGCTGACGTACAATTGAAACAGCGGATACATTCTCCACGTTTCGCTGGTGAAGATCACTTGAATAACTATTCGCCTGCCACGTTGTATTCTGACCATAAAGGTTCGATATCAGATTGACGCCAGTCGTCTCGAAAAGGTCAGGTTGCATTACGGATGGTCTCGCGTACGTTTGCACCATCGCGTAAAACTAGCTCAAGAGGAGCTGCCCATACGACGTAGAGACGACAGAGAAACGTCGAACAGTTTGAAACATTTAGGAGGTCCGACTGTTCGCAGGGTCTATCGGGTAATAGCATTAGCGACGGTATCGACGATGCATCTTGCATAGTCGCATCGCTATTCATCTCCGGTGGTCTGCATCGTAATCGCTTGGCCGCTTCGACGGATCGTCGGTTCTGGGTGAGTCATCGATTTCGGCTCGGCTCGGCTCGCCGGTAAGCGGTTCCTCGACGTTGCCGTTATTAGAAGGGTCGGGCCGAATTGCCCGAAGGGCGGGACGGGCGAAAAACCGTTCGAATCGTGGATCGGTTAAGCCGAGAATGATTGCCTCTAATTTCTCCCGGGCGGAACGGCAAGAAACTTCCTAATGCTTTCAACATGCTCGCCGCTAGTCGGTATCAGAGCGGGCCGCGGCAGCCGGTTTTTGCGGGGGACGGGGCAGCGTGGGCGTCGCGACGGGTCGCATCGACGCGAAACAGGGACGGCCGGCCTCGTTTCACCTATTAGAGCGGGCCGAATTCAAAAGCTGTCGCGCGCGATAGCTCCGACGCGCGTCGCTCGGCGACCGGGGCTTCATTAACGGCGGGTTAATGCGCGAGCATCGCGACACGGCCAGAGATGTTGTTTTGTCGTGGAATTCGCGACATTTGCCGGCAAGTTATCGTTCCCAAATTAACAACTCGAACCGGCGCGCGTACATCATGCACGCCGCGCATTTCGATTCGGACGGCCGAATTGTACACACACGAGCGAGCGGCCGGGCGGGCAGCCTCGCCGCTCTAAACCGTTGTATTAGCAGTCCCTGTTAAGCTGATTCGCCGGGTGGCCATTTTCATGGTAACCAATGGCGTGCCGACTAATTCGTCGGTGCTACGAACTTCCAGCGCCGGCAGTTTCGCGAGCAAAACGATCCCGAGTTTCGGAGGAATTTATTTTTCGCTTAAACGCGCCCTCGTAACCCGCGATCCCCGCTTGTACGAGCTTTATCGGCGCCTCGAAATTTCCTAGAAGAACAGAGTCATATCCGGGCGCGATACGCCCCTGTGAGCGGGGTCCGCGCGCGATTATTTACATAAAATATCAATGATAAAATCAACTCGCTCAAAGCGACTGATGCAAATACGGGTAGGGGCAATTTCGCGAGATAAGCGAACGCGCGTTCCTCCGGTTTCGTTCCTCGTTCCCGAGTTTTTCGTATTTAGGGAATGCCCCCGTTGCGATCCCTCGTCGCAGCGAATGAAAGAGATCTCCGCGTCGGTTCGATGTACACCGGCAACGTAAACACCGTTCGACGCGTGGCGCGCATGAAAACACGGTCGGATTTAAACGCGAACGAATGCAATCTCGCGGGTGAACCGTGTCGAGCTCGTGGATTCGAGAATCTCATTTGTAGGATAAGTTTCCGGTCCGGTGCTCCCGTGATAGCCTACTATTGCGATAGTTCCCCTACGAAGCGTGATCTCTCGGAACACACGTATAGTTTACAGTTCGTAACAATTTGATGAGGAAAACGAGATAAGAGCGGACGAAAGCTAACCAAGGTTCGTCTCCCGAGCGACCGGGAGCATCTGCCTGTGACTCGGCGTCTCGTCGGCGACTCGCGTCGGCCAGGATCGCGGTCGTAGCCGGTGGAAGGACCAAAAGACCGGGGACATGGGGCGCAGTTGCAAAGGAGCAAGAGTTGGGAATGAACGGCGCGGCAGGGGGACGAAACGGCAGGGGACCCTGCCGGGTAGCAGTGCGCGACAAACTTCGAACAAGTCGAGCAATCTGGAATCGAATGGAGTTTCGGAGACTTAGCCGAGTGAAAAATTGCAGGAGCAACTTTCGCGATGCTCTCAGACCCATTAAGCGGCTCAACAAGTACGATTCCAGTAACCGTTTTGCCCGTGGACTTTGAATGGAGCTACGTACCGAGGGAGCGAGACAGCCGTAGCCGGCGAGATGAAGTGAGAGGGGGAGGAACGGAGTGAGGAGAGAGCGAGAGAGAGGGAGAGGGTGAAAGGGTTCGCCGGAGAGGGAACGAACAACGAGGGAGTAGTCGGAGGGAAAATTGTTTGTCGGAATCGTGGAGCGGGACTCCCAAGGGGGAGTGAGGGCCTGGCAGAAAACACGAACCAGGAAACACGCCGGTAAAGGAGCCAAATGCAGCGACATCGTCCATACCTTTTAACTGGTTCTCCGCGTACCGCTTCGACCCATTCGCCGTTCGCTCGCTTCGAAACTCGAACTCGACTCTTCCTTTGAGCCGGGACTGGTTTAATGGGATACGGACGGGCCGACCCTCTTTCGGCTTAATCTGCGTATCGACGACTCGACTCGACGCGAGGCAACGCGACGCGACCCTCCCCGACCCGAGCGACAGTCGATAAGGGTTAATTACTCTTTTACGATAAACCGTGCAACCCTGTTTCCCGACAGATACTCGTCTTTTGCGCGGCGCAGGGAACCGACTATAAAGCATCGATGCTCGCCCGAGTCTACGATGATCGAATATGATCCGTTTAAGGAATACCTTGAAACCTGAACGTGGCGTAGAAGTTTCCCGACGCGGCATCGCGCGGTAATTACCATCGATACGGTCCGCGTCTTGCCGGTCCGACTTCTACAACGGCAAACATCCGCGTAAGGAATTCATTAACGAGTTTCCTCGCTTCATATCCATGAAAAGAAATTGCTACCGCGGGTAGGGTTTCAACGCAAAGTTTCCCTCGGCAGAAGGAGCACCGGCTAGGCAATTAACTCGCCTCCCGGTCATTCTTCTTCCCGCTTTCTCCGCGATTTTTCCCGATTTTACCTATTCATCGACCCATCCAAGGAATCGACTTGCCCGCGCTCGTCTCGCGGCTGACTCTGTCGGAGGTGCATTGATTTGTCAGTTGATCGCTTCACCGCGGAGCATTGAAATAAATGAAATTCGTTTGACCGGTATCGCGTATCTGTTCGACGAGGGGAGCCGAGCGAAAGCACGTGCGCGCGTTCTGTGAAAGCGCGGGGCAAGGACGAGGAAAGACGACCGACAGAAGGACTCGTAGAAAAAGCAGAGTCCTGTGAATGGATCAAAGAGCGCACGAAGACCTCAAGGTTCTAATTATACGGATGGGGGTTCTCTGTTCCGTTTCACCCTGTAAAACATATTTTCCATAAATCTGTTCGAAAAAGCTTGGCAACCCGGCAAAGGCGGGCTGCGAGTAATGCGGCGGATGGGATTAATCTCTTAGTGCATTCAGTTCAGCAGCTGACGTTACCCTGTTATCTAATTGCTCGCGCTATTAAACGTGAATATTCGCCAACGGTTGTTTTAGACGTAACAATCGTTCGAATACAAGTTGCATGCGTCGCTCGTCGGTAACGAACGGGCCGCGTTCGACGATCGTCGTCCGTTCGCGAGGACGCGTGGTTCGTCAAACTCGGACAAGAGAAATCTCGGTCGGCCGTAATTTTTTCGCGTTGACCTCGCCCGTTCGGTTCTAGTAGCCTAATTCGGTTTGGCTCTTCCCGCTTTCATTCGGTCGCTCGTTCTCCTTGGGCTTTCTTCGGAGAAAAGTTTCGAGGGGTCTACTTTGCGAGGACGTGCCAGAAAGCTCTCGCATTATTTCGTTTCTTCTAGAAGAAAGCCGAGCACTCGGCCCTTCTCGTTCCTCCGGCTCCAACCTCGTCGAGTTTCCCTCGTTCGACGAGTGGCCCGTTTGAAACGGCGTTGCGCGGCGCATTCGTATGGCGGCCGGCCGGTACGTGTGTCCGCCATAGAGGCGCGCGCCATTTCCCCCGGCTCTCCGCGCGTACGTTTAATGGGAACGACGTTTTTTCGGAGCGCCGCGAGCGTGAATAAAGGACACGGTTCTTATCGGCCGGCCGTATCTCCGGTCCTCCTCCCGATTTTACCCCGGATCGCGGCGACGCCGACGGTTCTTCCCGTTTCACGCTCTAATTGGTTCATTATTGAACTTCTTTTTTTTCTCTCGGCAAGCGGGTATTACCGCGCCGCGCCGCGCCGCGCCGGGGAATTTCGTAATAAACGGCTGCCTCGGTTACGGGGGTTAGGGAGCGCGGTCCGAGCTCTCGTAAATTTTCGACAGCTTTAAAGGCAAATATGCGGGGGCTAAGAGCAGACGCAACCAAGTAAGTACAAAGTGCGCGCCGCGCTTTTCAGTCATCAACGCTTTCCGTGTTCCGTTGCGCCGTCAACGTACGGCGCGGCAACGACGTACTTTGACCGGTCGCAAGTCCAACTTCTCTTCGTAACAACGCGGTACAGGGACCATTCTTGCTCCACGCGGAAGAGTGGAAAAGGTTAGCCCGGCCGGATGCACCGCGCGGCGACGAGAATTCTCGTCGGTCGTAAAGCTTCGCGTACCTCGTGGATGGCGGTCGCATCGATTAAACGTGTGCTCCGTTTCGTTTATACTGGCCCGAGTTTGTCGGGGAACAGACCACCGGCAGAGTCCACAGTTTTCGTTCCCGCGATTATTCATGCATAACCGGGAGCCCGTACGTTCAGCCGCATATTAAAGAAACGCACGATACCCCCTGGAATTATTAATCGATCGGCGTCTCGCGAAGGGCTCGCCGACTAGCTGTGTCAATTTACTTTAATTAATATCCACCGTAATGGAAAACGCGGACTGACGAACGTCGCGGGAACCGCGGAACAAAACGAAATCCCCCCCGAGGAAAGCGGCGGAAAGCGAATGTAAAATCACCGACTAGTTTTCCTGGTTGAATCTCGACAGCTGCGGCTGGCGTCCTTGGCAGAATGTTCGAGCTACGGGTGGATATCAAGCGGGGAAGGATGCTCTGGACAATTCGGGTTCCCGCGAACTCATGGGCGCGGTAATTATCCGCGGAATTAACTGGCACGGTGATCACCGATGACCGGAGCCTCGAAATTTCCTTGAACAGCATCACAGTGTAAGAACTGGGATACCAAATGATTGATAATTATTTCTGCTACCGTTCGTCCGTGTAAAGAAAATGTAAATAAAGTCACAGAAACTGCTAAAAATTCTTGCGTGCAGTTAAGTGTTGGCAAGCAGTGAAAATAAACGAGACACGTTTACGTGTATGGACGAGGCGATTACGCTTTGTACGCGATCGCCTGAAAATCCGTGGAACTTCGTAAACCCGTAATTTTAATGCCTCCGCTTTAGCAGCAAAGCAAAAGTTCCACTTGGCATCGATAGGAAGAGCGCAGGGGATTGCGTCGGAAATAGCTCGGCTATTTGCCGACTGCTACGAGTGCAACGCGGAAAATAATGGCGTGCCAGGCTGGTTCGATTGAACGTCGTACGCGCAAATCTTCGCGAAACAACGGGACAGTGTTTTCGTGTTTGCGTAGTCGGTGATTATTATCGTTGTCGCTGTGCCCTTTCGTAACGTTCGAATAATGTCGAGCAACGACACGATAATAACGTATTTATCAATAATCGCAACGGGAGGATGCGATTACGCTGTAATCGTAACGCGAGAAATCCTGCTACGCGGAAAATAATATTCCGCTGATGTTGCACAGCTTCGCAATTGTCTGGTTTTCTTTTCCTTATTATTTTTCGTTGTATAATGAATTTGATGCGCGAGAGAACCGCCGGAAAAAATAACTGAACCGCACGGAATGAACGTGCAACGAACGGCCGCGACCTGTGCAATTTCTGAATGCATGCCGTGAGAACGCGACGACAGATGTGCTCGGACTTACGAAACACCTACGCTTGCAACGTGTAAATATTACCGTTCGGGCTGAAGAAGCGTGAGCTTGCGTGCCGGCGTCCGTTCCGCGGGCCTGGCATCGAAATCACTCCTCCGATAAGGGCGACGGAGATAATGCCCCTCAGCGAAAGGTTTCCCAACGAAAAGGTCGTTAGGAGGAAGGACCGTTGAGTGTTCCGTTGCGCCACTTGTAGAGGAAAAATTCACGGAGAAATCGAAGCTGCGAGGTGCACGCGCTATAATTCCGCCGACAATACACCGGTTTGTTCTGCTTGCCACCGGTGACAAATGCATACGTTGAATAATTCAGGGTGTTTCGAACGCGCGATATTTTGCATAGAGCGTTCGCGGTACACGCGGTGTTTAATGAGTTCGTAATCCCTGGCAAAAGGGGCTTACCGGGCGGCGAGAGCTTAAGTATCGTGGCCGTTAACTTGAACGGAATTCCTCGGCGAGAATCGATGCGATTGTTGGCAGCCCGACAACAGCGCGAGTTAAATAAATCGATTCGATTTCAATGCTCGTAACGGCGCACCGCCGGAATTCCGAATCCCCCTATGTTACCGTTTAGCGAAGCAGCGATAAATTTTTCCGCAGACTTCGATTGCGGGCCGGATAAAAAACAACTATTGTCTCGTCTCGCGCTCGGAATCGTCATTTCCCACCTGAATATTTCCTCCGCGATCGATCGATCGCCGTTCATCGGAACGGCAGGCGTCCGGAAAACTCCTTCGATCGTTAGTATCATTTCGTTCGGATGTTTTGCGTGGAAACAAGCTGCAACGTGATACGAGCACCGGTTGCTCCGTTCTATCCACCGGTGGCGTCTAGTCGGAAGGGTGTTCCAGCGAGCGTGCGGAACGACTTGACGCCGTCAGCTCAGCCCGACGGTATACAAGGAAGTACACTTAGAGCCGAAGACCAGGTTGAAGTATCGTACAAATCTTACCGCAGGGGTCGAGCTTCCGATTCCGCGGGAACGCATCCACCCCAATGGCCGAACGATGTCGCCCGAGAGCTCTTCCATACACCCTCGGGCTGAGCAGACTTATTGGATCGCGTCTGAACCGTGTTCGCGAGTATAGTCGGCCCGTCATCAGGCTCCGAGCTTCGCGAATCGCGGCGCGAACGAACCTATCGGTTCCCCCCGCATACGCAAACTCACCGGTAATCGTTTCCCCCGGGAAAAATCCGCGGGAGCTCCGCCGCGAGTTCCTCCCCCGGATTTATTTTAGCCGACGGCGTCGACGGTCCCGCCTTGTCAGCTCTGTTGGCCGCGTCTTCGAGTTCCTTGCTCAGGAAATTATAGATATTTATAGTAGATGGAGGATACGCATAGGCGGACGAATATTCCGCGGATCCTCGGGTCCTCGAGCCGCAAGATTAACAGAGCCGGCGAACTAACTTACCGCCGCTTTATTTTCACGGGAAATAGACGGAACGTTTCCGAACGTCGGGCGCAAGTCAGAAAATTCCGGGATTCGCGCAGAGTACCTCGCGGTTTCACGGGACGCCCGGCTGCTGGTTGGCCGTCAGAGAATTCGCTCGGGAAAAAGTTTCGCGGCGTAGATAGGCCGCAGCGAGGAACTTCGCTGAAACGACGCTCGAAGCCTATAGCTGCGCGACAGTTTGCTTATTTAAGCTCGGCTTAAGCAAAGCTCTCGAACTTGCCGAAATGAGTGAAGGAGGACGGAAACGGCGGGGGACGGGGGGTCGGGGCACGGGGAACGCCGCAGTTTACCAATCGTAAGATCGAACTTTCCAACTTGGCTGCGCCGCGCGGTGTAAGTACCGTAATTTTCGGCTCGTGTGTATGCGTGTCGGCGTGTATCCATCGTGTAAACTGACCCCTCGCCGAATTCGGGATACGAGTACCGGGCTACGGTACTCCGTAAATTGCATCGACCTCCGCGCTATCGATTGCAGTCGCCGGTTGCGCGAAAACCACGCTCGTCTTATCCTTCCTCGCGTCTCTCGTCATCCGTGCGCGTAAATCTCCTCCGATACGCGTCTCCGCGTGGAAATTTTCCTAAAATCGATCATGTTTCCGAAGCACGCTTCATTGCCTCGGCCCAGAGAATTTCTCGCGTTAGCTCGATTCCCTTTTAACCTCCGTAGGCGTCGCCGCGCGAGCCGTTCGTGTGCCGAACTGATTAACACGAGAAAATAAAAGCAGAGAAGCTTAATGAAATTAACCCGCGAACGATTCGTACGCGTCCCGTTCCCGTTCCCTTTCTTACGCGTTTCACTCCAGTTCATTTCTATTCGTAATGTCCGCATTGAATTTTCGCGCAATAAAAATGTAAAGTGTGGGAAACATTAAAGGGAGCGCGACGAGGTCAAACCCGCGCCGCGTTTGACGTGTCCCTTACGCGGCACGGAAAATCACGCTCAAATATAGAGTCTAGTTTTGATGAAATCCGTCGCATGGATCGAGCACGAATTTGTTTGCCGGCCGAAACGAAGTTTAAAAGTTATTAATTCTTTTCAGCTAGAAATTCCGGATTACCCGGGGCGGAGGAGACGAATACTCGCGGAATGAATTTCGTGTCTAAATTAAAAACTTCAAAAGCAGCAAGGTTACCTGTACGCGTCGTCTTTATGAAAATCCGCGCTTATCTTGTTCCCTCGTTTCAAGTTGAAACTGCACTTGCCTAGTCCGTTACTCGGACTCACTCGAAACAAGAAAAGTTACGCGGCGAATAAATATCATTGAATCGCTCGGTCGACGCGCGCCTTATCCTTGCGAATCCCGTCCCCGAAATTCGTTATCGCCGATTATCCAGCGATCGAGCGCGAACAAGCCCGATCGATGGGAATCGAAAGTTCCGTCTTTGGTTTATTTCCAGCCGAATCGAGCGTGGAAACCGCGAATAGGTTTGTTTCGTACGGTGAATCGGAACACCGAGGGAAACCAGCGCGGGAGAAGGGAGTCACGTCGGAAACGGTTTGTCTTTCCCGACGATTTGCCCCCGTGTGCTTTTTCTCTTGGCTGCCCTCTGTGTCGTGGTACCTTTTAAACAGCGAGAATAGATTTCCGTAATTCTGCGGAGCTTCTTCTTTCATCCATTATCGCGAGCCAGCGGAGCCGTCGGAAAGATAAACGAAGCACGGTTAATACATCCAGGGACACGAAAATTATAGTCCCTTAGTCCGCTCGACCGCGAACCCGAGAAGAGTGCATTGTCTTTGCCCACCGACATTATATTCGTTTTACGATAACTGCGACCGTTAAGGAACTCCGCGCCGCGTCCGTTCGTTCGATGACTTTCCAACGCAGCGGCAATATTCCGTGGTTCACGTTGCGCTGCACCGGCCCGAGCGCGCGGAGCCTGGATATTAGACGAAGTAGGAATAATAGCGCGGAAATTGAAGTTTAATTACCGATTCCGCTGCGGCTGCGAAGCAATCGCGAGCCGAAGGGCCATTAACCATCGTCCGCTCGTCTTCGACGGTCAATTTTCCGCTCGCGCGTCGTGGAATTTAAATCAGTTATTTGTTGTTAATTATACCCGTCCGATCGATAGGTCCGCCTCGCGTATCCGTCGAACGGAGAGAAAATTTGCAATCGCGACGGTACGCGGCCACGTCGACGCGCGCAGTCCGGCTATTCCGTGCGCTCGCGGCGACGCGGAGACAATAATTAACGATCAGTCTGTCCGCGGGATTTGCTTAACGTTCTATCGGATAACGAAACGATATTAGAGGCGGACCGGCGAGGCGAGCCGCTTATATAATCCCTGGACAAAAGGAATGGCTTGAAGCGTCTTTTGCCGAGTGTTATGCAGCTGCCGTATATATATGACGGATTATCCGCGACGCGATGCGATCACAAACTCTCGGGTTGCCGGTTTCGAGTTTTTACATGATGTCATCGCCATTCTACGCGATGGGGCCGACACTAAAACCGTGTACGCGTATAAAGATGCTGCCGCGGGAACGCTGCCGTGCCGGCGCATCCTGCGAGCGATGATATTCGGTAGGAAAACATAACCAACGGCTATTTGCAGTGGTCGCGGCGTGACAGTCGAGTCGCCTTAATGCTCGTAACGTGCTCCACTAAAGCGGACCGAGCGCCGTGCAAAATATGGACGGGACGCGTATTCCCGCGTGCGCTCCCGAGAACGTGCCGCACCCGCTCGCGCGCGCCGGCTATTATATTCTCTTATCCACGCCGGCGAAGAAACGATAAAACCGCGCGATCAGCCGCGCTTCGCGTGTTAACGAAACACATTTCCACATTAACCCGCCGAAACACCATCGCGAGTCGTCGGGGAGAAATATCGACGAGCTCCGTTCGGATGCGTGCTTCCTTTCGGATTTCTTTTTTACAACGGTGAAACGTATTTACGCTGATTGCGCCGCGGCACGGATAAACCAGAACCGTCTAAACGCTGGTCGTGCGAAGATCGAGCGAAAAGGATTTCCAGATAAGGCAGCGCTTAGTATCGTTCAATCTTAAAGCGGCATTTGCATATTTGATGCGCCTGCCGAGATGAGTTAATCGGTCAGCGTTGCTTAAATAACGACGTGCGGGAGAACGAAGCTATAAAGCGGGTCTCCTCGAGCACTGTGTCTGCTTCCCGGTTGCTCGGGCTTGAATAAGCGAACCCCTTCGCAATATTAAACGATAAATTCTCCTTCTGTTTACCCTTTATAATTCACAGCGTTGTCTAAACAGGCGGTAAGATTTCCGTCGACGTCACGACTGAACAGCGAGTCAAATCGTTGCCGGAAATCTGTCGAGTGTTAGCGAACGTAATCGTGTTCGACCTTCGAAACGAATACGAAAGAGATGTATTCGCGTCCTGAACATCCGGCAGGGTTTCCCTTTTTCAAATTTTCAAGCCGCTGACAGGCATTGTCGCTGGAAAGATCGAAATTACTCATTTCCCTTCTGCGAGAATACCGATTTCGAAGATTCGTGCAATTCATCGTATGCACAGTTAACGCTAACGATACGCCGAAAAAGTGACTTGCGGTTAAACTTATCGAGAAACAGCCGTAGGAATTGCGCGGCGCCTATCATCGAAGATTTACGATCGTTGGTTAATATGGTTATTGATTGCGATTTGATCGGTGTAACATGCATCGATGCGTCATCGACGAGAGCCCGCGGGAGCCTGCGATCGTTATCGTTGGAATGGAAACGCAAAATCATGCGATATCGATTCCCGCGAAGAGCCTCTTCTGTTTGTCGAACGGACAAGCCGAAGGAGTGAAACAATGGGGAGAGCGTATTCGTTGACAAAACGGAAAATACCTTGCGTAAACGGTGCTCGTCATCGAACCGCCGCGAGTCATCGAAGACACTCGTCCCGGCATTGTCGGAGATCCGTCTCCCGCGAGGACCGCGTGTGCGGCAGAAACGAAATAGGAATCTCCGCGTTTATTGCATCCTCCGGAATCGCGGTTAACCAACGTATTAACACTAGAGCCGCCGGATGGGTCAACATCGTCCGTTTCGCAATTCTCAGATTCACGATTGTTCCGATGATAAAGAAACTTTCGCTAGAAATTGTAAGGCAAACTCGTGTGTTTGCGCGGATACAACAATGCGAATCGCTTCGAACCTCGCTTTCTCAATTTCCCTATGAAACCGTTAGTAAAATCATTCCAACTGCTCGGTAGTTCGAGTGTTAATGGATCGCGACTAATCGAGAAAATTCTGTCGCTTCCGAGCTCGTAAAAATTTCGAGCGCCTCTCGCGAGTCGTTTCGAGGCTGCGCCTGGATATCGTCTCGCGAAACAATCGCGTAACTCGTTTAGATTCGTCGCTTCGGGGGCAAGAAAACTTGTTTCCGCGGACCACTTAAGAGACGGAGGTGAAAAGAACCACTTCCCATGCTCGCCGAGAAAAACCGTTAATCGACCGGGAAGACGGAGGAGCGGAAACAATACTTCCAACGATAAAGCGCTAGAGATAAAATGGAGCCAGCGCGGGGGAAGCTGCATTAGCTTCGAATTTTGTAATCTCGTTCGAGAATAATCGACTAGTTGAACGTTTACCCAGCGAATAACGGAGTCGAGGGGTGTCCTCGAATCGGGCTCCGTCGAATCGGTAACGGCGAAGGGGCGAGCGAATATTTAATTTAGCGCGAGAGCTCAAGAAAGTGTGCCACGGGCAGGGCGCGACGCGGTTCAACTTATTAGCCGGGGACAGGGCCAATAATAGTCTTATTCCCTTTTGGGATACGCTCCGGCCGCGACTCGAGACTCTGACTCCGAGCTCGCAAATGAAATTGCGATGCTTCGTGTTATCGGCTGCGTCGCCTTATTGCGTCGAGCTCTAGATCGTTGGAACAAGCTCCGACGCGAATTACCGCGACAACGACGAGCAATCGCAGCGACAACTGCGAGCAGTCTTCGGATTTGTCTTGCTCCCTTCCCTTTCGTTCCCTTATATTCCCGCCGAATACGCGTAAAGCCTGAAATTTACATTGGTGAACTTGTATTCGATATGCACCCCTAAGCTCAGTGTTCAGTAACTAACGCTAGAGGTTCCAGAGAAAACTCGGGTAACGCGCAGGAACCTTAAGACGAAATTCGTGAGAAGTATGCCTATGGAAGGATTGTAGGTTACTGGTTGCACGCTATAGTCGCGAAAAACCCGGAAGTCCCATTGTCCAGCGCAGCAGCGAGTTTCGCGGGAAATATGATTTCTGTTCAACCAGGTGTGCACGATCCGCGTCGGAACAATGCCATTTCACGGATCCGCGGCGATTCTTCGGCTCGTTAGCGTGGGAAATGGTTCCCCGATTAACGTCGCTGCTCGGAATACCTTAGGATGCCCGCCAGGAAAGAAGGAGAATCGCCAGACCACGAAACGCGATTCCAAAACGTCTGTCCGCAGTTTCATTTCGCGAATGATAAATTTCGAGGGAAAATTATCGGCCGGCGACACGCTGTTTCCCGTTCGGATTCTCATTTTCAGTGAAAGAGTCGTATCAGCGTTCGATGCATCAACGTTATCGGTTTACCCGTGCATCGGATCGCCGAGAAAATCCGTTCGACGCACCGTTCGCAATATCAGCAGGCGTCCAAGGACAGACGGTGTCTTTGATCTCGGAAATCGGACGGTGTAGCCGATTATTAATCGCGCCGGGTCGAATCGAAACCACGTAATTTCGGTAATGGCCATTTCCGTCGTTGTTCCGAGGTAGGTAACGCGGATGCAGCCCGCGGCGAAAGAATTACCGGTCACGTATGTATCAGATGTCACGTAGCTATCCGTGGTCAATGAATCCAATTCAGTCGAGCTAAGTGAAACGCTGTTATCGGGCCGCGCGGTAGCGTGTGCCGGCGTTATTATATTCCGGGCGTGTACGATACGAAATAACCGCCGATTCACGGTTTATTAACGCCACGAGAATACGGACGATCGTTGCTTTCCCGTGGACAATGTTCCCGTCGTTAGCAATTTCGTCACGAAGATCGAATCGTTTGAGCGCGTTAGTACCGGCGGTATTATGGGAACGCGAAGACCCAGGTCATAAATATCGGTTCGCACGAACGCATCACGCGGAAATGAACGATCCCGATCGAGTTCCTATCCGGACTATCGAACCGCCGACGAAAAAGATCGACGGTGCCAGCCGAGCACGAGTAAAACCCTATCGAATCGACCAGCGACCATATCCGATCCGTATATACGCCCGGTTTCTCGTTTAATAATTTCCCTCGATGTATTTCCGAACTCGAAGCCACGTACAATTGATCCGTCGGGTAAAGCGTCAAAGGTTAAGAAGTTGGACGAAGGCGGTTCAAAATATACCGTGGCTTCGTTCGAGGGTTACTTCTGGGAACTATCGAATTTCCAGAAGAGCCCTCCTCGAGAATGTTCGATGAGACGACTTTGATCGGGCGATTAGCGATTCCCGACGGACTCGCGAGGATCCAAGGTGTCGTGAGTAGACGAATGGCTAATTAAGCTGTCGTACATCCGCGGAAAACAAAGAGAAGAAAACGATCGGCGTTTACGATAACGATTATTCGTATCGTCTAAACTCCGGGTAGAAGAATCCTATGGCTCATCGAGGGTCATCACGGAAATTACGCGACGTCACCTACGATCTTCACCTTGGATCCGAACGTAGGAGTGATCCGAGACCGTCGGATTCGACGAAAAAGTCCCAGCGATTTTCTCGGGGAGCCGAACCACGCGGCTGCGAAGAGGAAAAGGGCAACACGGTGGGAGACGAATTATAAAAGGACGTTCGACGGTGAGAGGTTTTACAGTCACACGTTCCGCGCTCGTAGCTGTGAGGCTGTACCTCGTGTGCCGTACCTGCCCTATCACGTGTTTATTGTGTTTATCTCTTGTGCGCATCCGTACACGCCGAGCGTAATATCGCGCTCGATCGATCCTCGCATTCAACGGATTTCTAGTCAATCGATCGTCCCGTGATATTCGAAGGTAAGGTGAACGACCGACTGCGAGTGTGATTATGCAACGAGGAACAAGTGCGCGGACGGAACTCGCGGAATTGTGAATCAGTTTTTCGTCGCTGATCGAAACTCGGCCGGGCGGGGCGGATCCGGTCACAGAGCTCGCGGCGTTTTTGGTCGTCCGTCAGTCTTGTTAGCTCGAGGTTCGTTAAAAGCACACCCGTGGAATCCTTGCGGTCGTCCGAGGTTCCCGCGGCGCGGCGGCGACGGCGGCGGCGGTGCGCTCCCCAGAACAGTAAACAATGAAATATTACTAAATCGTGATTAACGTCGCGCGCGTTGCATCCCACGCAGCGGCCGGATGATAAAGTGATCGTCGGATTTTCAAACTACACCGCGGAGCTCTCGCCGCGTAATGCTACGAAAACGCGAGTTAATAATTAACGTTCTCGCGCATACTTTTTCCAGCGTTGTTCCTTCAAATATTAATTCCCGCGGCGCAGTGGGCGAGAGAGCGCACGGCCGCGCGCGCGCGCGCGCTGCCTGGCCGCCTCGGTAAACGCGGCCACGTTAATTAGAGGTAAATTAATTAACACGGCCGGTTAGTTAGATGCGCATTAATTCGCTCGGCTTCCTAATTAATGCGAATATTTATTTCGGTGTGATTTTAATGCGGCTCGGGCTTACGTAAAAGGGAGCATCGGGGCTTGTTCCTCGCGCCGGGAAACGGAGCCGAATGGAAATTAGAATCGACTGCGGCGCGCGACGAGCCTCGGGAAACGAAGACCGGGGAGCACAACCAGCCCGCGAGTTTTTTTCCGCGAGAAAGTCGGACCGCTTCAGCCCGCATCGCGCACGCGATCCGCCTGATTTCCGTACGGCCCTGACTCGGATTGCCGACTACCGGATACGGACATTAGCCGGTAGCAAAAACTTCCAAGTCCGACCGAAACGCGAATATCCGTACGCACGCGATTCACTCGCGATGCGACCAGTTAGGGTGCGTTTACTGCGTTTCAGACGGAACCTAAGGGAGTTGCATGTCGATTCGAAGGATTAAATACCTTTCTATGGTGTGCAAGCTGTCGGAGTTGAATTATCATTTTAGATTATAGTATATATATATATATATATATACTATATATATATATATATATATTACTAAACACTTCTAATATCAAATAATAGTATTTAGACGCTTCTGTCGTAGCAGATGTGATTGAGTAGCACAACTCCGTTGTAAACGCCCCCGTTTCCATTATAAGCAATAAATTCATCGACCTGTCCATTCACGAGTCATTACCTAATCCTTCTTATCGATCTATCACGTAATGAGAGAGTATACGGTACCGCTTTTTCCAGTCACCCGCGCCACGTGACACTGCCTTGATAATTTTCTTGGCCGTTGTACGATCGCAATTTCCGCGAACTAGCGCACAGAATAATTGTTGTTTTGTTCGGCGAAGGATGTCGTACAACGCCTCCGTGACATCGGCATGCTCGGGCCCCTATCTAGGGCCGAGTCTTGCCAGCGCCTGCCCAGGCGCGCAGTTCCTGACCTTTATGACGCTGCTGGATACGTTCATCCGCTCAAAAAACGAAATCTCCCAATTGTGTGACCGGGTCAAACCAGTCGACCCGCCAGAGAACAATTACGACTTCATCGTTGTCGGCGGTGAGTATTTTCCACCTTTAGTTCTGTCGCTACATCGCGCAACTCGATTCGGTTTGTTTCCAATTGGCCGCAGCGTCACGGGCAGATTGTATTTAACATTCGATACCGTCGAAACGATCTACTTTGTTGCATCGAAAACTGTTACGCGGCGTCGAACGGTTTGGGAGACAATCGAGTCGAGCGTGCCGCGATATGCAAAATTCACACACGCGTACCAGCATTTCACGGTGCCAATTGAATTTTTCATATGTAACGAGACACACGTGTCAACTCAATTGATTTTAATTGTCAAGCACGTCGCGCTGGTAAGACAACGCGAAGAGACAAATATTTTATGGACCGTTTTCGTAGCGATATTATTCATCGCGTTCGAGAATATCCTAGAATTTTATCGAACCAGAGACACGGACAGCGAACGCGGGAGAATGTTTTACGTGAAATTCCAACCGGGAAATCGATCAAGCGTTTCTGTCAGCGCGATCGATTCTATTTAGCTCGCGAAATCCGCGGAAACTCGAGCAACGAATGGAGTTTTCGTTTCATCGGTGGAAATGTAATAAGGGCGATTAAAATTTTAGACAAGGGAACGTCGGATCTATCGACGGTCGATCTGTCCGTGTATATTTTCAGCCGTTTAACGAAGCGCCGATTAAAGAAATCAGCCGAGTCGAATCGATCGGTTTTAACGAATACCCGGCCAACAATATACCCGAACAACGTGGGCGCAATATGCGGCTGATTGCGGTAAAGTAATCAAACATTCAAATTAATCGGCTTTACGATGGTAATCTCCCGCTTCGTATATTTAAACGCGAAGAATTTAAGGACAAATTCGAATAAACTAATTCGCGGAGATACCGAGTTTTCCGTTAACGCGGAATAAAAGATATCGAATCGGGATTGAATAAGGTTCGTTAGATGTCGCTCACTTCTGCGGAGGAGCCCTGAACACTATTCCTAGCGAACCTGTCTATTTCCTTGGTTTCATCAGTTTAATCAGTCAATTGAATTTTCCACGTTTCAAATAATTTTAACTAAAAACTTCAAAACACGATTCGCGACACTTTCGGTAGAAATAATGTTAACGAAGACTGTTTAAGTCCTCCCGAATATTCGAATGTTCACATTATCACCGTATACGTAATTCGCGAGTTTCACTGTGAAATTTACATGTTATGGAAACTACGCGCATACGATAATTACATACGATAGCTTGCGTAAGTGAAGAATTTTTATCATTGTTTCGAGAAAGATGAGCAGATTACGCTTGTCGTTCCGTATACGCTAACCGGCGAATACGGTAATTCGCGAAACGCGATCGATTCGACTCGATCGCGTTGGCTCCCGAACGAGTGCGTTGATTAGTAGATTTCGGCGGCGGGTTAACCTCCGTTACGGGCGGAACAAGTGACGCAGTAGCTCGTCTTATTCGCTGAACAAGTTATGGAGGATGGAAGCGAAGCAAGCCTAGTGGAATAAAGGAGTCGGTAATTGGATATTTTACGAGGCGGTTGGCGAAATCGCGGAGGTAAAATTCGCGGCGCAAGTTCGCGACTTTATCCGGACCGTTTAGTCGGCCTGACGGTCGGTATTAATCCTAGCTGGTTTCTCTTTCGGTGATTATTGTTGGTGTGCAACCGCGAAGGCCGTTTTTACGCTCGCGCGACACCACGAACGGCTGCCGGTTCCGTTTCGTTTCGTTCCGTTCCGTTACGATCCGCCACGCTGCCTTCAAAGACGGCGCGATCGCACCGCGAGATGCGATCGAGCTTGAAGTTCTCGCATCGCAAGCGTTCGGAAACCGACACCGTTCGTTCGGCCGATGAACATTCTTCCCGACACGTCGCACCGCGATTACTTTCGTTCCTGTAATCGAGGGACAAGCGGCGCGACGAGGTTTCGATACGTCATCCTCTCGGTGCGCTTATCGCGCGATTTTACACATGTACGATTGCATCGGTTAATTAGACCGCACATTAGAAAGTCGACGACGACACAAGGAAGGGGACTTTATCAATTTCGTAGTTAATATCTCGGTTGAGCACACACGCATTAACCGGCTGCATTTTTTTCCGCATTCGTAATTACCAGAGGTGAAGTGGACGGACGATTATTGCCAAGGATAACGCGTAGAAATGAAAAACCGATACGAGATACGAGAATGACGGTCGTTGAAAGCTTCGGCGCGCGGGACACGCCTTTTGAAACCGGGACGGCACGTTGGAAATGAAATGAATTCGTTAAATTCGTCGGAGATACGTATACGCGTAAACGCATTAATTCCCCGCGAATGTCCGCAGATTAATGAAAACTGCGATCGGGTCTCCCGTGTCGCGCGGGGGGCCGTCCCGTCGCGTCCCGTCGCGTCGGACGAGTAACATTTTCAGCTTTCGTAAACGGCGTTAACGCGTGCGCGACGGACAAACGGAATTATCGCGGATCCGGTCGCGGCACTGTGGCGCATGCCGCCCGGTTCGATCGAAATTCAACGATTATCGCGGGTCACAGGCAACGACGAAAACGCGATTCGACGCAGCGAGATCGCGGCTCGCTGTTTAGACGCGATATTAATACGAACTGTTATTCATTCAGTGGGCCCAGCGTGATTATTGGCGTCATTAATTTAATTTCGAGTTCGCGCTTCATCGCTGTCCTCGCCAAACGACCGAGCAGCCCCCGTCCCAGCCGCCACCCTTCCGGCTCTGCCTTGCCCCGTTTCTCCTCACCCCACCCGAAACTAGCTCTCTCTTGTTCTCCCTATCCCCCTCCTCAACCCCCCCGCCCCTCTCTCTCTATCTTCGCACTCGCTCCGTTGCATCATTATGCCTCGTACGTATAGTATTCGGTGCGCCCGCGTTCGCTCGCCGGGAGATAAATTCTCGAAGGCGACAAAAACCGCCGTCAGGCAGCGTCGCGACGGGAATGTCCCTAACGAGCCAACGATGACGATTTAACCAGCGAAATCAGTTCCACCGAAAACTTTCGCGATCGCAATTGAATTATCACGCGGATAGAGGTCTTGGAAACCGATTAATCTTCTTTAGACGGTGCTCGAAGCAGACGGCGCTCGGTAATAACCGCCGTCCGTCCTATTAATTGGATAATGAAATACGAAAGGAAATACGAAATGAATTCGGTTACGCGAGAATACGTGGCGCCGGGAATAAACTTTCGATTACGGTTAATGGAAATTCGTCTCGAAATGAAATAGGGTCCCGGGCACGGAGAAACGGAAAAGGCGTGACGGCAAAAATCAACCGGGAAAGGAAGGTGTCGCTGCCTAAGGCCAATGGAAAGTCTGAGCGACAGTCCGCCGCGGCGAACAATCGTCGCAGATGCACCGCGGGAGATTCGATCTCTTCTTTTTGCCGATGGGTATCGGTGGGAACCGCGGAGCTGTCGCACAAAGAAGTCGCTTGTTCGGTGGTCGTGCGCCCGCCGTTCGCGGAAGGTGCCCTCCGCGGAAACGGCGATACCCGCGTTCCATAAATCATCGCCGCGAACCGGTTCCCCGAACGAAAGGTTCGAGTAATCGGGGGAATCGCGAACGTTAGCGATTCGCCGCGGCGTTTTCGGTCGTTACCGTATCGCGCGTGCACGTCCGCGCCGGTAAAGACGATAAAATATGAAATTCGCTGAGGCGCGTACCGCGGAATAGTTTACGGTCCGGCGGGCCTGTATTTGCATAATCTCGCCGAATATTCAGCGTATCGCGCGATGAAAACGTTATTTGCCCGGTGACACTTTGCTCGATTATACGCGATTTTTCGCGTTCTTTCCTTCGCCGCGGGCCAATCGATGCGCCCGCTCCACGCTCCGGATTAATGCGCCCAGTTTTTGGCACAGTTTCACGCGAACTGTTTTCAACGAGCTCAATCAAAATTTCATTGTTCGCCATTTTCATCGCGGCCTCTCTCTTCCAGCCGCAGCTTTTACCGCTTCCCATCTTTCCCGCTCGCGGGACCGTTTTTCTCCCTCGAAACTCCGGACGCTCGCGAATTTTCTCGCCGTAAACTTGAAACGAAACGTTGGCACGTTCGGGGGTTCATCTGATACGGGTTATCAAAGTTTCCTCCGTCGAGATCGTAAATACTAATCGACGATTGTTATTCGAATCTTTCGACTTGGAAATTTCCGTTCGCAGACGATGAATCGTTTAGCGAAACAATGGAGCATCGACTGAGCGAAAGACGGGAAAGACGAACGCTCACGACGGAGAACAGATTCGAAACCTTCTTCGAACGACCGAACTGTCTGCGCTGCTTGAATATCGTCCAACGATAAACGTCGGCACCTTCGAGTAGAAACGGTCGCCTAAGTGCAAGACTTACACGCGTCGTTCCACACGTCTTTTTTTGCTTCCAGTAAAAGCCACAGATTAATGCAACAATGTTCACGGGCGTGGAACACGCTGTGCCACGCTCTCGAACGTTCGCGCGGCTAGCTGCACTGACACGTACAGTTCGCTCTTCGTCGAGGAAAACGCTCGCGTAGTCCTAGCCCGAAGATACCGATCGACGAGAGGCGTAATAAGCGTTGGCCAGGGCGAACCGAGCGGAGACGCTTTATGCGCGGATAGACTCGGAGCTGCTGGCGGAACAACGTAAATAACGTAGTTCCGTTAGCGTCGGGGCGAACTCGCCTGTTCCATTATGGTCGCGCCGACGGAACGGAAACGGAGTACGCCGGACGCACGCGTATATCGAAATATGTTTCTAAGGGAATATAACTCCGGGGCCGCGGTCTCGTCGATCTGCGAAAGAGGGTGGGCGCGGGGGCAGGAGAGGCGAAGCTAACGGGAAATCGTGGAAAATCGAGGAAAACGAAGGATACCGTCGGCCGACCACGCGAATCGATCGAGAACGATGCAGGTTCCTTTCGGCGTCGCGTATAATCGCTCGCCTCGTCCCTCCTCCCTTCGTCGCTGTGCCGGTGTGCCGCGGCAATGCGATTATGCAACCGTGTCGACCGTGTTTTTGCCACAGTGAACCGTTTTCTCCCGATCTAACGCCGCTGCGGCGGCGGTACGCTCGCGTCTCGCGAAAAATGACATAGAACGCGCTGCAACGAGAAAAACTCCGGTGCGCGACAGCCGCGGGGACACTTCTTTCTCCAGGATCGACCGGTTCTTTTCGTGAACGGTGCCGACCGACAAGATCGATACGCGATTCGCTTGACAATTCGGTCGAGTTATGAGGAATCGAGAACGCTGCCTCGAGAGACACACGCAACGATTCTTTTACCACTAGGTTTACCTCAATCCGACGCGTATCGAGTTTTATAAATATTATTTGGCAAGTATTTACATCGATTGTGTATCCTGTTTCATCGCCTTTCAAGCTATAATCTCCAAGATCTAATTGAAGAAATATCGATCTCTCTGAGAATAATAGAATCAACTATATATATATAAATTACTACTTGTAATAGTAAATAAATGCACATTAATAAGAAAGAGCATCGCTCTCCCACGCTCTTCCACAAGGCACTATCACTTCGCATTCCTTCGTCTTCCTTCCTTCTCTCACTCTACGCACGTGTCGGGCGCCTTCTCGCGGAACGAAAAGAATCCTGAAAAACACAGCTCAGGCGGAAGGAAAATAATTCTGTTCCGTAATTCTTAAGACTCCGCGCTGCGCTTCCTTTCCCTCGATCAATCGACTCGAATAGAATGAGATATCAGAGCCACCGG
Source organism: Nomia melanderi (assembly GCF_051020985.1). Lineage (NCBI taxonomy): Eukaryota > Metazoa > Arthropoda > Insecta > Hymenoptera > Halictidae > Nomia > Nomia melanderi. Next base: position 16,654,325 of record NC_135006.1, on the reverse strand, counting down.
TATAACTTGTGAATCGGATGAGACACGGTTTATCTTCCGGCGTATTGGACGCGTACGGTCGAGTTGATCGGAAATCAGTCTTCCAGGAACGCGATCCGGCGGATAGATGCTCGCGGATACGATATCGTTCGTCCGCCCTTTTCACGAGAACACCCACGACGAGACACTTAATCGGCAGGCTAATTATTCGGATTAATCCGGCGGCTGGGTTTGCACACAGTTACGCGAGCTTCGCTGTTCGCTGATTACGGCCGCCACACGTAGACGAAACGCTGCACGCACGGCGATTCTTATGCCAGCGACTCGTTTCCTTATAATCCGATGAATCGGCGTTTTCACACGTTCACGGCGAGTCAGTTTATCGTTCCATTGGTTGGACCGACATAAAAAGTGCCTGCCATTTGTCTCGCGGCTGTGAACGATGAAAGATACCGAACGGGCGATAATTAATTTGTTTGCTTATATAAAAACAGGACTTTATTAAGCGCGACGGTGTAACAGAAGATTACGTTCCGGGTTGCGTCGATCCGATCTCGAGGAAGTGCGAGCCGACGTGTGTCGTTTTCAAGTTCCGACGTTTCCGTTATCCTTAATTGGATGCAAATGTTCAGGAATGCGAGATAGATGAGTTAATCTCCCGAAGCCATCGGAGGTCAGTCGACGAACTAAAGCTTTAGTTGCGTATGCACATGCGTCACTTCGTTTGCGTATCGTGTGCCCGAGATATCGGCGGGTATTCCTGTGCGAGCTTTTTCCTTATTCATCGTATCTTTTCCCGTGAAGTCGAAAGCGGCCACGAGCAACACGGGGACGCGGTACCTGCAGGACTTTTTCTCAATTATGCGAAGGTTTGTGCGTAATTCTTGAGAAACTACGTCCGCCGCATTCGTTTCACGCCAGACAATTGCAGTATCAAGGTAGATAACACGGTCGTTAAACATTTAAAGTTTTCCTTCGACCTTATCGGCCGCGATATAATAACGTGACTCCGATTGCGTATGTTACGTGCGAACGCATAATCGATTACAAGAACGTTCGTTCCCGCAGGGAATAACCTGCCGTCAATGTTAACAATTAAGATTTACAACGACACCTCGCTCGCACGAGTAGAAAAAAAGTCCCCGTGTAACGACCATGGATGACATACGGCCAGTGTACTTTGAAAGTAAACTTTTTCGAGTTATCGTGCGTCGCGTAATTACACGCGCGTACACGTCCCTGTCTCCTGTTTGAGAAAGAAAGCGCGATTTTAGACGTTTTTCCCGCTTTCCTCGCGCGCGCGCGCGTGTGTGTGTGATCTCGCGCGTGTATCGTACAACGGCACGTGTAAATGCGGTGAAACACGTTTCTCCAGGTGCACGCATGGTGTAAGCGACTTTTACTCGGTGGCTCACCATGGCCAAGGCCTTATCGGGTCGTTTCCTATACAGAGTTTCTTCGTGGCTGTTACATTACATGCGACACTATGTCCGTTGAATCTCACCGGAGTCGGGTCGAGATTTAACAGCTCCGACCAACACCTAATTTGCATCTTTCCGCAGGTGGAACGGCCGGCTCCGTAGTGGCATCTAGACTGAGCGAGCTGCCGGAATGGAGAGTGCTGGTGCTCGAAGCTGGACCCGACGCGCCACCGGGTACTTCCGTTCCGAGTATGGTGGCGATGTTTCTAGGTAAGATCCTCGTTCAACGAACAGTGACGGATACGTTACTCAAATTATCGGTTACTTAGCACATTTATTATTCGAAACGTTGCCCATTGTTCGCGAAAGTTTCAATTCGAAAAGGTTAAAGATCTGTACGATCGTGTATTATAGTCGACTAGGTCTAACGGCCGGTTCAAAATCTCCGGTTTCCGATAGTTAACGGAGTCCCAATGGTTGGTAATCGATTCTAATTGGTTGGCGCAGGCAGCGAGATCGATTGGCAGTACCGCACGATGAACGAGACGAACGCGTGCCTCGCGATGGGAGGATCGTGCAGCTGGCCCCGAGGTAAGAACCTGGGCGGAACGTCGGCGCACAATGGTATGATGTACATGCGGGGACACGCGAAGGATTACAACAATTGGGCTGCGCTGGGCAACCAGGGATGGAGCTGGGAAGAGGTAAATCCTACCGGGCGGAACGCGACGAATCGCGGTAGAACGGCGTCGGCTGCGTATAGCACGCAATCGCGAGCACTTGCACTCCGCGCAGGGATTGCGACAAGCGAGTCGTTAACGAGGGCAGCGGTTTGCCAATCCATCAGTCTGATTCACGCTAATAAACTGCTAGAATTGCGAGTGCGACACGGTACTTTTTGTCCCGTTATTGTAGGTCTTGCCATATTTCCTGTGCTCGGAGAACAACACGGAGATCAACCGGGTCGGCCGTAAATATCATTCGACCGACGGGTTGCTGAACGTCGGCAGGTTCCCTTCGAGACCCGACATATCGGACGACATCCTCGCAGCTGCCGCCGAGAGAGGATACCCGATCAGCGAGGACCTTAACGGCGATCAGTTCGTCGGATTCACGGTCGCCCAAACGATGAACAAGGACGGGGTTAGGGACAGCGCGTCCACGGCGTTTCTTCAGCCGTTCCGTTACCGACGGAACCTCCAGGTCGCCCTGAACGCCACCGTCACGAAGGTCATTATCGAAAACATGAGGGCGGTCGGCGTCGAATATATTCAGGTTAGCTTAACCTCTAATAATACGAAGGAAAGCAACGTGTTCGCGCGAATTACTCCAAGGCAGCGTTATCTCTAAAACATTGTCTGTTTAAAATTATGTATCTTAGTTACTCCAACCACACACATAATAATCCTGACAGACAAATTGTACGAGTGTTCCGTTTCCCGTTACCACCAACTTGTCGACAATAAGTCTTTCCTTGAATGTGTTTTTTCCGCGAAAGCATATTGACCTTGTCGCCTCGCGCACACGCTGCGTGTTGACCGCGTCGCGAAAACGTGTCGCACTTGACGTCTCGCGAAACTATTTCCCGGAATGACATCAGGCCTGAATTTCGACGTTGCGCGTCGTTACGATGGAAAATGGAACTTTCCGTTTTAGGACGGTCAACTCCGGGTCGCCCGGGCCAATCGGGAGGTAATCGTCTCTGGCGGGGCTGTCAATTCGCCCCAAGTGTTGTTGCTCTCCGGGATTGGGCCAAAGGAACAGTTGCAGGCTGTGAACGTCAGCGTGGTCAAAGATCTTCCGGGTAAGCAGCGTTTCGTCGGCGTAACGTCGGCCGCTTGACGCGTCGATCGAATTTCCCCGGTGAACCCTCGTGTGCCTCGCAGGTGTAGGGGAGAATTTACACAATCATGTGTCGTACACGGTGTCCTGGACCATCGATCAGCCGAACGAGTTTGACCTGACCTGGGCGTCGGCTCTCGAGTACGTCGCTTTCCAGAAAGGGCCGATGTCTTCGACCGGTTTGTCCCAGCTCACGGGAATCCTCCCTTCGATATACACTTCCGACGATCATCCGGATCTGCAGTTCTTCTTCGGCGGCTATCAGGCCGCGTGTAGCATCACCGGGGAACTGGGAGCCCTCATGGACAACGGGCGCCGCGGTATCAGCATCTCGCCGACGAATATCCATCCTCGAAGCAGAGGTAGCTGTCGCGATGCCAATGAAATATTCCCAGCCGAATTCACGTGAACTGAACCGAAGTTAATATTACAAGTGAACCATCTTTCTACGTTAGGTACGCTTCGGTTGGCCAGCAACGATCCCCTCGCTAAACCCCTAATCCACGGAAACTATTTGAGCGATCCGCTGGACGTGGCCATTCTAGTAGAGGGAATCCAGATAGCCTTGTCATTCGCCAACACCACTGCCATGAGGAAATACAATATGACGCTTAGTAACACGCCGATTCCGGCGTGCTCGCAGTATCCGTTCCGTAGTAACGATTACTGGAGCTGCGCCGTACGCCAGGACACTGGCCCGGAGAACCATCAGGCTGGCTCTTGCAAGATGGGCCCGGCCAGCGATCGCATGGCCGTCGTAGACCCAAGATTGAGGGTGCACGGTATTAGAGGGCTGAGAGTTGCCGATACGTCCATCATGCCGCAGGTATACATTCTTTTATTCAGTTGCTCCAAGCTTTCCTTTGGTTTTTTATGTTATACTGCTGAATTATGTGTCAACAAAGGTACTAATTGATGATAATTGCGTTTTGTTGATAAAGGTTACGTCCAGCAACACCGCCGCGCCTGCAATTATGATCGGCGAAAGAGCAGCCGCGTTTATCAAAGCAGATTGGGGTGTCGGCGAAACGCAATGGTACGGACACCATAACCATGCAACCTCTTTTACTCCGTGGAAAGTCTCAGCCCCTCGGAAAAGCTATTATTAGTCACTAGCAATTTGCCATGTTTCGTAGTTCCCGTTCTACGATCGACAACTCGCTGGATCTATTGCTTTGGGGGATCAAATACATCGATTGGGACCAGGGTATCTGGTAGTCAAGATCCTCAATGAATCTAGTCCAAGATTCCGGCGAGTTTCACTCGACGCGAGTTACCGACGCCAAGATGGCGGCGTAAAGTCACCAAAGAGGCGAGTTCGAAAGGACGCGACTCGCCGGCCTTTCTCTTCGCCACTGCTGTGATCGAGAGCCAATTGACGCGCGTGGAACGGAAATTCAACGAATATTCGCATTAACGGCGACGCCCGAACGTTCGACATTATTATTATGCATTAATTTAACATTTGTCTTGAACCCCGATACCGTTTTTCTCTCCTCTGCGTACTACCAAGTCAGAAATGTATCTTTTAAAGATCTCCGTGAAACTTGATGCTTTTGCGATAGTTTGAAACTTTAGGTATCACCTTGCTGCGTTGCGCTTCCTTTTTAACGATGTAGAATTTCGAACGAGTTCTTCGCGAATTTCTTAATTTTCCAGTGCGATAGACTAATTAACAATGTAATACGATAGTTGTAATTAATGATACTTAATAAGTTTAACAATGACGAACGATATTCCTTTGATTTTCCATTCCAAAATCGTATTGTAAATACTGTAAAAGTGATGCTTGAATATTTAAGAAATTAATAATAATTGCAATTTCGCCTATCTTATTTATTCGCAACACGTTCCTCATAATCGATGAACAACTGACATCTAACAAAGGAAGTTATCGACTCCGGACGTTCAAGAAATTCTGAAACTTTGTGTGTAATTATAGTAAGTCAAGCCAAATCCATAGCAATTTCTTTTAAGTCGAATTTCGCTTCGCAGAGGTGAAGCCGCTTCGCAAAAAAATGCGAATTTTTCTTTCTTATTAATTATCCTGACAACGACAACAGATAACGACAAAATTTATGTAAATGATAGTTGTCAATTTGCATACTTGTAATGAGATAATCAAGAGATAATAAGTTGATAAGCCTTCTTTTATGCGACTTTAATGGTATACGACGTAGTGAATATTTACTTTATACTGTTATTACATACAACTTCGTATATAATGACGTCAAAAATATATTACATTTACTTAAAACGCGTTAATAACTGTCAATTAATAATGACATTTGCGATTGCTGAACGACATTCGTGTAAGACTGACGTCACAATTATTGACATTACCAGTGACGTTGGTAATACATTGAGAATCCATCGATCTGGTTCAATAATAGCAATGACAAGAACTGATTATGTAAATTTAAATTATTTCTGCCTAAAAGATTGCAGCGGCAGATGCGCGATTCATATTGGATTCTTACCCGGCATAAATTATCTCATTAACATTTCAGAGTTATGATTATTTGAAAGAAAATTCGGCTTTTGCGCTTTGCGGAGTCTGCCCCATAACAATATAAGATAAAGCTCAGAATTACCTACTCTATGCACTCCTTCTTCCGAATTTTCTTACAACAATCAACAATATAGTATTTATAAAGAAAATGAATTTACATAGTTGAAAAAAACAATTTTAAGGGTTGATGGTAGGGGTGTTTCTGATGCAACCTTTCTCGCTATCTCTTACCGTTCTCAAAATGATCCACGGGAAGGAAAAGTTCAAATTTCGTCAAGTGGTGATATAATCGCTTCAAAGTGAAATTCACCACGAAAAAGATTGTTATGTATTAGGTTTGACTTACTCTACTTACACACAAAGTCCCATAATCTTTGAAATTCCCGAGTCCGATAACTCCCGTTGCAAAATGAATTTTTGCCGAATTATCGCGCTACTATGATTCGCGGAAGAGCGTCGCCATCCCGCAGCGTGGACCCAGATTATTCGATAGCGAGCGCGTTCCCAACACCGAGTCGACAAATTTAGTTTAGCTGTTCAACGACGAGTGTAGCGCAAGGGAAAAGAAGCAAAGCGCTAATCATCGGTGTCACGCGCAAATGTAAATCAAACTGTTGGAAAGGAATACTTCTTGTCATCCTCCATTCCGTCAACGTGTCAAATTTCCTCCCCTTTAGCGCGAGTTCGTTACCGTACGCACGTATCTGGAACGTGTAATTTGTCAATACCGCGAAACACTAGATAGCGAAAGACAATTTGTACGTACTGGAAATTATACGCTTATCGTCTCCGGGCTTGTCCTCGTGCGAGAATTTGCGAGTATAAAAACGCAGCGTTAACCACGAGTAAGCAGTCAGTCGAGGTGTCGTGCAGTGTTGACAATTCTCGAGCAGTATGACGGTATGGCATGTCCATTTCACTTGTCAACTTCTTTCGCGGTCGTTCGTCCCGCGTTGCTATTCACCTGACTCGGGGAAACCGACGCACACGTGTAATCTTATCCGCTGTTTCAGAGCTCCATTCTCGACGCTTCGCTTCCTGCGCCGCAGTGCAGTCATCCCTTCGTGGGTGGACCTCAGCTGACGGACGTTTGCGCAGCTGGTAATGTCTCCTTGTTTCTGACGACGCTGAACGCTCTGCTCATCGCTAACCCGAAGATCGGAGATTCTTGCGGTCGCATCGAGCCGATAGCACGGCCAGCTCCAGTCTACGACTTCATTATCGTCGGCGGTGAGTCTTTAATTTAGCTGATCGGTAGCATCTTCCTCGTTTCGAATCGGTTTCATGGATTCTATCGTTGCGCAGCCGGAGCTGCTGGTCCTGTAGTTGCCTCGAGATTGAGCGAAGTAGAGAAATGGTCTGTTCTCCTGATCGAGGCGGGACCGGACGAGCCGGCGGGATCTGAAGTACCCAGCCATCTCCAACTCTATCTCGGTGAGGAATCCGTCCGACGCGACAACCACGCGTCCAGGAAGCATAAACGATAATCTTCCGTCTGTTTGCGCGCAGGTGGTCCGCTAGATTGGCAGTACCAGACCACGAACGAGTCGTACGCCTGTCTGAATACAAAGGGCAGCTGTTATTGGCCGCGTGGTAAGAATCTTGGCGGGAACACCGTTCACCACGGTATGGCCTACCACCGTGGACACGCGAAAGACTTCAAGAGATGGGTGGACCAAGGCTGCGATGGATGGTCCTGGGATGATGTACGTTATCCACTGTACTTGACATAATCACTGAAAACTGGAGGACTTTCTTCACGCGTGACGCATTTCAGGTTCTGCCGTACTACAAGAAGTCGGAGGACAACAGGGAAATCGGTAGAGTCAGCGCGAAGTACCACGGTACAGGCGGATTGATGACTGTCGAAAGGTTCGTTAAATCGGAGCGTCTTAACTGCTCTGTCTTCTCGAATGCATCTCAACGGAACATTCTGCGTCGGTGAACAGGTTCCCCTGGCAACCGGAATTCGCGAGCGCTGTCATGAAGGCTGCGGAAGAAACTGGATTCGGCACTACCGAAGACATGACTGGCGATAAAATCACCGGCTTCACGGTAGCTCAGACCATCAGCAGAGACGGCGTGAGATTGAGCAGCACCAAGGCGTTCGTGACGCCGTTCAGGCATCGCAAGAACCTTTCAGTGATGACTAACGCATTGGTTACAAAGATTAGAACGGTTGGCAAGAGGGCAGTCGGTGTTGACGTAGAAGCGGTAAGTATCTCGATCCGTCGTGTCTCGGAACCGTCCTCCTTACATGTGTGTTGTGATTACGAGCAGCACGGACGCAAATACTATATCAAAGCGAAACGCGAGATAATCGTGTCGGGAGGTGCCGTGAACTCGCCGCAGCTGTTGCTCCTGTCGGGAATCGGGCCCAAGGAACACCTGAAGTCCGTCAAAATCCCTGTCGTCCACGACCTGCCGGGCGTCGGCGAGAATCTTCACAACCATCAGTCGTTCGGTTTGGACTTCACCCTGGGCGAGCACCTGTTCAACGAGCTGAACTTGGACAGCGCGGAACAGTATCTGTACAATCAAACCGGACCGATGTCGGGCACGGGCATGGCTCAAGTGACGGGGATCTTGACGTCCAACATGACGACTCCGGACGATCCGGACATTCAAATATTCTTTGCAGGCTTCCAGGCTGTATGCCAGAGCAAATTGAAGATCGCGGATCTGCCGACCGGCGGTTCTAGGATGCCTGTCAGATTCACCTCCGTGAACATACAACCAACCAGCAGCGGTGAGCTTTCGCCGTGAACATGATTTAACCTCACGAATCGTATAAAAAGCATTTTCGACTCGGTGCTATTCTTCGGAAGATGAATACAACGCGAAATCGTTGTTCGCAGGACGCTTGACGCTTCGCGACAAGGACCCGCACAGCCATCCGATTATCTGGAGCAACGACTTGGGCACCGAACACGACAGGCTGGTCGTGCTTAACGGTGTTCAACACATTCTGAAACTCGCTAACACGACCGTGATGAAGGAGCTCGATCTGCAAAGACTCAACGAAACCGTCCCGGAATGCGAGAAGTTCGGATTCGAAACCGACCAGTACTGGCTGTGCGCCATCACTTACAACACGAGACCGGAAAACCACCAGAGCGGTTCATGCAAAATGGGGCCCGCCAGTGATCCGTTGGCGGTGGTCAGCCCACGATTGAAAGTGCACGGAATGAAGGGACTGAGAGTGGCCGATGCTTCCATCATGCCGAGGGTAAGATGACGCCGGTCGCGTCGCGTCGCGTTCGCGAAATGTCTATGAAACGGAACACGTTTCGCTGTCACTGCTGTGTTTGTCCAACAGGTGGTATCCGGTAACCCGGTGGCAGCGATAAACATGATTGGAGAAAGGGCTGCCGACTTTATCAAGCAAGACTACGGACTGTAATCAACGACGGGGAGAAGACATCGCTCATCCATGATGGGAACGAAAAAAGAATAACGTGCCATATCGTGATATTTACATTAAGTTGTGTTAAGCTTCGTGGATCGAAGCGTTGATATTTATGAATAAATTATTCTTGCTTTGCATATAGAAACATCGGATTCTATTTCTTAGAAAATTTCCTGCAACAGATCATCCACCCTTCATGCCTCCGTTCGTCCGACAACCGATTCCAGCGTCACTGCTCGAGAGGCTGACGATTCTTTTGCTCTAAATTGATACGGCGTGAACGTAAACGACGCGACACGATTATCCTCGCGTCCCAGCGTTCGCGGCGGGGCCCTACGAAGAAACGAGCGGGCGACGCTCGTCGAGAATTTGGATAACGTACGCGGAGTTAGTTGGAAAGTGAGGTCGAACGTTATAAGAGGAATCATTACGACTACGTCCGAGTATCTTAAGTTATTCTGTAAACGGTGCTTACCCGTTCGGAGGAGTCGATATAAAGCAAAACTTGTGCCGCTTCGGCGACGACCGGGGACGACGACGACGTACCCTTCGTCAAACACTGAAACTCGAAGACTTTAAGCTCCTCTCCCTTGGAGATTCTCTGAGAATCTCGAACTCCTAACTCTTGCATTCGAAAGCGAATACATATTTGCCCGGAGACGAAGCAGACGCCGACGGTTCAAACGACGGCCGTTGCGGATTCGAGTTGGAAAAAGGTCGCGAACCATAACGCTACTCGGGAAACTAATTTCGCCGGTCCCTGCCGATCGCGCAATAAAGCGCAATAACGCGGTTTAATTAAAACTAATAACAATTTCGCTGAATACATCCGAAATTGAAGAATGCCCTCTCGCGGGAGATATTGTCTGGCAGGATTATTAAGGCGAAAAGAGAAACGAGGAGAAAAAGAGGCGGCGAAAGCAAAGGGGGCGAGGGTGGAAGAGGAACAGGAAGAGGAAGAGGAAGAGGAAGAGGAAGAGGAAGAGGAAGAGGAAAAGGAAAAGAAGAAACTGACGGTGGAGAAGAGGTCAGGTCGGTGGAACGAAGCAGACTCCAGAACCGCGAGAGCGATGGTAGCTAGAAAAGCGTGGAGAGGCGCACTTGACCTCCTTAGAGACGCGGGCGCTCACGCTTACACGCTTACACGCTTACTCGCTTCCAGGCTGTGCGCTGCAAGCTGGCAAGGCGATTTCACGACACATCGCCTGACCTCGGTACCTATTCAACCGTCTAAACTTTTCCGCGGCTAGATACGTCGTGGTGTCTTTGAGTATGCATTAGCGTCGAGCGATTACCACTGCGCTCGCGGAAAATAAAAACTCTTTTCGCCCGTCGGGCCGCTAACGATCCGGTGTTTCTGGTGCTGCGTTCGCGAGGCGTCGACGCGAGGCTCCGGCGCGTTATCGAGAATTCGAGACGTTCGCCGCCGCGTTCGACGCAGAAGAAGCCGCGTGTTATTGCTCGCCGAGAAATTCCCGCGCGCCGGGAAGAGAAAGAAAACGGGAACGCGGAGAGCGAGAACGAGGACAAGGAACGCGGGTTTTATGGATTTCAGTTTGAGATTTCTTTGCGCGGAGCGTAAAGGAGTTGCGGCGGCTGACAGTCGTTAGCCGGTGCTCCAAGCTATCCCTTTGAGTGGCCGAAAACCCTAGAATTACCTCGTCAACGGTAACTAATTAGTACAATTCGAGGGAAGGAGCGCGAACGAAAGTTCTTGTCGCGGCGAACTCGAGTGCCGCGATGTGCGCCGTATACACGGTCGATAATACGGCAGCGCCGAAAAAGGTTGCCGGATGAAAAGAAAGAAAACGGGTTGCATACAGATGTGGGAGAAGTCGACTGCGAATACGTTAATCCGTGTAAAGTTTATGCATTCAGGGCAACGAGCAAAGTAGTCCTTGATTCCTGCTCGCCTTACGGCGAACCGCCTGCTTTTACATTCACTCTGAAAATGGCAGACGGATTCGGTCTAACGCTCCCGGAATATCGCCGCGTTCCCTGCCCCGTGTTTGCCAAGGTAACTCCAATGTCATCGAGGTTGTACGACGACAGCGTGTCGTTGCATCGGTATTTCTTGCGAAACGATTCCCAAGATTGTAATCGGTGCTCGCGTTCCACGAGAGTAACGCCGATCGCGCCTCGCGTCGCCTCTAACACGCCGCGGCGTTACCGTTCAACAGCGCGTGTCAAGGGTACGATTCGTTGTAATCGTTAACCGACGAACGAATAACTTCAAAGTGTCGGTCCCACGACCCTTTCGCGGTGGCATCGCGAAACTATTCGAGCGAGCAGCACGACTGGCCAACCGGCTGGCTGGCTAGCTAGCTGGCTGGCTGGCTGGTTGGCACTCGTTTTCGGCACGCAACGCGGTTTATCAGAGGCTTAATCGAATCGAGAATCGGGAGTGGCTTAAGCGGCGAACACTTGACGCAGATTTCGTCCAATTTGTCGCGAATTTAGCGGGAGCATTTAATTACCGGTATTCGCGTTACGGTAAGCGACACTTAATCCCCCGGCGATCTATTAACTCGAAACTATGGAATTATTATTCGCGTCGGGATCCGATCCCGCTTCCCGCGAAGGCGGCGCGCGCTGCCGCCTCGGCGACGCAGAAACACTATTGTTCATTAATTACCGTCGGATCAGTGCGCCGTAAAATTCCGTGCATCCGAATCGTTCGGCGTGACTGCAGCCACGGTATTTGCCGGGGGGATTTAATTGAATCGCAACGCGCCGATCGAACGGCTTCGGGCCGCTTCGCTGATTCGATCTTCATTCGGGGGTCAGCCGCGCTCGGTGAAATCGGGCCGCTCGAGTCGCGCGAGTTCCCGGTTCAGGGACGAAAAATGACGGACAAATTGGCGGGCTCGGGGGCTCGCGAGCCGTACGAAAACGCCGGCATAGACACCGCGAGACCGGCTATAACGTAAACAAATTATAAATAAAACATCGAAGATCTCGGGGATGCGGGTAACGGAGCTCGAGCGCGGTGCACGCCTCTCCGGGGCGTCCCCGTCGTGCTCTTGGTCGTCGACGAGTCGTTGTCGTCGTGCCAGGAGCGTAACGACTGCTTTGAATTTCATGAGGGTACGAATGAATTCATGGTGGGATGGCGAGCGGTTTACCCCAGAGACTCAACGACTTCAAACGCCTCCCATGACCCTGCTCTTCGTCCACGCTCGGAAATTTACACAAGTTCCAGTCTAATTCGGAAAATAACAACGATTTCTGTGTTCCGTGTACCCGTTACTGCGGCTCGTCGCTGCCTCGAGAAGGAGAAGCGGAAAACGATTCGACGTGCGCGAGACGACGCGGATCGGCTTGACCGTTTCACGACGGATTTAGGCTCCGTCGCGGGGGTACAAGATTTCCGACCGGATGGAAAGTCCTAGGACTCGGCGACAAATTCTCTTGATCCGGGGGCTCGCTCGAGAAAGAAGTTTCCAGTGGACCGGTCGAGCGAGACCCATCGATTACGCAAAGTGGTTCAATGAAAGAGCGCATTTAATTGCCGATCGAGTTGCCGAGGATCGGCCCAAGCTGCGCATCGATGCGTGAGTTTCAGCCCCGATAAAAACAGCAGCTGGTGTCGGGCATCGATCGCGGGACGGCTCGTCGCGTCGATCCATCGGCGAAAGTTTATCGGGTCGCGGAGCGTCGAGGCCACTTTACGAAACCGGCTGACCCGCGAGAGGGAAAAGCCGATCAAGTCGGGCGTGCTCTGCGACGGAAGCCCTCTGGAAAGAAATAAACGAATCGACGACCGACGACGGCGAAAGTGTCCGTCGGAATCCAAGAAGAAGTTTCGAAGGTTGGAAAATATGTACTTCGCGAGCGGTGAATCCTTTCCGGCCGGATGACGTCACGCGCTCGTTAATCCCGCGAATCCCGCTCGCGTGTAATGCGCGTTGCTCGCGTTCCCGAGTCGCGACGCGTGCAGCTATTTTGTTTATCGGGGCTTTGCGCCGGATCACGCGTTTCGAATCGAAGCGTCGCTCGTCGGTCTCGCGCGAGCGGAACGTCGGAGAGCCGGTCGAAGAAAAGCCTTGCGGCAAACAGACGCAAAGACTCGTCTCTCCCGGCCCCTTCCGTCGTCGTTGCGCTCCTCGTCGGGCGAACCTCGTTCCCGGAGACGGGCACAGACCGTTGGCGGTTGTCTTCGCTTGTACGTCGTCCCGAGTAATTGCGGTTGCACGGAGCAACGCGTAAACGTGTTTTGCAATTCGAACGAGAGCTTCGACGCCGAAACTTAAATACCGTTTGTAATCACGATTGCAAACGTCCGCGCGAGAGCTTCGGCGATTACCATACGCCAACGCCAATTAGCGAGGCTCGCGCGGCAGCTGCGCACCCGTGAAGCTGCCTTCTTTCGTGCGAAACCGCCTCGCATCTGGAGAAACGGGATGGTCGTCGGTTTCACGAAATCGCGATAAGGATTCCGCGACGAAGGCTACGCAACCGCTTCGGAATTAAAGGCACGAAACGATGCGAGGGAATTTGATTAAGGAACGCGATACGGGGAATACAAAAGCTCGTGAAAAAGGCAGGACCGAATGCGGCTGGCCGGTTTAGTATTCCCGGGAACAGCAGCGGAAACGCGATGGGTAATTAACCTGGTTACCGGCGGCCGGAACGTGCGTACGTTCTTCTTGATTTTCTTGTGCAAGCGATCGCGAGTAAACGCGTGCAAATACGACGTTACCATCTCTCGAAATTGTTCGGGCCGGGCAACCGCCGAGAAAGAGAGAGGCGGACGGAAAGGGCAGAGCGAGAGAGCGAGAGAGAGTAACCATTACCGGCGATGGCCGAGCTCGAGGGAACGGGTTCTTACCTACCGCGTCAATAATGCAAACGCGTGTAAGCCGTAGGGTATAAGCAAGGCCGTAAATATTGCGCCGCGACGCTGATGGCCGCGGAAACCTCGGTAGTAAAACGTACGCGGAACGGGGAATGGAACAAGAGGGGAGCGAATCTGGCCACCCTAGAGACGCTGCTCGCGAGCCGTTTGCACGCGCGTACGTTCCGCGCCGTCTTCAAATTTTCTTCGAGATTCCCATCTCGATCGTCCCTTTTCTTCTCTTTCCTTTTCCACGGCTAGGCTGTTCCTCCTTGGAAAAACTAAAAGGTTCGGCGCGATCCCATCCGGCCCGGTAATTTTATCATCGTTCTTTTGCGCCGTCATATCGCATCCGAGCGTTGAAAAATCCTCACCGCCACGCCGCCAGTAATGCCGGTTATTAAGAATAATGATTGTGGAGCGGAAGGCTAGAGACTGGCACGTGAATACATATTCATGAGAATAAGTGAATCGACCAATATCTTGCCCGCCGTCGCTTCTCTCCCTTTGCGCGAAAACGTACACAGACGGCAATTTCTCGAGCGTGCTGCACCGTCCGCTCGGACGTTTTAGCTCTCGCGGTCAATACCAAACGAACTGCGACGCTGCGTTCCGCGTTACGTCTCGCGCGGGTTCTTCCTCGAGAGATAGGTGCTATTATTGGAGGGACCGCACCTTGAGCGTTACAAAGGCAAATAGTTTGTCTTGTAACTTTGTTACGGTATTCGTCTACCCTTCGTCGACGAGTTGAGAAAATCAGACCCCCATATACGGAGTAGAAAGTGGTAAGGGAATCAGTTTGGAGTATTTAAAACATTCTAGTCCGCACAGGATGAATGGCCTATTCGAATAAAGTATAATTTCACCGATCGATCAATTACACCCGTGTTCCTCCCAAATGCTAACTCGCGGACAACGCGGAACACGTCGAGGTCTTTCCGTTCGCATTCGAGAGCCATCGAATCGTAGCATCCCCGGACGCGGAAAGGAGCTGTCCGTAAGCCAGTGGCGAGGGAGTGTATTGTTCGGCGATGGAAAAATAAATCGATCCCGGCGCGATGGGGTCGGGGGCTCGTTTAGAATGCGAACAGCGTGGAGTCGGGAATCGCGCGTGGATCCCTTTCGCTCGATTAAGCAGCGCGATGATCGTGATTGGATCTAGCAAGGAGTCTGGAAGAATCAATTATCCTTACGAGGCACCGGAGGCTCGTCGCTCGCCGGGATTCACGGGGAATCGGAGCGAAATCGGCCGTCTTTTCCGAGCGAACGCGGCGGGCATCAGCGATTAAGATCTCGAGGAATCGTCATCCGCGCCGGTTCATCGTTTCTCCGACGGACGAAGCACCGCGGGCCTGCGTCCCGAACTTTTCGCTCTTTTTCGTCGTCTTCATTCAGCGGTCTGGAGTTTTTTATGCCGCGGGATTTACGCCTGCAGCTTTATTTATTCACGCTTTAATTACCGTCCCGAGGCTCTCTGGCGTGGCATGGGGGATGTCCGGGCACGTGGATGCACTCCGAAACGAGAAACTTCAGGGTGGCACCGAGATTAATGGGCTTGGTTAACGTTCTTCGTCCCCTCCCCCGGCGGGCGGTGCGTCGCGCGTGAGAAATTTGCGTTCTGTACGCGCCCGTGTATACACATATTTGAAAAGGGGAAAAAGAACAAGGGGGCAGCAGAAGCGGCGAGCACGTGGAAAGGGGGCCGGAGCAGAATACGATGAAAGTAACAGGGACGAGTAATGTCGTTATTCATCGGGAGCCCGGGTGTTTCCTACGTTGTCTCGAAATGACGTTGGCCAGGGCTTTTCAGGCTCTTCTTTGTTCCAGAAACAAACGGCCGACCCGTGAAATACTTGACTCCATTTCATCCCTCTTTACGACCCCGATTTCATCCTCCGTACAAGTCGGTTTGAGAAATTCCTTCCAAAAATTTTATCGCTCGAGGAAATTGCTTTCTTCGATCAGGGTCGGGTTGTCGCTCCTCGAAACGCCGAGATTCTACGTGACGTATTCGACGCTCGTGTTTCGCCGTTCATCCCCGACGTGTCGTCGTCGGCCAGTCGAATCGCTCGATTCCGCTCGATGGTGCCCTTTCGTTCGCTCGATTTTCGGCCGCGTGGAATTAAACGGTTCCGTGGCTCGTCCAATCTCCTCGTCGGAAGGTTTCCCGGAAAATCTCGAATCGTTCCCGGCCGCGTTTCCCCGTGACCACCGGTGACTCGGTCTTCGTGAAAAACCGCGCACACGCTTTTTTCAAAGAGAAAACCCGGAGAAAGCCGACGTCTCGCGTCCGTCGCCTATGGAGGTATCCGGAGATGCGAGTGTCCCCGCAGGAAGATAGGATCGGGCCGAGTCGAGTCGAGTCGAGACGAGTCTGTGGGTGGCCGAGGGGGGCAAGGGGCGCGCGGCATTCAAGCGGGCAGATAACATCGCTTGTTAAATCCACCCTTGCCACCGGTGTAGCCAGCCGCTTACCTGGGAGGCCTCCGACACTGCCAACACCCTAGCGACGCGAGATAGCGAGTCGAGTCGGATCGAATCGAGTCGAGTCACCGGCTCCCTTCCGTCACCGATTGTTCGCAGTTGTCCCCCCAACAATGACGCATCATCCGCGCGATCGCCGTTGCTATCATCGACTTGGCGGATTGCGCCATCCAGCCGGTGGATATTCGCCTACGAGTATTATACGGTGATCGCGCCTGCGATTGAACGTCGCGTCCATGCTGTGCGCCGATCTATTCTCAATTTACAAAAAAAAATTGTCCATTTCATAGATCGCGCGCACGCTCTATCCGTTCCCGCGTAAATACCAATTTCCTCTTCTCCCGCCGGCGAGGGACGCCGATAACAAGCTGCCTGTCGATACGCGGACACGTATCCTACGTCGGTCGCTATTAGTTTGAAGCATCGACGACCGATCCGGCAGGAAAAACCGATTGGCCTCCCCGTTTCGGTTCGGCCAGCAGCGATTCCGTTCTTTTCGCTACGGGAGGGAGACCGTCGATGCCAAAACAGCCGTCCATGGGTCGGACGACTGCGAGTATCGACCGTTGTCGGGCACGAGCAGCGGCGAAAACCTCTGCCCCGTCGGGTTAACCGTTACACGTAACGTGGTTAACTGTCTCGACGCGTCTCGACGTCGCTATTTATTTCCTCTTCGTTTTCTCTTGCGTTACAACGTGACCCGGTCGATGACAGCTCGCGTGTACTCGGTACTATTGGCCATCGATCGCGTCACGACCGGACATCGTCCGAAGACACCGATAAAACCGCTGGCCCTTTAACTTTTCCCCCGCACCATCAAATACGTTCCGCAGCGTCGAACTTTCGGAAACCGATGATAATCGCGGTAACGCTGAACTTTGTAGCGGGTCGTACGAATGTTGCGGAACAAGTTTCCGGAGGAACGTCGCCGGAGAGAGATGCTTGGAAGTATCTGGAAGTATCCAACGAGATACCCTTTCGATCGTTGCTTCCGCAGATATGGCGATGAATCGATACCGGTACGTTTGAATGGAATAAACGGGCGCTCGCGAGAAAATTCGTCGACGCTCTGGATGTATGAACCGTGTTCCACTCCCGCGGGACATCCCCGCGTGATTTCCCATGTTTTCCAAACAATTGGATCGAGCGCGTCCCGGACGGCCCGGCTGCTCTCTTCACGGCCAGATTTCTACAGCAATACATACACTCGACGGAACGTAAGGAAAATAAAGAGCCCGAAAGTACGGTGAACGTTCGATTGGTCGGAAGGAGGATAAGTGGACGGAACGGCGAGGTTTAGGGAGGAATCGTGTTGCTCGAGCCGGGTCGAATCGCCGAACGGCAGGGACGGATGGACGGTTCGCTCCAATTTCAGATCGGAGCTCGCCAGGACCCATTACCGTTCCTCCCGCTACGAGGGATAAAATGTTGGCAAAATAAATAAAGCGCGCCGCTACTCTATCCGGCCGACCCTTGAGGGATTCTGGTGAAAGAGGTCCCTAACCTACTCGACGAGGGCGAAGGGTCCGTGGCAGGAACCTCGGTGAAATTAAGCGAGCGGCAAAATTCGTGAAAAGCTCCCCTCTTCAAGAGAAGCCCGGAGGCCCACAACCCCACTGCCGCGGGATCCTTGAAAATCCTCGTTGTAATAATTTTGCCAACTCGCCGGGCCGTTCAAATACATAACCCGGTAAATAAGTACGATTCCAAATATTGACGTCCGCGAAGCGACCCGAGGAATCCGTGTCGCGTCCGGCGCACGGTATCAGGAAGAAATGAATAAAAACAGGGCCGAGATAACGATTTCACGGCCAACGTGTTCGACGCCGACGGAGAGGCATCCTGTCGGTAAGCGCGTTCAATTATTTAATGTAATCGAATGAGCCAATGGGAACGATAGCCGGGAACCTGGCTATTCGTAATTCATGTTCCCGTGGTTCGTGAACGGTTTTCCTATCGGCGAGGCTCGTGTATCAAAACGATTTACTCTGTCCATCATTCTTTGCCCGTTACGTGTTTCGCGTTACAAGCAGCTTCCAAACTTTGCCATCGAGGAGCAAAATGATGAACAATATTTCAAACGGAATCTCATGTTCGAGTCAATCGTTTGCCGAGCCGATTAACTTCGCTAACTAAAAGGCAGGGAAATGCGATTAAATCGCATTTATCCGAGCAGAAGGGGGAGTTTCTCGATCGGACGAAATTGCAAAATAACTAGCCCGATCGCGAAGGCGCGAGCACGCGAAATGCCAGCTTCCTGTTTCTGTTGTCCGAGCCCAGCGGAGTGTCCAACGTCGAATGAACGGACCGCGCGGGGGGCCCGGAGGGAGAAGGAAACGATTGAAGCGAGCCGGAGAGCGAGCGAGAGCGAGAGCAGGATCGCGCACATGTGCATCTACGCGGGACCGGAACCGGATACGGCGGAAACAGGATGGAAAGGGTTGGTAACTGGGGACGACGAAGGGACGGCGGGGCGGGCCGGCGGACGCACGGTTGGTCACTGCGACGGAACCACCACCATGCATAAATCCCCCGCTTGACGAGCACCGTTGTTTTTGCGATTTACGAAACGCGACAATATTTGCGCATTTGTCCTGCGCGATCGGTGTCACCGACCGTTTCGGATACAAACCATAGAAATACCGACGATAATTATTCGAGGATCCTACGCGTTCCCCGAGTCACGTTCGCGAGTAGACCGGACAAGAGGAAGAATTTCGTTAATCAACGAAGTCAAAGGAATGCCAGACCTTGAAACGATACCGCGGCTTTATCTCGTGTTCGTAATCGAGGAAAGTCACGGTAACCGCGAGGAATCCCCGATAACCGATCTCGGACATTCAGTCCGCTAATTGGCAGTCGTAATAAATCGTAGCGGTAATTCCAGCTGCAATCTTTATGTAACGAGCACGTATTGTATATTTGTAGCGTTAATGATCCGGGTCGTTCGTTATTTTCCAAACAAACTTTCGTAATATCGATGAACTCCACGTTCGGTTCCTGGAACTGGCTAGCGTTAATGTATTTTAGAAAACGCGGCGATTGTCCGCGTTTCGCTGAGCGAGTGGCGACGCGCCGGGACACGGTCCGTTTGTCGAACGTAATTGAAGCAACGAAATCCTGATCGCGGGAGGTAAGTATTGACGAAAAAAAAGCTGCGCCGTTTCCAAGCCACTAACTCCGAACGATAAGCGGCGCTGCAAACGACCCACTTTTCTCGGTGTTCCATATATAACGAAAGGCGTACGCCCCTCGGTAACTTTACCTTCCTTCCGCTCGGCGTAACCTCCGCCTCATACCCTTTTTCTCGCCCCAAACGAGCCATTCTCTTCGTCATTAACGTACCAATTTTTTTTTTCACTTTTTCCATGGTTTCCTTCCTTCCTTCCTTCCTCCGTTTTGCGTCCCCGATCGCCGCGCTCCCGCTGCGCACCCATCGAATCGGATTATGCATGCGACCAACGAGGTTTTCTCTTTTTCTCCGAGTGACCGTCGACGCTGGCGTGCTCGGTCGTTGATTTTCTTACATCGGAAGCCGCGATTGAACCGCACGACTTTGAAATAAATCCGTCGCACGTATTACCTCGAGCTTTACATTCGGACGCGACCAGCGATCTACACGAGGGCACGCGTGCAAATTATTATCGTGCGTAACGCGTTCTGAGATCAGTATCGACATGATTGCAACCGATAATGACTTGTAGGTTGATTCGCTATGCACGGATCGATTTTCGATAATCCTTCAAAGGGAACCACCTGATCAGCCGAGGTGCTTCATCATCGGTAACGTTGATACTCGAGGGTGCACGATTAAAATAGCTTCAATTCTGGAACGGTCGTACGAACTTCGGGGAAAATTTCGATCCGACAAGCCGATGATAACCATCGATCGGCAGGTGCGCATTCCCTGGGAAACTGGCGCAAATATTGCGGCGCGTGAACGCGCGACTCATGATTATCAATTAACAAATTCCTGAAATTGCTGACTGGCGACCGTACGCGCGCGATCTCGCCGGCGGCGGCTTCGCCGATTCGAAAGAAAGGGAACGAAACGCGAATCGGATAGAGCCGCGGATGGAGCAAGGTTTCACGCTCGATTCCGATCAAATTGAAATTTCGACCAACGATGAGCGTAATTCTCACATGAAAGGCGCAATAACGCGTTCTCGTCGATTCCCTCCTCTCTTAACTTTCCAGTCGCTTCTCTCCTTTCACTCGGATCCGACAGCCGCGCTTCTTTCTTTCATTTTGACTTTCGCCGCGCCGTCTAATTTAATTGGAGCATCTATCTTTCACTCGCCGGAAAATGCTCGGTCCGTTAGTTCGCATGTATATATACACCCATATTAATTTCCAACCACGTTACGCGATATCCTGTATTTCGGCACGACTCTTATCCCGTAAATAATTATAACCGATTATTTCGCCGGTCGAGCTGCACGCGATCTACAGTTAATCCCACTTTGTCGGTCGGCGCATTGAAAGAAAGCTGACTGCGCGCGGATCGGTTATCGTTGACCTCCTGTCGCGGCTTACCTCGATAACGGAGCAAGCCACGGTAACGTTAATAAGCGTACCCACGATTCGAAGTTGAAAATCTTCTCGGCGCCGCGATCCCGGCGATCTAGAGAGAATAAGAACGTCGCCCGGAGATCCGTCGAGGAACGCGGTCACGCGATCGTTCGTTTCCTCTCGTCCCGCTATCGCCGCTTTTATATACCGCGAGTAATTTTCCTGAAACACGTCGTGTACCTGTCCAACTTCTCGAAGAAACGGGAATCGCGCGGTAAGCAGGATCGCGTGCTTTGCGCTGAAACGTCTTTGTTGCCCGGCGCGGCGTCGCTCTTCGGAAACAGGAGAACCCGCGACCGGACCCGGCCCCGGGTCCAAGACCTGGATTAACGAGGCAAGGAGATACCTACGTTGTATTTACCCCGGAAGCAACGTTGCATCGTGGCATGGCTGCAGCGTTGCAGCGTTGCACCGTAGCTGGTGGCAAGAAGGATCTCGCGTACGAGGAGAGAAACACGAAACTACGGGGCGGGAGAACGTAGACGCCGTTGGCCGATACAACGCGACACGCGTAATTGCACTTAATGATTCCTCTAACGAGTAATTAGTCGCGATGATGGTTACCGCCGGCGAAGCTGCCAAGGGGAAGGCTGGATGGAAATTTCTCGTCGAAAGAAGCTTTGTGTAAGTAGGTACTTTGCGAAGCTACTTTTCGCGCCCGTTGCGCCCCGCGCCGTTGGAATTTGGTTTTGTTCCCGCAGTTTGGCAAGTTCGTCAAAAGGAAACTCCTACGCTTTCGCCCGGCCGCAGTCGGGAAATCAAAAATATTCGTGAGAACGAATACAGGCTGACAGGGAAACCGCGATGTAAGTGGCGAGTAGGCGATGGCTGGATTCGTGTAAGTACTTTGTAAGAAGCCTTAATGTAAATGGACACACGACGGGAAGGGGACGTACGAGGGGGCGCTTTATGGAACGATCATAAACCCGGCTCGCCTTTTGTCGATCGCCTTCCATTATGCCTCCATTGTGCTCCTCCTTCGTGCAAGACGCTTTATTGCTCGATGCAACCTCGATGCTCCGGTATCATTAATTAACTTTAAACGATTCCATCGGATTGGCCCATTCTTCCCGCGATCTTGCTCGTTATTCAACGCGGCGCAGCGAGACGAGACGAGACGAACCGAGGCGAGGCGAGGCGAGGCGAGGCGAGGCCAGGCGAGGGAGCTTCGCCGGCGTCGGTTCGTCGAGTTAACTCGACCGCGAGAGCGTATCGATCGCCGCGAGAGGCTCCCCCGCGAAGAGAAATGATTGATAAACCTGGTAACGTTACAGCGAGGACGCGTCCCGTTTCAACAGACGAATTTATCGGCCGGGAATCCGTCTTTGCGCGAACGTGTCTCGAAAGATAAGCGTCCGGTGAAAATTTTATTCGTCCGTTAGTCGCAATCCGTGAATTCCGAGGGAAATCGATCCTCTCCGCGATCTCGATGCGCTCGGCGAACGGAAGGAGGGAGGATCGGCCGGCGAGAGAGAAAGAAAGATCGAGAGAGAGAGAGAGAGAGAGAGACACAGCGAGTTGAAAAATAAGATTCGCTTAGAAGGAAAGCAGGAAGCGCGACCGACGTGGACACGAATCCGCGCAGGAAACTCTCGACGTCCGATAACGACGTATTCACGGCGCGACGGACCAATGAAACGAAAACTGAGAACACAGCCGTGTCTCCGAGCGAATCCGAGACGTCGGGAATCTATCAAACTCGACTAATGGACCCAGGGACTAATTACGGGGCCCTGTATTAATCCGCTATCGCTTTACTTTCGAATGGAATTATCGCGGAACATCTCTTTGGAGGAACGATGGAGACTAATTATGATGGAATGACTCGCAACTCCGCAGGACGCATGCGTCTCTGCGTCTGACATCTTTCGGAGAGCGGTATGCGCGGCATTCCACGGTCCGCTCGCTTCTCCGGCACCGGCGCGCTGCGAAATTATGCGAATACTTAATCAAGTTCGGCCCGTTTTCCCCACAAGACGACTCGCGCGCCCGAACGTCTTTTCATTCTCCGCTACACGGAGAAGATTCAATTCCGCCCCGGTTTCGGATTCCCGTCGAAACGGAAGTATGCGTCTCGTTCGAGAGAAACGTTGCAGTCGCGGCGGACATGTTGTATCTGAAAGCATTCGCGGCGTGCAGCATGTTACACCGAACGCGACATACGATTTTTCATCCACGTTCAGTCATTTGACAAAAAGAGTTTCGAACCAGAGTCGCCGGACATGGAGTACGCAAGAGATAGCAGTAAACAAAATTTCGAAAATAGTTTGTTTTCATGGCGAAATCTGGGTCACCTTGGATTTTACGAATACGGTGTCCTCTGCAACATGGTAAAAACAAATGTACGTGTTTACCGATATCTATTGTATACCGCGTACCCTGCGACTCTTGTTCGAAAGTTTCATTTGTCAGACGACTGCAAGTAGGCGAAAAGTCGCGCGTCGGGTTAAAGGTAACACTCTGTACGGGGTGGATCGGAGCGGTCGCGAAAATACTCTCTGGACCTTTAGGGCCGGCGCAGCGCCGCGCGGCGTATCTCGGTGGCATGTTGATCGACTCGATTCGCGTCACGTGTTCCCCGGTTTCTCGATATTTTGCGCGCGCGGTTATAAGGTATTCGCGTGTATGAAACCACAAATAAGAAGAAGGTGAACGCACGGAACGCCGTTGCGCGGGGCACAGCCAATTACCCGACTGCCGGCCTCCTCGTTTTTGTATAAACTTTCGCTAAACAAACTTTCCCACTTAACGCCGTCACGTGAATCGAACGGATCACGGGAGTCCGTGCATATTTTCCGAAAGTATAGTTACCGAACGCGTCGATAGTATGCTCGCGCGGCTGAAATTAGCCGCGATACATCATACTTTGCGTCGTTATAACGAAACTCCCGCACGACTAAATCCTTTTAGAGCGAGTCATCCGACGGCGCGGCGCCGTCTACGGACCGAAACTCTCTCGAAACAAACTTTCAGCCGGCTCTTTCGTGGATCCCTCAAAGCGAACGTTTCCCCGGTCCGCCGTTAGCGCTTACGAATAAATATTATCGGGAATACCGTTCGGCTCGCACGCAACGTTGCGTTGCGTTAAATGTATTCGATTAACGACGGCAAATCGGATGAAACGTGCGGCACTGGACGAGACGGTTTGTCTTTGGCCCGTCGCGTTACGTTCGAACGGTGAACGAACTCGTCAATGGCGGTCCGCGAGCACCGGCCGATTCTTTTGGAGGAAGATCCCCGCGCGGAATTGCGCGGACAATCGAGTCGATTGCGAGGGCGCGAATGCGGCAGCCGGAGCGCATAATACGCGCAAAACGATCGGCTCGCACAAAACGGAGATTAATATCGCCGTAATTCGCTGGCCAAATATTTATTTCGTGTTTAATTAATCGTTAGCTTTTAATGGCCCGGCCATATTTCCCGGCTTGTTTGGCCGTCTGGCCGTGGATCGTGGATCGTGGGCCGTGGACCACGGCTATTCTATTATAAATTATAGCGGAATACTATTAGGTGCCTCTGGCGTTCGCCGGTTTTATCGGCGACCGCAGTGAATTATCGACGCTAACCTTACGCCACCCGCGAATCGTTCGTCTGATAAAAAGAGACCGATTTTATGGACGTGGTTCGCGAACAAGCGTGCGTTCGTTCGTTCGTAGCTTTTACTCGTGCGGGTCCAGAAAAATGGAAGATCGCCGACATTCACTAATCAGGTTACACAAGCCTTTCTTCTATTTAAAACCTTCGCTCGTATCGGCGAATCGCTGGAACCTCGCGAAAGCGTCAACAGGATCCACCGGAGAGAAAGATGGAAATGGAGAGAGGAAATCGCGGGTTGGCCAAGACTAATCGGTCGATTCGAAGAAATCTCGAGGCCCGGTTGCGCCGCGAAAGGAGGTCGAGACAGTATCGTGGCCGAGCTATGTGCCCGATTCCTCCCTCGCGCCATTCCCCTGTGGAGTACGCGGACGGCTGCCGGTCCGTAGTCACGCTAGCACTACTAATTGCATGTCCGACCAAAGTATATCACTAGCACTGCCACCCCTTATTCCCGGCCAGCGCACCGAATCCGCTCGTTTTGTCTCGCCTCTCCTCGTCTCTCCTCGCATCGTTTCGTCTCCCGCACTCTTCGCTCTTCCGTTCGCTTTGCAAACGACACGTGACCACTCTCTTCTCTTCCCTCCCTTTTCCCCGTTTTCGCCGCGCTCCTCATTTCCGAGGCATTTTCGCTCGTCGATGACCCGTTGCCTGGAAACTCTGAGCCGTCGCAACGGCCCGCGAGTGTTTTGATCGGGCTCGCCGCGATTTTTCGGCCTCTCGTGACTCTGACTAGCTATTCGTTCTCGCGCCGGTTCCCAGCGCTGTCGGCTCGAACACGCGTCCATTTCTCGTCGCGAGTCGGTATCCGTTTCCTTCCTCCACCCATCTAACGAGTTAATGATCCGTTCGAGCGTGTCGTCCATCGTGGCTCGATATCTCGCATCCTTGCGGCCGGTTATCGCGTCCGACGACCAGCTTTCGGTTCTTCGCCGGTGTCCGAGCCGACTTTCGTGTTCTCGCTTTCACGTTTCACGGGCGGAATAGGCTCGCGTCGAATTTCGCGGAAGTCACGATTTACCTCCGGATGGCTGACACGCGTTATCTTCCTCGGCGCTTCTCCTGCCCGACCCGGCCCCCGTCCCCCCCGCCGCCGCGTCCCGCGACAGCTTTCTTCCCCGCCAGCCGCCTTCTGCTCGCGATTAATCCGACGAGCTTGCCCCATATTCTCCCCGGCTGTCTGTTCGTTACCCTCGAATTTATGATATCGTTCGCACAACTAATTCGTTGAAGGCGTCCTCCTCGTTCTCCCATTTCGCCGAATCTGTCAGCTTCCGTCGGACACTGTTTATCCCTGCCCCGCGAAACGACCGCCGCGCAACGAGCTTCCGAAACGTTGGAATAACTGCACGAGCGCGGCCGACGATGTCTTGCTCCGCTTTAAAATTTTCCCCGGCAAATCCATACCCGTGAGCTTCCCGAAAGCTGCGATACAGGGGCTAGCGTCGTGCTCGGAAGTCTGCCCTAGCCTGGCCAGCTATTCCACTCTCCTCGGTCGTTTATCCCTTTCCAGCCGCGTTTCGACCTTTTCTCCTCCCTCCGACGCTTCGTTCACCCGACATACATCGCGATTATTCCACCAGTCAAGCACGAACAATCGATTAATGTGTATTCATCTTCGGCTCGCTCGTTATTATGGCACACTTCTCCTGGAATATAACGAACGACGATCCGTCTGTTTAAACTCGACTCGCGACCGTCGACCCGGCAAATTGCCGATTAATGCTCCTTTCGTTCCGCTTTGTTAATTACCAACTGCTACGGAAGAAAATCATCGGGACACCCGTAATCGGCGGGCAGGTATCGGAAAATGGAGAAGTATTATACGAGGGGCGAGATGCAATTTTCCTCTATATTTATCGACCCGGCGACGCCGCTGCTTGAGACGCAAACATTGTTCCTTCTATTTTCCTCCCGGCGGAATGAAAGCGATGCGTTTCCGTCGCAGCGACGCTCCGAAAACACCATTTTTAACAACATTATCCGCTTTACTCGCGCCACGGTCAGATTTTCTCGCGACAACGGAACAGGGTCGTGCCGCAGTGGGCCTCGATTTTCGTTTTGCCACGTTGCTGCACACCCCCTGCGCCCTCCGCCCTTCGTTCGCACGGTTGATCGTCCTGGTCGCATCCCGACATCAAACCGATCGATGCTTTTTACCGGCTACTCCCACGCTTTCCCGCCACGTATAATTTTTATCGCCGTTCGCCGTGTTACAAGAAGAAACTCGCGTCCGGTGGCACGTTTTTCCAACTACTTCGTTCCGTGTTCAGCGGGAGTTTCGCGGAAGTTTCGCTTTAATTCCCCGAATAAGCTTGACGGGACGTTCTTTTCGTATTATTTATCCACCTCCGCGCGATGTTCCCATTCTCCCTCGAAATCTCATTAGCGCTGCTGGTTTTTATTCGCGACTCGTCTCGAGTTCCTCCGGAACCGCTCGTCGTTCCGTCGATCAGCGACGGCGGATTTCTTTTTCCGTTTTAGCCGCGACGATGAACTTGTGTGACAAACGCGCGATTGCCTTTGCAATTTCCACCGCAAACCATTACGTCGTCTCGTTAATCGGGAGACAGACGGCGGATCGAACGCATGCAGCGACGAACGATTTCGTCGAATTTCCATAGATCAGTTCCTAATTCCATTTGTCGCTCGTCTGCTCCTACGAGCATACTGCTCTGTGTAAAAGCGGAACCGTGTCGAGTTCCGTAGAACCCGCAGTCCGTCAATGCGAAACACATCCGATACATCGAACGTGTTCGCGTAGACTCGTAGACAATCGACGACGCGTGTCGCGGTCGGGAGAGACACGCGCGATAGTAGGCGTGTCCTCTTTATATATCCCAGTTTCTTTTTCCGATTACGGGTACGGCTTTCCTCCTAGTCGAGAGTGTTTCAGTTGCGATTAATTCACCGGCAAAGCGCGGAACACCTGACCTGTTCTCTCTGAAAGAATCCCTATTCTCTGATTCTCGGTCGGCGGATACGAGACAGAGAAAGTAGCAGGGAATGCGAGATAAGAGCGCGGGGACACTCGACCGACGCGTCTCGTCCCGATTCTTCACGTTCGGTTTGTCCTTTTCTATCCAACGCACCGTCGAGTGCCGGCACAATTTGCTCTACGCGAATATGTATGTAACGTCTCGCGCCTCTGAACGAACTGCGGACATATAATCGGATAACCTGTCAAGTGGTAGTTTACGCGATATATTTACGAGCCAGCGAACACGCGCGGACCGTCACCGACCAAAAAACCCATTGCGACTAACGAGCCGCGTTCAAATTTCAAATAACTCTGCCATCGATCTGCCGATGCCCGACTCGCCAAATCGTGCGAACATTTGTCAGGATCCCGCGAGCACGCGGGAACAACTCGGCGACAGACGCTCCCTTCTTGTTCATTTGCTCGACGACAGAGTACTCTGGTAATTTATTTTTAACCCGCTCCGAAAAGCGGTTTAATCCTTTTGCAAATTTAAACTACGGATGCTACGACGTTCGGTCGTCTGTTTAACCTTTCATAACGCGAGTTTATTATTGATACAACGAATTATTATCGATGAAATAGTTCCAACGAAGAAATCACAGGACACGCGGCTAAATCTAAACTCCGACGATTTCTATTAAACGTCGAAGGGAATCGTCAGATTTTATCGCCTCTCAGACTGAAAGCGAGAGTTCCAGCTCGCAACTATGATTGAAGAGATCCGGCGAAGATCGAGATTTAAACCTAAACTGTAGGAATTTCTTCTTTTTCACTGGGAACCTAGGCAATTTTCCCTCCGGAGTTTGATGGATCGTTCACCGCTCGGAACCTCGATCAAACTATTCCTTGCCCGAGAAGCGCAACGTCCCGAGCATAGTCGTAGATAATAAAGCTTAATCTGGAAGTTGGAACGCGGCGTACACGTGTCCATCGATAACTCAATACAATAAAATCCGCGGAAACAACGATCTTAGCTCGCCCGATAAAATAGCCGCGTCGATCGAGGGTCCGTGGAACAACTCGGCTGCGGCGAGTGATTTGTGCGCGCGCGCGCGCGCTCGTGTGTGTGTGTGTGCGCGGAGATCCGATATGTTGGTACAGTTTCACCGGTGTTCCCTGAAACCGATGCACGTGAACACGTGAGTTACCGGCGAGCAGGCACCGGAGAGCGCAACGGTTTATTAATGGTTCGCAAAGGGCCGAGTTACACGAATTTCTCCCCCAAAGTCCGTTATTTCGAGCAAGAGCCGTTAAAGCCGGCTACGCGCGGAGACGTGGCCGAGCATTAAATAAAAACAGAGGGAGGCGAGAGGAGGGCCCGTTAAACTACATCTCGCGTGGCTGCATGTAAATTAGACGGCGCAATTATCGTGGCGAAACGAATTATTATAACAGCCATTGCTGATATATGCACGGTCGATACCAGAGAAACAGACAGTTACAACATTTCATAAAAATAAAAGCTGTTGAAGATACAGTCTCTCACCGTCGTTTGCAGGAGTTTTCTGCTTCAGGTTCGCCAGGAAATTTCCAGGTACCGTTCAATGGCCGATTGTTAGTGTTCCGTTGGCGGTAGCAAACACGCCGGACTTATTCCCTGTATACACGAGGTTTTTCGTGACTTTTGCCTTTACAGAAACGTTCATTTGCTTCAAATTTCTTACCTGAATAGTCGGGACTGGCCTAATACTCGCGTTGCACGATAATAATTACACCTTTTTTCACTGAATCGCGGAACGCGAAGCGGCCTCCTCTTCAACTGCAGCCATTTTGGTATTAACCGTCACGTGACAGAAAAGCGGGAACGATAGTTCGAGGGTGTACGTTTGAATTTATACCGTCGCATAGAGCGCCTCGGTGTCACGTGACTATAAGCTGTACGATACTTGGCGGGCCAATGTCACGTGACTAGGCGGACAATATGGCTGCGCGTGAAGTTTACCCGCGCGTTTTTCTTTAATCGAGTGCAGAAGATTGCTGTTATTGCTGTGTGATTCGAGTGGAAAACTCTTTTTGGGCCACCAGACGAGGAGTTTGTAACAGCTGGATCGAAATGCACTAAAAGGTAACAATGGTAACACGTTTCTTAAGCAGAATAAAGCATCGCCGCAAAGTTAGGTTATAGTTGCTTCTCTACTGAACAGATCTTTTAAGCGATACGTATCTAGTCTTATTTTAGAACTGTTCGGTGATTTTTATCAATAGTTTAACTTGATACTATACACTTTTACTTGTTCGTTTAATGTAAAAATAATTGGATTACCTATTCCTTAGATTCCAATGTTTCGGCGAAGGTACGAGTCTTTTAGGACCGTGTTCATCCGAGGAACAATCTCGAACAACGTTCGTGCAGTTAATGCAGCCCACAAAAGGAAGCGGTGAAAGTAAGTCCCCATATCGTAGAATGGATATTGCGAATAGCGATAGTTAATCATGACCAGCTTTAACACGTTGAATGCCGCTCGATTTTATAATACAGAATATTCGAATTGGAGAAAATATAATATTAAATCAATTAACTGAATTGCATTGTTATTATTGCAGGTTCATTTAGCTGAGTGTTGCCACATTACGTAGCATTAATTAAAATATAGAAATGTTTTCAAATAATCATGGTTTAATTAAGTGAACTATAATAATTCGATTTGGTTGGGCGTCACCGGTCACTCCCATGGCATTTAACGTGTTAACGCATAACGTGTTTAATATAAGATAGAATACATGTACTAAGGTTCATCGCACTACGTGCTACGATACGAAGTCATTCGTTCTCGCCGAATTATCATTATCTTGCCTTGCACTTGGACACATACATTTTTTCCGAGAGAAACACACACGTACTCTTCGCCCGACTACTAAAACCAAAACATTTTAATGGGCACGCAGTTTCACGCCACACTTACACATTCGTACACACAACGCATCGCGCTCGGTCACGCTACAGTATCTTCTACGGTACCATTTCTGGAAAGTGTTCAAGCTGCCCGATTACGAATGAATTCCGCGGTGACCCGGTGTCGTGTCGATCGTTACGATTAAGTACATTTGTGCCGTGACACGCCGATGGCTGTCGCGTGTCTCCATTAAACTTCATTACCGGAATGCCGCGATTGCGATCTCCACACGTTGACGGGAAAGAAACGAAAGTCGAGCGCGGCTCGGTCTCCACTTCGTTTTCGGTGAAAATGTTTAAACGGCGGCGGACGAGCCCGTTAGGGTGCATCCGGGACGAAACTGTCGGCAAGAGGAGATGATTAACTACCGTGTCATCGCGTAGTTCCCGAATAGGAATTTTCGCTGGGGCACATCGGGTCGACAGCCCGCCGAAGTGCAATTCGCGCATCGACTGTTGGAGGACGACTTCGAAATCTGAATAGATTGACCGCTTACACGGAAACTATCGATTAAGTTGAACCTTTTAATCGATTCGTCAAACTACACGCGTACAACCAGCCAGCCGCAGGCAATTTTACGATTTCTCTCTGCAGCAACGACGCGGTTGAAATTTATAGTTTGACTGCAATTATTATAATAAAATTTGTAACAGCAAGAGAAATAGTAACCATAATCGGAGATAAATATTTGAATATTTGAAACATTCAATGCGACGCGGGTTACACGTTGCTCGCTAAAATTGATCAAGCGAGGCGAACGTGGATACAGGTTATCCACGGTCGGGGAGCCAAGGTTATCATTAAAAATGTAACACCGGAGAGAAGTGCGTTCAATCCGACGTATCTTAGAAACATTCGCGAAGTAGCGGACCGTGCGTTTAATTCACGGTGATTTAGCGACCGCCGTGGAACACCCAATTTCGGGTGTTCATACGCGATATCTATGCAACGGAATAAGTGAACGAGAATAGACGAGGGAAGCAACAAGAGTACGAGGGTGTGAAAGAGGGAGCGAGAGGAAGTGGATTTATTGCGAGGTTACCGAGCCGTGAATGCAGCCGGACGAACGGAGAAAACCGCAGGAAACTCTGTCATTGACCGTCGGTAATTTCTCTTTCTCTCCGTCCCCCCTCCCCGTCGCCCTACGGCCCTCATCCCCTTTTCGCGATAATTCTCTGTTTTCTCGCTCGCTCGGTGTCCGGGTGTTCCCAGTTGCGCCGCGGCCGATTTCTCTCCTCCCTCCGGTTGGAAACACTCGTTCCTTGTTCTCCGTGGAATTGCGTTCGTTCCGAAACATTATCAACTCGTAGGACAAAGCCGTATGATGGCTCAGCTTTCAGCCGAAGCGAATTTCATTCGGTCGAGTCCCCCCGCCGCGCCGCCGGCCGGCCGTTCCATGGTAACCGCGGCGTTGGAAGTGGTTTATCCGGCTGATATCTACATCGCGCATGAAATATTCCCTTGTGAACGAGAGGGTGTCTTTGAAGCGAGACGGACGCCGTCCGCGTTTACCGGCCGGCCGGCTCGGCGCGATATAAAAGAAAATTGAAATCTCCGTTCGATCCGAGGACACGGCGAACTCGAGTTCGTTCCATTACCAGATACTTATCGCGGTCCTATCGCGTTCCGAGTATCCGACCGTGGAATCGTATCCCGTCGTTCATTCGCCTCGGTATCGATGATTCCCCGGGCATCCCGGGAAACGGAGAGAGCCTCGTTATCTTTACATACCCGTCCGTATCCTGGGGTAACGAGAGACGCGAACCGTTTAATGGGATAGTTCGAAACGCGAAATAAGGCTTGCGGGTGGTGGCTGGATTCAAAATTTGATATTCCTCTAATTAACGTCCAGCCCACCGGAGAACACGGCAAGGCACGATGAACCGGAGCGGAGACGGAAAGGGAGCCAACCCGGTCGCTCGTACTGTCGGAGCCAACGGAAATAAGCAGAATATGTAGTACGACTCCGTAGCACGTACACGGACTCGGAGGTAAAGCGAGGTTAAACAGGATTCTGCTCGGTGCTCTCTCGTACCAGATCCCACCACTCCATCGTTCCATAATTGAGCTTTATCACCTCTATTGCGAGTAGTTGCCCCTATCTAATTTTCTGCCCCCTCGTTCGGCGGACTGTCCCGGCCGGAGTTTGTTCAACTTCCAGCTGAAAGGAAAAGAAAAAGCGACGAGAAGATAGACGGGCCGGGCGGCGAGGTCGCGTGGATGAGAGGGAAAAAAAGGGGTTGGGTAAAAATGTAGCTAAACACGGCGGTCCTCTCTTCGTTGGCCGGGTCGCTCGCCACTTTCCGTTTCGGCGACTAATCTAACTCCACTCGGGTGGTCGCGTTCTCAGCGAAACTGGATCGAAAACCATCGTGTTCCGACTGGCCGCCCCGCTCGATACGTAAGAGGCATGACCGAAATAAAACTGCCTGGAAATTGAAAGCAAAGAGCACTTTTATCGCGTCGCACATCTCGTTATACCCCGAACCTATTGGATCGACTGCCGTCGGACGACCGGCAGCGGCGCTTATTTCTCGAATAAAAACAGGGAGACACGCCTGATCCGAGGATGCTGCCGCTGTGGGAGGAACCTTTCTCTTCCAAGAATAAACTCGGTCCATTGATCATGCGACTCGCGCCCCTTTTCGATCTTCTTCGTTTTCGGATCGTGCTCGGCAACCGAATATCCCTCCGTTCCGGTCGATCACCGGATTATATCTAAACTGGAGGCACTCGTCGATGCCGATCGAAGCGACGCGACGCGTCCGCGAGGATCGTGCGCCGTTTCATTACCGGGCATTTTCCGAGGCTTTCGCGTCTGGCGTCGCCGATCGACGCTCGAATCCGGCGAACACGCCGCGCCCCGGTTACCCGACGATCCTCGCTGCTCCGCAGTTACGATGAATATACAACGAATGCGATATTAGCAAGTGAAATCACGAGAATGGCGAATGGATGGGAGAGGGGCGGGTGGAGGGTAGGATCGTCGAGGGTAAAACACGTACATTCAAACTTCAAACAAGCCGATGTACAACGCAAGATCCAATTCGGTAACCTGTTGGCTCGACCCGGGCTTTCTCCGAGGAAGCTAACGAAGCTTCCTCGATAAATCACGGCACGCATTATTCAGCGGGGCAACCTGCTCGCAAACCGTCGAAGATCTCGAAACCTACCAATCCGGTGTAAGGTAGCTCGGTAAAAGAGCGAACGTAATGGAAAATGTTCCGTTCTCCTCGGTGGATTAAGAAAATCCCGTTGACCGACACACTATTTGCGAATACGACGTACGATCGAGTGTATTCTATGAAGAAAATCGACGACACTTCGAAACCCGCGCGGAGTGGGGAATTCATCGGCGAAGGACGCGTCTGTCGGTGACTTTGACGAAGCTTCGGCAGTTCGTGGAAAGAACCGACGCGGAGAACTTGTGCTTTTTTCTGTACGCGCCAGATCGCTCTTGCCATCGTGGAATCAATTCTCACGGCCCGATAAGAACTCGGGCGAGCCGATGGACCGACGCGTTTTTTATTTCTATAACAAACGATGTCGATACAGTGGTCCGGAGAAGGAGAAGGTCAAGCAAGAGAAACGCGTCTCTTCGGATCGAAGGGGAAAACTGACCGTGAGATGGGCGACGTCACTCGATCGCGTCTCGCGTCGATCGTGGTCGGAGTTCTTTCGGCTCGCAGGGCTGTGTGTAAACGTTGTGTGTCTCGATCGGTCCGGGAACCGTGGTTGAATTCTCGTGAGGGGGTTTGCTTTCCGCTCCCCCCCCTCCATCCCTTTCCATTTCCCCGGGCTTCCATTTCAGAGAAACGGGATCGTCCGATTCTTTCCTTCGGCAAAACGATCGTACCGCGGGCTGAGTCGGCGAAATATATTTCACGGCGATCCGGTAAGACGTGCCTGCGACATCGTTGTTTTTTGACCCGCCGCCCCTTCCTCCTTTTTCTTCCCTTTTTTTTCCCTACACCATCGACCGACCGTGCGCCCTCCGCTCCGCGCACGCCATCCACCGACAATTTTATCGCGCACCGCTCAATGTTATTGCGGTGTTAACAGGGTGCTTAAGGAAAATTAACCTTTATTGCACGGACTTTTAATCCGCCGGTGCTCCAGTTGGCCGGGCTTTAAACGGCTTAAGCGGTAATCGACAAAAGGATTGTTTAGGATAATGACTCGGCCGACGAGTGTTTGGATCGAGCCGCACCGAATTCAACGAAATAGTCGATATAAAGTAAAGTGCTATTAGGTTAATCCCTTATTATATATCTGCCCGATGATCCAATTACAGGGGACCTTCCATAACTCGGCTGAACCGATCGCGAGAACATTACCGCGCAGCCACATCCCCCTTAATACCGTTTTACCCCTTCCTCGATTGGCTATGGTTACCGCGTCGTCCGCGCGTAAAGTACAATCCGAGCGACGGCGAGTCGATTGGTATCTCGAGCCGATCTTCTTCGACTCTAATCCGCCGTGTACAATCAGCCGCTGGATCCGTAACTCGCCTCGGCGCGACGGGCACGGGGGCGCGGAAACGGGAACACAGATCGAACGCGAGTCGTTGCGTTTCCCCGGGAAGGATACCAGAAGTGTTACGTTCGCCGGCTGCGAACAGATATTAATCGCGAGGCGGAGTCGAAGCTAGACGCCTCTGGTAATACACGAGCCGCGCGGCGTGCTGTATTGGTACGAGTAAGATGCGTCGCGTCGGTTTCGCTGGCGGAGCTGGGGACGCAACTTCGGCCCTATCTGTCAGTGGCAGGCGAGACGCGCCCCGAGGACATAAGGAACCAAAAGGGTGGCACTGACTGGGAGGAAGGACGGCCAGAACCAGGAACCACGGGGAAGAAGGACGGAGACGGGCAAAATTGCCGCTTAAACATGACGCGCGCACCCCGAGTCAAACTACGAGTTTCCCAGACCAAGGCTCCCCCCTCCGCCCCTTAGTCGGGTTGCCTCTCATCGAAAGTCCCATGCACACCCTCGGTCCCCTGAACTCGTTCGATAATATTGGATATGGCACCCCCGTACTCGTCCGCCCACATAACCACCGACTCTCTTCGTAACCCCGAGTCGACCAATATGCGGTAGAAGTTATGTGGTGTCGCCTTATCCCTTCCACCTTCTACTCGGCTTCTTACCAAACCTACCGCCTGTACCGGGAAGATGCTGAGTTCTCGAGTTTCTTAACTTTCCTTACTTACTTCCTTCCTATCTACCTTCCTTCCTTCCTTCCTTCCTTCCTTCCTTCCTTCCTTCCTTCCTTCCTTCCTTCCTTCCTTCTTCTCTTCCATCCTTCCCTTTCGTCGTCCTTTCTTCCGGTTGGTGTGCTTTTGCCTATAAAGTCGGTCTCGTCGAGAACTTAATATCTCTAGGCGTGTCTCGGTAACGTCGGACGGAATTTTATCAGTGAATCTGCGCCCGTTCGATTGCTTCATCGATCACTTTCCCGTAAATTGCCAATAACTCTTCTGCGCCGCCTAGTGTATGTAGTTATGTTTCGCGGTCGTGCCTTGACTACTTTCAGAACTAATTTATCGACGAGACGGGGACAAGGTTCGCTCCGTGTCTTCTCTTCTCTTCTCTTCGCCACTCTTCTTGTCTCGTCTCGTCTCGCTTCGTCTCGCTCTCCCGCTTACCTCGCATCCGCAGCCTCGCCCGGTCTTGCTTCTATATTTCCCGATTATCTCTATCGAGAAATTTCTTCTTTG
Organism: Nomia melanderi; assembly: GCF_051020985.1. Taxonomy (NCBI): domain Eukaryota; kingdom Metazoa; phylum Arthropoda; class Insecta; order Hymenoptera; family Halictidae; genus Nomia; species Nomia melanderi. The sequence goes on along the minus strand of NC_135006.1, from coordinate 16,618,081 downwards.
ATAATGAGAAATTTCGACCGTCCGACGGGTGCGATCGTCGACCGGCGTTACCGCCGGATCCGACGTAAACTCGACGAAATACGTGTAAGCGTCTTCCTCGAAGTGCCCCGGGATTGGGTAATATATTCTCGTTTCAATCGTTCGTTCGAGCACTCGTGACGTTATTTAGATCCCGGGAGTTATTGGTTCTCGCGGCGCAATTTTACCGCGTTAAAATTCCATATGGAAACGGGATTACTTATAGAGCCAGCCGATACGGTGGCACGGGTTTACGTAGACGGCGTTATTGCCGGGGTAATTATCCACGCTGTCCTCTTTTTCCGCTTTACGGCTAGCCCCCATAAAGGGAGCTGACTACGTGCTTTTACCACCTTAGGGGGCGTGTCGCTGGGGACGTTGCTCGTTCGGGCAATAAAAAAGCGCAGCGCCGTGTGATCGAGGCACACACGATCCTACATCAGCGCGCCCGGGGAAAAAAAGGAGCAGCTTTAATGCCAGTGAACCGGCCCGGGTTTTGTCTGCATACACACAGTAACCGCACATAACGCTCGTAAACGACGGCTGTCGTTTATGACCGATGACCTACGCGTTTTCTTCGCTCTTTCGATTCATTCTCCCTGCCTCCGCGACGTTACATTCTACCCGATCGTTTCAGGCTTCGACGCCGAGATTCCCCGAGTCGCGCGTTTACATCCCCGCAACAATTCCCGTACAGTCGCCGCCAAGACGGCAACGTCGTGAACGAAATTTTCCGACGGGAAGTTCGACTCTGCGGATTCTACGTAATCGGATCGTATGAAAAGTGTCGATCACGGTTACCACAGGAGATCGCATTCCTGAAAAAGTCATCAGAAATCGGTCTCCCGACGAGGAAATGCGCGCGGCCGGTTCGCTAAACGTTTCCGGGATTATCGACAAGTGAGATCATCGATTCTCCGCTGACTTTGAATTCAATTGGCCCGGGTCCCTTCCGCTCGGCCGAGAACACGCGATTACGTAACGCTATTAATAAGCCTGCCCGGCCGATATTGGGAACAGAGAATCGCTCATCGCTCGAATGTACATCATTTTCGGCCGAATTTACTCGGTGGCTACATGTGAGATTGCAATAAATTAAGGGAAGTTATTAATAGCCCGCAGCCATGCCACGCGATCGACGCGGCGCGGCGCGGCGCGCCACGCCAAGTTGTTGCGCGAGCCTCGGGGCCTCGTGCGCGACCGATACTTTCGACTTTTGCCGAATCGCGTGAATGCGGTTCGTTGACGTTGCACGATCGCGGGAATACCCCCGATTGGCATTCACGGAGAGCAAACGCCGCGTGCAAGTGGATAGAAGCGATTCGATAGAATTTTCGAGCGGCGCTAGCAACGGCCGAGCCAATGTTCCCGGCATTAACGAAGCGCAAAGACTAATTATTGAATACCGAGCGCAAATTACCGTAAATGCTGCGTTAATATGCGTATATATACGCGTATACGTACGGCTCGTATAAACACACGGGAACCGTCGGCTGTCGATGTTTAATCATCGAATCACTGTAACAAGTTGAAATTCGACTGTAATACGAGTTTATCAACGAACCGCATCGTCGCCAATAGTTCCTCCGCCCTCTCGAAGCCGCGCAAATTCGCGCAATGCGGGCACGGTATTGCAATGCAAACAGACCCTCCACCTCCCCCTTCGCCGTCCCCGCCGCCGGCCGGATAAAGCGAATACTTTGGTTTGCTCCGTTTCAATATTAAAATTGTACGAGCAATCCTCTTACCCTTAAACACACGGGTAATTCGAACCTCTGACTGAACGCGCGCGATGTTAATGGATACACCGGAGCCCCGAATCGATAACAATCAGCCGGGAATGATAAGTCGGATATCGAAAACGCGGCCGCGCCGTTTAACGGCTTTATCGATATACCTTCGATCGCGTCGGGAAGCTGCGCGAACGATGCTTTCGTTGATTCCGCGGAATGTTTATTGCACCGTGAATCGTGTTTTCCGAAGGACGAGGCGATACGCGAAACTAGTCGTTCCGACGGCGATCGGGGGAACGAAACGATCGCGTTAACAGCCCGATTTTGTCTTCGACGAAGATCCCGGCGGGACGAGATATCATAGCTACACGAACAACTGGGTAGACGGAAAACTTGCGGGCCATCGCGACGGAAACTCTATTGGCACGTATCGCCCGATCTTCACGGTACTCTTCCAGTCCCGATTTTCCGAGACTCCTCCTACGTCGTTCTCCTCCGAGTTTCGAGCAGCAATCTCTGTGTGGTACACCTAAATACCAGACCCGTAGAACAAGGGGAAGAGGCTCCCGTTGATTGGAATCCCGCGAGGAGATATGAGAAGCTGATTAGTTCCATGGCTGAATAAAGGACAATGGTTTAGCGACGCTATGAGCGAGGAGTATGACGGCTCGTACAACGGGTAGTGTAGTGTGCCAGGGCTAAAACTCACCACCGGCTGCTCTATTGCCTCGACATCTCCATAGCAGCTAAATATAACGTAGCGTTCCGCTGATGATCACGCGCGTGTTCAATCACCCACGATTCGAACGCGACTCTCCCTCTTTCCGTTTACAAAATGGAGCCATTGTTTCGTTGCACAAACGTCAACGACAACAGCTAATTATTCAGGAGTCATCGCGGCTGATCACGAATCGGCCGATGAATAATGTCTGCCGCGCGTATTTCGACGGGACCGCGAGACGGCCGGGAAATTATTTCAGTCTGGATCCGTCGACGGCTGACAACGTGCGCGAGCCGCGCGATATTCACGCGTCCGTTTCCCGTCCGACTCGTCGCCCAGCGTCTCAGGAAATGGGAACACGGTGACTTACGATCGCTCGAACCGACCGGTTTCCCATGGATTTTGTGTTTAAGCGGTCCTCGAGCCACTAACCTTCGCGCCGCTCATCGATATCCGATCCGCACGCTCGTGCTCGAGAGTCATCGGACGCTTTAACGGTTCTCGGTTAGGCGATGTACGGTTATCGATGCGCATCGATCCTTCGCGGTTTTCATTTGCCCGCGATGCAACCGGGAAACGCCGCGAACGCCTCGTCCGTGTCCCGATTACCGAGGAAAAAGTTTCTCCAACTCGCAACTCGCTATGATCGGTTAGCAAACCGGACGAAACAAAAGTGATTATACATCGTCCGTTTCGAAACCTCGAGAACCGATCGATTCCGAGATTGCGCGAGCCCTCCCGTTCGACGAAAGTGTTTCGCGGCGTAACTGTTTCGTCGATGAGTGTTCTTCGGAGCTTTGGAAATCCGATAAGCGCAACGTTGCGCGCGTAAAGAGAACGCGTATCGCGTTTACGAAGGGAGAGGATGCGCGGTGCTGTATTCGGCGCAAGGTTGCGGGATATCTAACATCTAGATTCCGACGCCTAGGGTCCAATACCGATCGTGTCGTTGCTAGCATCGGTGGGTTGACATGTCAACACGTTCTGCCGTTAATGCAGGTTTCGAGCAGGGCGAGTACACCGGCCTCGATAAGGACGGTTTACATGTAGGGGTTGGTTAAGGAAGAGTTACGAGTACGTGATCCTGAGTATCGAGTACCGGGGGAGTACGGGTCGAAGCTGGGCTGCGCTTGAAAATTAGGAACACGTCCGCGTTTAGCCGTGGCCTCGTAGGCGTACGCTTATACGAACTCGACCGGTTTTGCATCTTGGCTCGCGAACCTGGCCGCGTTCCGCGATCGTCGGGGATGCACGATAACAGAGAGTTATTGACACGTCGGATTCCATGGCGGTCGCCGTTGAACTTTCCGATGATCCTCGACCGAATCGAATTACCATAATTCGTTCGACTAAACGGTAATTCGTCGGAAATTAAAATACACGGAACCATCAACGGATGCAGCTGAATTACGTGCAGAACGCTCGAATAATGCCATATAAGGAAAGGTGTCCGTGTACCGATCTCTAACCGTTTGACTAATTAAATCATTACTCTGCAACTTAATGCACCGAGTATGAAGCTGTCGAGGAAAATCGTCCACCTCGAACGCGTTCGTTGTTCTCGTTCGTCGGAGATTATGAAACAATATTTCCACGAGTATTTCCTGATAAATTACAGAGAGTCGCGTTACCGGGAATGCCGGCGGATCGTTGGAACGCAACGTTCGCGGCGTTATTAACAATATCAGAGCTCACGGAAGCCGATGTTTGCTCGGAGTTTGCAGTCCGAGCGGTACCCTCGTCGTGTTCCGAAGCAGCGATGGAACGCGCGTTACAAGAACGAGAGAGCGTCGCGCCGAGACAGCCGTTGAACGGCGCGCGTAATCCGCTCGAAGCATATCAGCTAACTGTTCGCGTGGGTATCGCTCGCGCCCGTTTGCCGTAGTATAAAATTACGACAGCCCTCCCTTTCTCGGGTTTCCCAATGAGAACGTTTTTGCCGGGCGCGTTCACCGGCAAGCCGAACAACGAGCATTCTTCGGCGCGACTTGCCCGTGTTCCATTAACCGCGACAACCGTCTCGATTTACGATTAGCGCGCGCCGGGAGTGGGAAGGCGTGACAACGGCCGATAGCCGATCCGATAAAATTAACGAACCGTTCGACGCGTTACCGTATACGTCTGCCGGGCTGTCTGGCAACCGTGGACGAGTGTTCTCCGGGATCGCGTACATCCAGCACAGCGGCGAATCAATATTCGAGGAAGAGCAAAGGTAATTTAAAAATATCGAATATTGGCCCGCCGGTTCCTGAGGCTGGTAGCGGTTTTATATAGCCAGGCCGAGCTCGACTTTCGGCTGCCGAACGTGTTGCACGACTGCATCGTCCTCGATGCGGTCTAAATTTGAACCGCGTATCGCCACCACACCGGTTCTCATATTCTGTGATCGGAATACCCAATCCTCCCGAGTATCCGGCGAAGAATGGAATGGCAGGAGCAAGGCTCCGCGGCCGACAGACAAGCAGGGATATACATAAAAGTTCCGATATATTCTCGATAACCTGCGAAGTCTACGAAATAGCTGTTTTGACTGACAAGTGGCTGAACGGGAATAAACGCGTGCTCGGCCGGGAGCGCGCCGACAGTCGCGCGTTATCGCGAGCTCGAGGCACGAGCTGGCCCTACAGTATCAGCCGCGAACCTTTGCAAAACGTAACGCACCGCGAGGGAAATCCTATTCTCGCTCGCCGTCTCGTCTCGCGGTCGCAGTGGCCTCGCTCCTCGCGGGGATACGTAATATCGAGTGGGCGCAAAAAGCGCTCGGCAAACTTTCAATCAATCGTCCCGTATTGGAGTAGTAACGGCCCTTGTATGGGCGGACAGCAGGTCCGGTCGAGCTTGCTACACGGTAGCGGCGGGCGCACGCAGTAGTCGTGGATTTATTTGGTCAGACAGGAAACAGCGTTGCTTTACCGCAGCTCGGCGATAGAGCGTGGTCCGAGGGGAGCGGCCGCTCGCTCTCACGCACGCGCGCGAGCGCGGATTTCATGGATATCGCCTAGGTACAGGGCCAGAGAGAAGCGTCGGTGCAGCGAATAGGACAAGGGCCGAGCGCGAGGGGGAGGAAGCAAGGACCAAAGGACGAGGACATGCATATTAATAGGGAAACAAGTACCGAAATGTCTGACCACGGCGAACGAGCCGACGTCGTTGTATCGAACGTTCCATCCCCGTCCACTTTCCGGTACACCGTCCCCGCCCTGCAGGCTAAGCTACCCAGTTCCATCCTCGTTGATCTCGTCCCTCCTTTCTCTCTCTTTGCGAGGCACATTTCCACCGCGCTCCTGTTTCGAATCCAACATACGGCACCGAGGACAATTCGTCGTTGATCCTGATCAACGTCACGGCGCTGGCTGAGCGGGGGATCGATTAGAGCGCAGATCAAATACGTCCAACGGATCGCCCGTGGGCGCCGGAACGCTGCCGGCTATAATGATCCAGTTAATTATCGCCTCGTTAATAATGTCGCGGAAGACGTCGATCCGTTTCGACAACCGTGCCACTCTACCCTGCGGTTTCACGAGCCCCCTTAGCCGCTCCAATCGTTTCCGAACCACCGCGCGAAGTTCACGCGCGAACGAAAGCTGCGGCGAATGGGAAACCGGTGTCGACGCGAGCGAAACGAGGCAAGCCGGGGAACAGAAAAACAAACCGGGAACTGAAGAAAGTTCCGCGGACGCTAACTACCTTTCCGTCTTCGCCGCGTTGTTCCCGCGAGGATACGCGCGAGGATGTGACACGTAACCGGGGAATAAGGCACGGCCTCTTTCAGACGCGTGGAAGTTGTCGCGCAGTTTGGAATTTCGTAAAAGCACGCGGAGCTGCTGGTTTTGCGGCGTGTTGAGGAGACAAGCTGGAGGGGGTAGAGGGCGGGGTGCGCCGCGGTGTTGCACGGGTTGCGTTCGTTCGTTCGTTCGTTCGTTCGACTAGCAGCCGGGTGTTGGCGGGTTTGCGAGAGCGAGAAAGAAAGAGAGGCCCTGGCTCGGGAATAGAGGGAGTAGCTGCCGCATAAATTAGTGGTGAAAAGTTAATTGGAGCGGACACTGGCTCGCGTTCGCAGCGGTACAAGTTGCGCTCCTACCACGCCAGATTCGGACCACCCACGCCCAGTGTCCCGCCGTGCTCGTGATTCTGCTGCCCACACCTACGCAGCCTGGAACGCGCGGACGATAATAAATATATGTATTTAATAACGAACGGATTGGAATCTGTTTTCCGGGGGCTCCACGAAATCCGGAGGGCCGATATTGCGAGCGTATCTCCGACGCGCGAAAGGGCGAGCCCTTGTAGCCTGCGGAATAGACAAGCGCAACAGCTACAGTGCCCTACATTAACAAGCTAGCCGAACACGCCGGACCCTTCCAGAAATTTGTCGTTATTGCGGCATACCGGAATACCTGGAATCCTGAGAGCCCCGAAGGCGGGACCGGTTCGCGTCTTCCCGAGGAAGATCGATCAACGTCGCGCACCTTTGACGGACGCCGGGAGGCCGCGGATGAAATTATTCGAGCGTGCGCCAGTCGATCGTCCCTCGACACCCCATTAATTTTCTGAACGAAATTACCGCGCGACGAGACTCCCGGCAAAAATGGATCGACGCGAGCGAGCGAGCGAGCGTTCGCGCCCCACCGTCGGAATCGCTGTAACCGCGGCACGAATTCGACGAGCGCGTCGATTGCGTGTGTCCCGGATGACATCCGCGCCGGCGATATCTCGCAAAATCGGCCGCAGTATCCTGAATTATCGGCCCGGTCAAACACGCTGATTCGCGCAAATTTGTAATTTCGAATTCGTAATTATTGTCAAATCGGAACACGTCGGGCCGCAGGTTGCGGTCGGGAGAGCGATTCGATCGCGTCATCGACGTTCCCGCGGCAGGAGCACGCCGATGCGTCCGCTCTCGAGGTGGAACTGTAGCTGGAACGGCCGTAGTTTCGTAGTCTCGTTGATTGCCACGAGGATCGCGAGCGTTTAACGTACTACTCTTCCGTAACGAGGACAAACGGAAAGAATCACTGATTATTTGCTGCCGGCCACGATTCTTTCGTTACACCGTTACAGGATTGTTTGCGTTATGAAACGCGTGTTCCATCGGCGATCGTCGCTGTGTTAATTCCGCGATCGCGTATCGCGAGACCGAGATACGCTCCGCGCGCGTCCGGAATTACTGTAACGTTATTACAACGTAGATTTTTCAGTGTAGAAACGAACGAAGAACAGAAACATGTAAAAGGGTGGCTGTAGTACGATTTTATGCGGTCTCCCGTGTGCGATTGCGAGTGGATTTACAAACGGACATGGTTCTAGGTAGTTTACTTTTTAATTCTGACCGGCCGTCGTACTTTAATAAAACCGTTCAAACGCCGAGGCGAAGGGGAACGGTAGGAGCGCACCGCATGCCGTCCACTATACCGCCTTGCTCTTTTACATCCGCCGTTAACGGTGTGCGCGCGTATGCACGTTTATACACATCGAACGCCGCCCTGGGTACCTACCTTTTTAATTAATGAACACCCGGTGTACCGAGGCCGCTCGCAACGCGCCCTTATTACGGCTACTAATAATAAAAATAATACTGCTAATTATTATTGTACTTATTATTATTTTTATTATTATTGCTATTATTATCGTTATTACCGGTATTACTATAGCGGTTATAAGGGAACGCCGCGGCTGACAACGAAGGGTTAAAAAATAGAAGAGCGTCCGGTTTCATTAAAGTCGCTCGCATTACCGGTCGCCGCGCTTCTTGATAACGTATCGGCTAATTTCACGGCGGAGCTTCCAACGATCCCTACTTTCGACGACTTCGCAGCCACCTGGCCGACTATTTCGTTCCCTCGGCGCCGCCTACAAGACGCCCCGAACCGTTTCGTATTTATTCGCGGCGGTCGAGCTCAAGCTCGCGTCGCGGGAATTCGATACGCTGCTCGATATCGAGCTGCCGATAAAGAGAACGTTGCGGGCTTTCGGGTCGCGGGCGGGCGCGCGCCATCGACGAGGATCGATCGGTTCGATTGTTGCGCCAATCTAACCGACCCCCGCCACGCTTCTCTGGGAAACCCTTCTGCTATCACCTTTTCACCAGCCTCGCTCCCGCGCACCTGCCGGTTCGCCCCTTGCTTTCGTTGATCCCCACACTTCCCCGGAACAATGGGATTTTTACGCGATGCGGAACTTTGCGTTACGGCGGTCTGGCGAAACGCGACGGTTAATTAAAATCCTGTAATAAGCGGTCGGCGGTCCGAATTTATCGTGCGCGCGTTTTCGGCGAGAATTCCGCGGATATCGGACTCGGTTATCCGGAAATGCGGTAACCGGCCATTACCGAGATAGTAATTCGAAACGAAAATGTTCCCGGCGCTGAAACTGGCAATCTTTGCCCCGAAGCCGGAAGTCTTCCGTTGAAAGGATACCGTGCGTCCGTTGGATATCGAAGGAAGTCATTAGTCGGGCCAATTCGATATTTAGATATTATTAAAAACTCGAGGAGTAATTGAAAGCATCGTTATTATTCCGTGTAATGACCGATCATTATTACGGACCATCGGAAGCCTTCATCAAACTCTCCACGGCAATCAGAGTAATGGACACGTAACGAGCGAGGAATCGTGCGGTTCGTTAAAAAATCGAGAAAAAAAACGTTTCCCCGTCGGTGATCTCGCAACGGCGGATAACTTTACGACGAATAATTAGTTGGCCAATAACTTTGATTGCGCGTCGGTGCATTTACATTTTATCCGCGCGCACACGCGGCGTCGTTATTGTTTTTACTTGATGAGTTACGGCGCAACGAGCGATGCCGTATCAGATTTCTAATTTCCAATTGAAACAGTTCCGCGGATGAAAATTGGTATCGCCGACCCCGGCTCCGTGTGGAGGGGCGAACGGCCTGGCCAGAAATGGGCTCGGTGCCGAAGTGCTCGGCGAACCGCGCAGATAGGGCTCAAACGATTGTTTGAGATCGTTGTTCGAGCGAGCATCCGTCTCGTAAACGCTTATCTCGCCTGCTCGCCTCTATTCTTCGCGCGACGCCGCGCCGCGCCGCGCCGCCTCGCCTCGCGTCGTCCTGCAGGACCTCCGCAACTGTATGCTCCCGTTAACGATCCCTATCCCGGTTCTTTTCTCCCCGGCTTGGCTTTTGTTCCCCCGATCCTTTTCCCGCTTCTTTACAACGGGCACGGAACCAACGAGAACGAACGACGCCTCGCTCGTTTCTCGGCTGTGCTACGTTTCGCGTCTCGCGCCTTGTGTTTCAAGTCCCCCCGCCGAAACGATACGAGCGGAAGATAACCGGTTTCGGTCTGCTAAATGACACCTTCAACGACCGTTTCGTACTTTACCGTCATCTTCGTTTTGATACGCGCTCGCAAATAAAGTCCGGCCTCCCCATCGAGACGAAAAGCTCGAGATTGTTACGGTCCTCCGACGGTTATCGCCATCCTTACGCGCGCATCGCGCGGAAAAGAACCGCGGGAGTCGTTCGAAATAGAATGGAAACACTTTACCGTTCAAGACGGTTTCTCCCGCATCTTTCTCCGAGGGTCGAGCACGGCCAGGAACGACGACGTTACCGCGTACTTTGTTCGATTTCTCGGACTGTAATAGACTTTAAATACGGCTACCCTTTTTCTCCCGACGATCATTTGATTTCGCTCGAGCGTATTTCCTTTCGGTACTCCCTTTCGGCGAGCACGTCTCCGATACGAGCCGCGCTGCCCGTAAGACGGTCCGTTTACGAGACCGTTACGTACTTCCGTTAACCGAATTATCCATTCCCGCTCGTTCCACGATCGACGCATCTCGCCAAGAATACCTGTACGGATAGAGTTCTCTCGATAATTTGACTTTAATCGATATTTATCGCGGCGGATCGGCCGCTTCCACTCGTTTCAGAGTGCACTTTCCTTGTCAAGCACCTGCCGATAGCTCGGAAAAAAGGCCAGAAGCCGCGCGCGATCCGTTCGCCGAGATGGGGAAAGGGAAACGGAAGTCGGTAGAAAACGGTAGATATCGTACCGATAAAATCATACTCGAGTAAACCGTGAAACGATCCGTTGATGTTGCTTTACGAGTCATTGCGCGTCCGCTATGCGCCCGCGTTGTTTCCGGAAAATAAGACTCGCGACTTCCTTCTGCGGTCCGCGCGCAAGTAATTATGCAGATGCTCGCGATGCCCCCAGGAAATATTCGCGGCATCGTTGCGAAACACGCGGATATGCGCAGCTACGTTGATTTTCAACGCGGTTACAACGAATTACACGGGCAACGAATGAAAATGAGTGGCGGGCGCATCGTTGCGCGAACGAACAAACGTTTCGCGGGACAAGAACAAGACTAATGAAATATTTAGTCCGTTTAGTACGGGTTGCGCCCTTTCCGCGCACATATTTGCCCCGGTAAACACATGCCGTTGCGTAACCCGCGCATAACTTCGCCTTAACATTCATAATCGGACGTCCGTAACACGGCCATGAATGCCGGCGTCCCGATCAATTCGAAATATTCCCCGCGTCTATCCGAGCGTCTATTTAATTACCGTCTTCCCGCGGACGACCGCGGACCGCCGCGGATTCGACGCTCGTTTTTCCCGGCCGGCCCCGTTCGCGGAGTTCGTTCGAACGATTCCATGCTCGACGCGTTCAATTCGACTCGCTTCACCGTAATCCTCGAAACGATCGAACGTATTTCGACCGAGTACCGGCGGACGTACCGGCAATACGTGAAGGGAGATCCTCGTCGGAAATTCCGTCCGCGCGTTCGCACGGGAGAAACCGAGAGGCACGCGAGCCGTCCGACGCAGACGAAATATTAATTGGTACAAAACAGCGGGAAGAATATTTCGTTTCGATCAATTTCGCCGCGCGAATCAACTTAATTGGATCGAAGTGGATCAGAAGGCGAGCGGCGCGCGCCAAAATAAACTTCGACGCGGCGGCAGCCGTGCGGTCGCTTGTTTTTCCACGGATTCGAATTTCATTCGAACGTATCGTTCGCCCATGGAAATTCATGATTCCCCGCGCCGCGACAAGCCGAACGAACGCGGGGTGGGGGGAAGAAACATTCGTGCGCCGGATACGTTAAATATGTATTCCGAGGGTCGGGTGAAAAGGGGGACGCGAAAAGCGAAGGCGGGCGAGCGGGCGAGCGACGCGGCGAAGCAGTCGCAGCCTGATTTCGAATTCAGTGGAGCAATCGCTGAAAAAGGACGAAATCTCCTGGCAGACAAACAGAAGATTGCCTATACTGTAACCAGTCGGCGTGTACGAAGAAGACGCAAACCGGAAAACGAGAAAACGAGAATCCCCGGGTATAACCGTTGCTTCTAATGTCCCGCCAAAACCGTCCGTCGCCTTTCTCTTTCGCCCGACGTTTTCAATGCCCCGGAAACGAACGAATCCGGGCTACTGATATTAAAAACGGGGATGAAAAAAACCACCGGGGAAAACGGGGAAAATGAAAACAATTTGTACCGCGGGTAACGAACAAATAATTGGAACGAGCGTTTGATCTCTTTTACAATTTCGCGTTGATTCAATTCCCGTTTTACGGGAATATCGCCGCGCATTGCATTAGGTCGGCGCGGCGTGACGCGACACGTATGAAATATCGCGTCCGCGAATTTTACGATACGTTAACAGCGTTCAAACGGCGATCGATACGTACGCTCGCAATAGTCCGGGGATTATACGTTTTCGAGAAGATTACGCGCCTCGTGTAACGTCTCGTTGAAAAATAATGAATTCCAACGAAATTTAATCGATGTCTTTCCGTCCACGATGACACCGAGTCGAGAGGAGCGTGTGTGAGAGAAAGAGAGCTGGTATTATTCGCCATAAATCTAGAACCCTGGTTCATCGAGATCTCGCGAGCGAGCGAGCCGTCCGACGAACGTATATGCAGTTAGGATCAACGTCGCTTATTACTTCGCGAACGACACTCGACCCCACAATCGCTGGTTCCGGAGGGGCTCCCTCGGATGAGCGAGACGCATTCAGGAAATGGTTGAATGCGGTGACAGAAGAAAAACATCAATTTCCGTCGCGGAAAAATCGCAGATCCTTCCCTCGAACTTCCCGCGACGAAATGGAAATTGGACGATTACACCGACGAGCCTCGCTTACCCTTCCGCATCCCGGATCGCGAGGGTGAAACGGTCCCACGAATTCCGCGGCAACGTCGACGCCATCGTCGTCATCGCCGCTGAAGACAAATCGATTTCAACAACACCTTCCTCTCGCAGCTCGATCTATCGTCGGCGCGTTGTTACATTGTTGCTTTCTGACACTCCGGCGGGCGGTTGTTAGCGCCGAGAAAACAATTCCGCCCTCGCCTTACATGGAACTTCACACTCGGTTACACCTTTGGCCAGGAGACTGTGAATAATTACCGGAGACGAAGCATGACGCAGCCACTCGCGATGTCGCGTCACGAACACTTTCGATCGCGAGTTTTCCACGGCCAATCGGCGCGACGTCACGTGCGCCTCGCGCGGACCCGCGAACGGAGTAAGAGGGGGGCGAGCAAACAGACGGGGAAAGGGTGAGAAACACGACATTCGCGGAGAATAAATTTTCCGTTAGAATAAATACGCCGACGGGCACGTCATAAACGTATAAATATTAGCAAACACCGAACTATATGAAACGCGATGCACCAGCTGCACACCAAATAAAACGACGTTATAACTTGAGCCGGGGCGGGCAGCGCCGAAACTTTCGGTCGGCGGATTAAAATTTGTCGACGTTTATCGACCTCGATCGGGTTACGATGGCCTGCGAAACGGTATCGCGAGCAGCAGCGATAAGGTAACGCCTCGTTTCCTCCGCGTTTTTCACCTGCGACCGCTAATCGCCGATTGATTTTCGAGAATTATAACCCACATGCGGCGCTGTGTAGCTGCCGGTTACGCGTTCCCAGGAACAGGAAAGCACTCGTCCATCGGCGGGTTTCGTGCAGGCGGTGCCGTGTCTCGGTCTATTGTTCGTGCGCGCTCTCGAGTGCTCCGCGAGCACAGCCACCGCCTTACGAGCGTGCTCTCCCATTCTCCGTAGCTGCTTCAGCTGCGCTGCCCTCCTTGGGTGTTTCATATCGCACAGTACTCCTTTTCAGAGTCGTTGCGCGCGAATAAGTGGAAACTATCTCGTAACAACGCGACACGCGTCGTCGTTAATCCTCGTTCCGTTCTCGCTTCGGACGCGACACCGATCCGCCGATAGCGGGAAACTAAAGGTTCCACCGAACGCCGGTCCTGCGTTCCTGTGACGAGTGCAAGCTCGGTGTCGTTCCGGTCTCGGTGTGCGTGAATCGCGAAACGACACGGCCAGAGTCGCGGACAGTTTTCTCGGTTGTTGTCATCAGCGTCCGCTGACCCGATTTCGCGGGTCCATGTCGAAGCGAAATTCGATTAAACTCGATTGATTTTCGACTAGAGGATTCGATTACTCGATTTTTGTTTCGGCTTTCGCTTCGGACGCCGCGTCGAATCGGACGATGGGTTGGTCGCTCGAATTAACGTCCATTTCGCAAACTCGCACCCTCGCTCTCCGCGCGATTGAAATTTGATCCTCCTCTATTCGCATCGGGGAACGCGAATGGTTATCAGATACGTTCGAATTATCGGCCACCATCTGGGTAAAAGTCCCGGTACTCGGGCGCCGGGCGAAATGACGGCTCGGCCGCGATACGAGTGCCTTTCGAGCGTGGTGGTCGTCCCCCGTCTCGACCAATCTCTCCGCGAGATATCGGCGACAAATCGACGATGAAACAATGCGTCGGCCCCGGACAATGGGGGAAACGAGAGACAGTTTCGAGGACGGGTAATGCAGGAATAGCAAAAGATAAAAACTGCGCAACCGTCGGCTGCCCGGGAAACGGAGCGGCGCGACGGTGCATTCAACGCCGAGAAGTTGAAATTAGTTGTACGAGTATCTCACGTTCGGCGAACAAATCGCAATTAACCGTGCTCCGTCGTGCAGGGCACATATTAAATCGCATTAAAACGGCCACCGGCCGCGACCGTGCCCGTCTGCCAGCGATGCAGCCGAGAATTTCCCGTAATTTCATTCGGCATTCGACGGTGCCGCATAATTTTCGGCTGATTGTTTGCGAATCGGGTATGTCGCGACGATCGTCCGCGGTCCGTTCCCGTGTCTCGCTCTTCTCTCTTTTCTCCTTTTCACGCGGCGAGCGAAAAGTTGGAAGTTCATCGGTGATCAATTTTGCACGGCCGTCAACTTATAATCGAGAATGTTCGTTCGAACGAGAATGCGAACCCGATCGGGAACAATGTATAAATGCGTGGGTGGAATCGCTGAACGCTTCCCATAAACTGCTCTAGCATCGAAGAGATTTTATCGAGAAGACTGTTCGTACGCGAACGTTCTTCAACGCAGTTAAAGTGTCAAGGATTATTAAAATTAACCTTGCTTCCGAGTGGACCGTGTTTAATTCATTTAACGAATGATGCTTACAGATTGCGTTATGAAGAATCGCTTGTCTCGAAGACCAGAGATGCTGGTGCCTTGCAGTGACTTGCAGGCGGATTTCCGTAAGTAGGAATTCCATGATTGGTTAACGAGTTACTCTTTAAATCGTAAGTATGCACTTTGAAATGGTTTGATCTTGTTCCACGACGGAACAAAGATTCGAACGGTAACGATAGACGCTCGTCGACGAAAACGCGAAAGTGGAGAGTTCGTTCTATCAAGGGGTCGCGATCGGTTCGCGCGAATTACGCTCGGAAGGCGGCTGACTCCGCGAGTCCCGATTCGGGCGCGAACGGTGTATCCGTGAATTTTCGCATGACAATGCGGGAATATAACGCATTGTGTAAACAAGCTGCGAGACAATCTGCGAAGCGCACGGTGCGTGAATCCTGGACATTCGGCGACGACGAGTCGGCGACGGCGTCGTCCACATCGTAATCGTCATCCTCCGGATTCAAGTTGGTTGACGCCGCCTAACCATGGACAATAGGACTACGGCCAGTACGGCACCATTATCCGCCTCTCGCGTCTATGACAACCCCATGAATTATGCAGCGTAGCGTAGACGGATACGCGGACCCTCCTCTGCACGCTCACGCGCCGCGAATGTTGTTCCATTACCGAACCTACCGCTTTCAGCCGCACGATTTACCCCTCTGACCCTGCTCGCCCCTTCGATTTATGCTTGTTTACCTATCGGGGGGATCTCCTTTCTGCTCCTTATTCCAATTTTTAAACATCTCGTTCCACCGTCCCCTTTCACCTTCCTGGGAAGCGTGAAGAATTTCGGGGAGATTGTTTTACGGTAAATCTGGCGCTTCGTCGCGACGGAGGGGAAACTCCCTCGAGCGCTTAAGAAGAAACGGTATATTAACTAAGGAATGACAAGTATAAGAATCGGGCTCGCCGAATAATTAATTTAATTCGATGCTGTTCGAAAGCATTCCTTATTCCTACCTAAGATTCGCCAGAGCTCCATCGATATTCACCGCGATTTATTGCGTCCGCCCCAACGAACTGTCACTCTACTAAAATCGTACGTTTCCCTCCTCGCATAATCGCGAAGGTGGGAACTGAAAATCATTGACGGCATCGGAACTGATTCGCGCTAATCGATCGAAATAGTCTGTTTGAGGCGCGTAACCTTGCAATTGACGCGAATTGGTTTCCCTTTCCGGGACGAGATTCCTAATAGGTACCCGCATTTTCGACGAGTGCATTGAATGTCGCGCGCCCGTTGCCATTCCGTATAATATTAAGCTGCCGCGCGATTGCCAATATTACAGTCTCTCTGTAACATGAATCCGCCGGTGTGGTTACCGTTGCGTCGCGCCAAAGTAGGAAAACGCCGATGTCATGTTCCGATCCGACGAGCGCGCGGCTGCCCGATATTACCAGATTCATATTACGCCGGCTTTCACCGGCCCCGTCAACATCGATCCATCGAAAACGGTGTGTACTTACGCATCATGAATAATTCGCACCTATGAAACGACGTATTCATAGCCCGCGTCCCGCCCCGCGTTCTGTCTCTCGCCCCGGACTTACGCGAACGCCGCGAATCCGAATGGCCGCCCCGACTCGACTCGTATGCGCCCGAATCGCGCGTCGTCGCCCGGAAGCCGTCGCATAATAGCTGCCGGCGAAGGAATATTGGGGCGAGCCGCGTCTCCGCGCGTTCGAAAATACCCGAACGCTATCGCGCGTTCGTGGCTCTTAGAGGTTTCGCGGCGTGGATCAGGGTGGGAAACGGTCGTGTAAAGAACAGGGAAAAGTTCCGGGCGAGAGAAATGGAGAGATCGTTCCGTGGGAGTTCCAGAAAAGGTGCAATATAGATTCGGTCGTTTTCCGCGAGCGAGGCGATCCTCCTTCCCGGGTCGGTTCTCTCGCGCTTCCCTTTTTCCCTTGTTTCATTCGGTTCTTTTCTTCTTTTTTTCCCCCTTTTTTTTTGTCCCTGTCCGATCCCTCCGTTGCCAGGCAAAAAGGAAACGGCGAATGGCGAGGCTCGCGGAAAGTAAGCGGGACGCGATTCCGTCGGGACGGAGGTAACCGCAACGGTGTAAAGTTGGGGGCGAGCACGAGTCTCTCTTAAAAACGTGGCTCTCTCCTTCGACGCGGCTGGACCCCGACCCCGCGCCGATACAATCTGCATCGGCTTCCGCGAAAGTAGCACGATGGGAAAAGTTCGTAGCTCGGACGAGCCTCCCGGTCCCCAATTAGAACATTCGGCTGGCATATAAATATGCGATGCCCGCCGATCACGCTCCCGATACCGGTAGCGGGGAATCAATACGTTCTATTACGTACTCATGTACCGCGCAGGTTTCGCCGGCGAGAAAGTTTCCGACGAGTTCGGACGAGCGGCAGTGGGAGCAGCGGCGGCAGCGGCCGCCGAAACGGCACTAGCCGCGCTAGTAGCAAAAATAGTAGCGCCGGTAGGGGTAATAGTAGAAGAAGTAGTTCTTCGGTCGATGGCACGAGAGGAAAAGCTGGTATATTCGACGAAATCGAAGTTATAGCCGGCGATTAACGAGTCGTGAAGCACGATTAAAAGTTTAAAACGGTTCCCTCGAGGAGAACGTTTTACTTTTTCGCGTCGAACCGGTGCTCGGCCGTGACGTTGGAACGCGTTTCCCGGGTTAGTCGGCGCGGAGACCGAATTCTCTGTTCGTTTCGTCCGCGGAGATTAAGAGAGGCCGAGACGGACGTCCGAATGGTCGGTAGTACCGTTCAACGGTCGGACGTGGCAATAAAAGCTGGAAATCAAGAAATGAACCGACGAAAAGGTTTAATCGTCCAGCAAGGCGGGCGAGCGCGCGCGCGCTCGCTTGCGCGGCCGCGATCCCGTTGGTAACCAGGAGGAATCGGTAAAAGCATCAGTCCCTAAGGAGTCATCTATTTGGCAAATGGATGACCCGTGGAACCGGTATTAGGGAGCATGCACGCAAGAATCCTGCGGGGATATATCGGCTCAAACGTTATACTGTATCCGTCCTGTTATCGCCAGGAACAATGACTGCCTATTACGCGACTCTCCGGATCATTTTTCATTATTATCGTAGGTCATCGGCCCGTTCTAACGAGAGGCCTTTCCGTAATTGCGAATTGGTCCCTCGGCCGGCTACGAAACTGAGCCTAATCTACCGAAAACATTTACGTCCCCCTTAATCGTTCCGCGCGTAAATCGCCGCGATTGCGCCAGGAATCAAGATCGTCGCGAGCGCACCGGGCCGCCGCGCGTTTCAACGATCGTTGGTCTTCTCGCGAGACGTCGCAATCAACTTATTAAGTCAGATAAGAAGCGTGCACGCGCGCACCGCCGCGCTATTCACAGCGCGGAGATATGAAGTCGTTGGAATTCGTGCTACGTCTTCGGACTCGTACCTTCGGTTCGTGACTATTCCGCGATGTAATCAGATATCTTAGGGCGTGCGTTTCGCGTTAAGACGAGGCGGGCCGAGTCGGGTCGGGGGCGAATCGAGTCGCGTCGAGCGGGGGTCGAGTCGGACCGTGCCGGGATCGATATCGAGGCGAAGATTGCACGACCGGTGCGCCGGGGTAGCGAAAAAAACACGTGTTAATCGTCCGGGAACACGCGCGATAACGCGTCGCGGTAACCGGAGGAAAAGGGAATGCTCGGACAGAGAGAGAGAGGGAGGGAGAGAGAGAGAGAGAGAGAGAGAAGTAAAGAAAGGGACACGGGAAAGGGCCGCGACACGTGAAAACGTTCTGTCATGACTGAGTCGCGTAACTCAAAAATTAGCAAGCTCCGCCACTCATTCCGGCCACCTGGAACTCCCGATAACGATCCGAGACAAACCACTCGGCGGTTGCGTTTCGATTATAGCCTTCGCGCGAGCCGCTATTAAAGATCGGCCGCGAAAAGAAACGCAACGATTCGTGACCGGCCCGATACCCTCGTCGGCCGTCTCTCGTAATTCACCAGAACCCTCGTATTAAGACGATCACCCGAACCGGAGGTGTACCATTGAGGCCTTATCGTCGTTAACGAATCGCCTTTCATACCGAACTCATACTTCCACAGCCATTTCATACACGGAATAGAAACTAGACGGTTTGCGGAGTGAACTCGATTGTCATGTATAAAGTCTTTATAAGGCAATCAAACTGGCGAATACGTATTCAACGTTTAAATCGGCGTTGCCGATGGCCCGGCGATTCACGGGTCATGTACGCTCGATCGAATTTTCGAGAGGAAACTCCCTAATAAAACCGCCGGCCGCGGTTTAAGCACGCTTATGAACCGACCCCAACGGACTCGGCGATGAGGCGACCGCGATACGAGCGTAAGTGGACTCCGAGTGCCTTGAAAAATAATGCTTCGGCCAACCTGCGAAAGCTCGCCGTATATCGAGTTACCGGGCTTATTCTGTCCAGTTTTACGTCGCCTCGCCGTTGCGCTCGTACCTCTGCCCGAAATTTCTTTCCTCTTTATCCGATCTAATTTATCGCCGCTTCGGAGCGCCGTCGTATACATGTAAATAAGGAAGCCGGGGAATTTTCGATCGGAGGATATTGACGGACAGTTAACAGTCGTTCCACTCGCGGCTCCGTTCCCGGGACAACGTTATTATTTCTACGTGCTGTCGTCCATTAGCCGATAGAAATCCTCCGACCGAATCCTGCCATTCTTTCGCGCGTTCCCGCTTCCAGCTCCGACTTTGATGTATGACTCGCGGGAACATTGACCGACGGCTCGCCGTGGGTACCGTCCCTCTTTCTGATACCCAATTTCCGGTGGAAAATCGCGATTTACTTTGTCACCGGCCGCTTCCGATTCGATTGACTTTTCACGGAGCGCCGCGCGCGTCGTGCGACCGCGGCCGAGTCCTCCTCTCGAAACGCTTCTTATCCGATCCTCCTACCTCGCGCTTCCCGATTCGCGCCGTTCTAATTAGACGGAATTCGTTTAGAGTCAACAGCTTGAGCGATAAACGTCCGCGATGCGAGAGCCGAAACGAATTCTCTCGCCGCGCTCGTGAATTCCCGGGTATTTAATCCGCGCGTTCCGTCCGGGCCGCGGTAATAGAGCCGCGGAGATTTATACGACGCGTTGCCGCCCACATTCCCGAACGCACGTACGCCCGCGTGGAAAAGTTCCGGCTCCGGCGGAACTTTTTTAAATCTTCTAAAAGCAAAGTTCACGGGAACTGTATTAAATATCAATTACCGGGGCGACGCGAGCACGGGAACAACGTTACCGCGGGCAAGGGTATCGACAGCGGTCCGCGTCCGTTTCTTCGCGGAAAGTTTCGTGTCGCTTAAGCGATGTTTCCCCACGTAATTTCGCGCGAGAACCGTACAATGGAACCCGTTCTCGAGATACATCCCTCTATACCCAGGTGTATCAATTACCGGTGAAACAGTTACTTTCATCGGGAGAAGTGGCACGGGTCAAAGCTCCTTTAGAGCAAAGGTTGAACGGGGCAAAACAAAAAAAAGAAGAAATTGTACAGTCGGGAGAAGTTGTACGCGTCGCTGTATATTAGCGAATTTTCATGACAAGGCATGCGATATTTTGTTTACCCGAGCTCCTTCAAGAAACAACAAGCGGAGGTCCCTTCAAAGGACAAAGCTCAATTAGCAGCCTCGGGAAAGGTATGCCCGGTTTTATCGTCGAATATCAAAAGAGTTCTTTCGAGGGATCATCCGGCGTCCTCGTTCGCCGCGGTTTATTCCCGGGAACTGTTGCTTTCCGAAGACGCTTGTAATTTAGTTCCACCTTTTCGTATTCCCTCGCCGCGCTTCTCCGTTCTCCCTTTCATCCCCGTTCTTCCCGGGCCGCGACCAATCGGTCCTCGAGCCACGGGACTCTTTCGATTAAATATGTTCGTCCATCTGGCGTGCGCGGCGAGTCGAAAGCAATTTCCGAACGATCGACGTCGCGCGCCGATCGGCGACGATCGATGCACCGGCGCAAAGGAACCCGGCAGATTCCCACCGGGTTTCACGGGAATACCGCTCGCGGATAGAGACCGGACAGCCGGCCGATCGCTGTAACTGACAGTCATAATTAATGCACCACTTTATTCTCATGAATTTATAATTTTCTGTTATGGTAAATAGTGCCGGCAAATACTTGCATACGCAATGCAATAATTTCATTGCTAATTTATTATCGCTCGATATTACGTACACTAGCGTTTCGGAAATGTCGCGTGTGTAAATATTGCACGAATTTCCCTCTGTTACTCTAACTCGTAATTTCGCCGGGCTCTCGTTACCGCTGCGCGGAGGGACTTGCGCACTCCCGTCCGGATGAAACACGACTATTTTAACGATATTAACGACAGCGATGCCGCGGGCGGATCGATCGTCGAAAGACGAATACGTCTGTCTGACGCGCGCCGCCGAGCCCGCTCGGCCGCGCCGGCCCGTCTTTGTACCCTTTTCCTGGGGCGGGCCATGAATCTCCGCCGGTGGCATTGTTACCGGATCGAGAAAAACGAGCCACTAAACTGGTCCGGAATGGCCCCTGGAAGAGTTTCTTAGACCGAGGCCAGGGCTCCGCCTCGATATCCGAAGTATGCGGAAACTCCGCGGGGTAACGAACAAAAACTGCGGGCCCCGATAGAAACGTATCGAGAAGATACCGAACGAGACAGCGAAGAATCAATGATCCACCCGTACTCCGGCGCGCCTCGGTCTTCCGGTTTTTGTCCCCGGGACTTCAAATAATTGGAGTGCCGTCGAGACGCGTAACAACCCGTTCCGGCGAAAGTAAATACAAATACCACTTGATACGGCTGAAACGAAAGGGGATTAGAAGAGAGCGAGGGAGCTCGGTGACGGGAGGATCGTCGGATATCTCGAAACACGCGGGAAGGGGCGCGACGAACCGCCTCGTCGCCTGGATCTCGAAGGGCTCCGCTCCGCGGAAGGGTGGCGCGAAGATCCGCGGCGCTCGGCCTTTCAAAGCGTCTCGGTCGCCGTTAATTCGAGAACGTTGGGTAGCATCGTCGATTCGTCGATTCGCCGGGGTTATTTCATAAAGGCGAATATAGCCTTTATCGAAGCGCGCCGATTTATATTGGATACCGCGCGACCGGCCGACGAAAAAGTGAAGTACGAGGAGGACGAGCACCCTCTTAGTTCCAAGTAAATTCGTATCCCGGCAGATCTGTCGGCGCGGGATCGAGTCACCAGCTTATATTCCCTCTCTCTGCTCCCGTATCTGCGCCGTCCCTCTTTCCCTCGTTCGCCGGCGCGACCGGGAGCAGGGGAGAATCGGTGATAGGAAATAACCTGAAATCGTTTCACGAGACAACGCCGAAAGCGAAATCGGTTCTGTCGACAAGATTCAATCCCGCCTCCGCGTCAACTCCTGCTGCGAGGTCCTTACGAGTCGAGATTGCATGTGTCGACAATACGATCCTCGAACTGTCCGGACCCGCGATCGGACTGGGAACGAACGTCGAACGTTCCACGGGCGACGCAGTCTCCGGTGATTCCAATTAATAATCGGCCCGGTATCGATTATGCGGCGCCACGAATTTCGAAGGAGCTCCGGGATCCCCGGTCGCCGACAGTTATAGGACGCGTCGTTTGTAACTGTCGGCGCGACTGGATCGAGCTTAAACCCCTGGGATGCTTCCCGCGAAAATCAAACGGGGGCCGAACGCAAGAACGAATGAATCGCGTCGACCAAGTCGAGAGACACGAGAACGAGCTTGGAAAGAACAAAAATGCAACGTCGTTCCGACGACACTTTAGATTAATAGATTTCCATCGTACACCTTCGGTTACGTCAAAAAGTTACAACTCTATGCGGTCAATCGCATTTCTAACTAAAGAAGCACATATATTTCCGAAACACTAGCCTAGGAGGCGTAGCCTAATGCAAATTCTCTATATTTTATATCGTACCTGTACCAGCAAGTAATTCTTCAATGCTATTTTCCGTTATGGCTTTCGAGAAAATACGCTATTGCTCGTCGCGATGCGATGTCGCGCTATTTCTTCTTTCGTAATTATGACAGATTTTTTTAATTAGTTACCCCACAGTTTCACGGTTTTATAATATTCACCGGTATTTCATGTGTCGCGAAAACACTTTCAATGGAAGAAGAGATTAGCATGAATCGTGGTTCGTTGAAAAAGCATCGCACCCCCCTTATTCGTCGTCGATGCGACGGTTCGGCATCGCAGCCGGCTTTTTTCCGCGATCCCTCTTTTGCGCTGCAGCGTCGTTAAATGGCGAAAACGCGGATCACTGCGAGCAAGTTCGCGCTGGTCGCTTTAGATCAATGGCAGAGGGGCGCGGGAGACAGGGGTGCGTGGCGTTTGACGACGCCCGGTGAAATTTTCCATCGCGCGCGTTCTTTGCGCGAGTACCCTTTTCCGGTGGAAGTGGTCGATGAAAACGGTGTGGCGTTTTTCGAAACCGGGCTCGCTCGAGGCGGGGCGAGTTGCACGCGTGTCGACGAAAAAAAAAAAGGAAACGTGGAAATCAGTCGAGTGGATGGATTCGAAGAGCGAGCGGGATAAAAATAGCGTATTACCGAGCCGAAGCGCGATGACGGGGAACGCCAAGTGCCGCGAGATAAATAGCGAGCCGTGGACGCGGGACGAGCAACGCGGGGAAAAAAGGTGCACGATGAAAGGGGCAGCGACAGAGACTTTTGCGCGTTCGCTATTTTTTTTTCCTTTCCGTCGCGCTTGTCGCGCTGACCGCCGCGCGCGACTGTTCCGTGGAAACTCGAAATGGAAATTACACGAGCCGCGAAACGTATCAGCGCCGCGAGCTACGGATCGCGGAGCGTCGTCGGCCGCCGTCGAGTTTATCGACGCGGAACGATCCAGGGAGAGGGAAGGGGTGGTTGCATCGACGCGAGGGAAATCGCGAAGCTCGCGACGAGGAGCGGAGCGAACGAGAAAAGGAAAAAAGCGACGTCCGACGAGCCGCGAGTAGCTCGGCTAAATTAAGAAATGGAATAACGGGGAAGAAGTCGGCGCTAGAAAACAGGTTGCGCCGGCGAATGGGAGTGCGCGAGAAAAAGAGGAAACGGCGAAAAAACCGGAGAGCGAAACGAACAAGTCCGTGAAGAGAAAGGAAACTGCGGCGGATCGGTTCGTTAAACCTTCCCGGGGAAAGAAAAGTCGACGAGCTCTCGATACGCTGCTACAGTCCTCTTCACGGTTGCCCCGAGTTGCCCCGAGTTTCCCCGGGTACGCACGTCGACGCCGACGTGCCCGAATCCCCGGGTTCCCGCGGCCGTCTACGTGCTTTTATGCGCGACAATTTCTACGGGCCTTCGTTTCGCCGGAGTCAACGAGCTCCCGGGACAAAAGGAAAAACACGACCGCGCGCCCGTTCGAGTTTCCTTCGGCGCGGCGAAGCGACGGCGAGGCAGCGGGAGCAGGGAGCCGCCTCTGGTCAAGCGTCGGGGATCGAAAGTAGAGGCCGGCAAACAATGGCTCGGAACCGCCGAAAACGGCGGGAGCCACGAAACTCGCGGCGGCTCACTCTAATTTGCGGTAACGCGATTAATTTTCACTCCGGTAAACAGCGTATCTCTGACAGCGTATGCAGGCCTACGTCGGGAAATGGGAAGCGAGCCGGTCCGCTAATGAAAGGACTTCATTATTCCCGCGGATAACTTTATCGATGATACTTCTCGCATCGGTATTTATCCGAGCGAGAACGGCGCCCGACGAACGCGCAATAATAAACGATGCTGTCGATAATTGTTGCGTTACAGGAATATATTTACCGTGCATCGCGCGCGAGGAACGGTGCGCGCGACCCGTCGCCACGTATATCCTCCACCCGATCATATTTTCGACCATTATTACCGCGTCGAGTTATTGCCGCGGTATCAATAATTAATAACGAGCTGGATCCGTCGGTACGGTGCGTCGTTGCGCCGCGGTGCGGTACGATCCGATGCGATCCGATGCACCCTCGCGCGGCTCAGCTCTGTGGGAGTGCGACGCGCGTCGAACAACCTCGAACAGCGTCGGTAGAGCTGGCATAAGTATTCCGTTCGCGAGAGCAACACCGAGTGGGAAGAGCTTCGGCGAGCTCCCGGAAGCGTACGCGATGTTCCGCGAGCAACGACGATGCTCTAGCGCCGACGAGATCGTACAGCACCTCGGCACACCTCTGTAAACGGACCTGGCCGCCTCGAAGGAGAATAGACCATCATAGCGCAGCCGACTGCTGCTCGCGCCATCTTGTCGCTCTATATTCTTTCGCTGAGCGCGACTCCCCCCGTCGAATTTCCAGCGCGTCGCGCTGCTATCGACGATCAGGGAATCCATCGGGGAGATCTATTGAACGTACTTCCCGGAGACGCCTGGACCCAAAATTGAGCGATCGCCTCGACCAATGGAGCGAACGTCTCCGGGACACGGAATAGAGTTTAATCGAATTCCTGGCGCCTTTCAGCGAACCGGTCGCGAGCCGGGGAACTCGGGCGTCGAAGACAATACGCGAGTTGCGGGTGAAAGGTCAGCCGATTTGATTACGGCCGATCAAGTTCGGCCGCCTCGAGCCTTTCGATCGGCCGATAACGAGAACACCGGTGGCAGATTTCCGCCGGAGACGCTGCAACGCCTCGGGACGCGTCGGCGGTTTCGCCGCGGCGCGAGCGACGCGTCCCGCGATGAAATCAATGTCTAACCGAGGCGCTGGAAAATTCAAATCCTACGCATCCGTCAAATTTGATTACGTCTAGCTGCACTCAACGCCGCTGAGATGTGTACGAACCGTCTTGGGAGTACAGGCCGCGCGAGCGCATGTATTCGGTACATTATATAACGCCGCGGGAATACATGTCGCCCCTTCTTCCCGCGGTCCAAGTCGACAGTCAGACACCGTGTGAGCGGGGTTGGATGAAAATCGGTTTCCTAGCGGGGCCCGTTCCCATCGCGGAACCCGGCGGTTCCTCGGCGACGTGTTTTTTCACGCGGTTCCGATTCCGATTCGTCGATTTATTGCGTACGCTCCGCGAAAAACTGCGCCGGTCGCCCGGGGCGAACCTCCGTCCTAGATACCGAACAACGTGGCAAATAAAACGAGGAAAATAGCAGCGAAAATAGTGGGTCCTCCGCGGCTCCAGCGTGCGCGAACGCGCGTTTCCCTCGGGTTTCAGTTTTCCGGAATTTCCGAGACGAAGACCATTCGGCCAGGAATTACGTTTCCCGTTTCCGGTAAAAAAGGATCACCGAGGTCGATGGGTTTCGCGCGTCCATTACGGAGAACGAGAAAAAAGCGGACGGCTGTAAAAATGCGGAACAGGGAGGAGACTCACCTGATTTTTCGTCGACGGTGGTAGTAATCCCGGCGACGTAGGAAACAGCCTTCGTTAGTCCAACGAATAACAACAGTACACTCCACATGTTCTCTCGTTATTCCTCGTTAGTTTGATCACGAAAGCCGGCACTTCGAGGCGAACCGAAAGCGAGCTACGGTAATGGTTCCGTCCTATCGAGTCGGAGCTCTCGGCTGGGTTGCTAGCCTAAAGATCGGATAGCGTTGAGTCATCTCCGCGCGGAGCCGAAGTTGTTCCCGCTCTCTCGCGCTTCAGGCTCGCTCGCTGGGCATTCCGCAGCGTCGACGATCATCGCGAAGCTGCACGAGTTTCGCATTTCTCCCGCGCCATCCGAGCCCCCTCGATTTCTCCAGAGACGTCGTCGGACGTCGGGAACTGCGTCTACCTGGACGCTCGACGCGTGCACGCGCTGCCGAGCTCGTACCGGCGCGCCGTGAACCGATCACCGTCCTCTGTCTCGCCGAACAAATATCACTCGTGTTTTTCTTCTCCGGTTAAACACTAATTAAAGCTGCCGCGGCACCGCATCGACCACCGCGTACCACGATCCCCGCGCGCACGCTTCACCCTCGTTTCTTTTTTTCCGCCTGCCTTTCATCCACTCTACGCCCGTTATTAAAGCGTCGGACACGCGTAGTAGCCCCCGGACCGCTAGAAAACCTGCCGCACTTTCGATCTAACCGCGCGCCGCTGCAGCCAATAACCTGCAACGACGAACATGATACCCGCAATCACCGGTGACCATGGTATGTCCACCGAGGCCGCAGAATTTACCGCACCAACGGTCACCGTCTCGTTCAGAAAATAACCCCCGGTCCCTTTGGCCAGGATGATATCGTTACGCCGCGTCGTTTCACGGTGGCCTCCGAACCGATCTCCTATGCCGGTCGGAATAAACGGTCCCGAGCTGCCGCGGAATTCCCGTTCACACGGCCAGCTCGCGTTTTAGGCTCGCCCTGTCCTCTCGTTCGATCGACCAGCCGAATCGATGGGATCTCCGCCGGAGTCTTCCGAAATCCACGCTGCTACGATACACCGGACTTCCGAGCTTCACGTCGCCGATCGAACAGGCGAAGCCGGCGAACTTGCACCGCTGGATCCTGCCGAACTCTCTCGATTAGCCGGAGGATGGTTAAGGAAGAGAGCGACGACGCTCCAGCCGTAATGGAGTGGTTAAGTGTTGCCGGGATCGATTTCCGCGAGCCATCTCGAGTTCCGAACGTCGAAAACAGTCCGGCCGACGC
Source organism: Nomia melanderi (assembly GCF_051020985.1). Lineage (NCBI taxonomy): Eukaryota > Metazoa > Arthropoda > Insecta > Hymenoptera > Halictidae > Nomia > Nomia melanderi. The sequence continues at coordinate 16,590,580 of NC_135006.1, read as the reverse complement.
GGGACACTCTCTCCGGGAGTCCTCGCTGGCGAGCAACACCGGCGTAGGGAGCAGAGGAAGGGACCAGCCGAAATAAGCGCGATTAATCGGCGAGTCGCGGCCGTGCTCGTTCGTCGACCCCAGCCCGGCCTATCGAGTCGAATAAAAAAACGAGCCCCACTGCGGAGATCTTCGATCACGTTGGGTCACCACAGATTTTCGGTTTGTCTGGAATTGGTCCAAGCAACGACGACGCGGCGAGCGCGGAGGGCCGCCGCCGCTGCTGCTGCTGCTGCAATCACGTTCGCTCGCCAATGGCCGCGAACACTGTGAAATCGATCCGAACGAAAATTGAGCGGACACCGCGACACCGTCACTGGATCACCCGGACACCGGCGCGTTTCGAATATCCGAGGGCAAAAGCGCGGGACCGTGGAGGCCGGATTCCCTGCCGATCCGTCCGCACCCCTCGCTCGTCCCTTTCGGCTTGCCGCGCTTTCCCGCCGATCCGCTTCGCGAGATCGCGAGCTCCTTCAATTAGACTCCTCCCTCTGTTGCTCTGCTGGCGCACGAACTCGAGGAGAACTCTCCGAGCACGATTATCCGGCGAGTTCGCACGAGAGACACTTGTGAAATACCGCGGAGAACTTTCCAGCGACGTTCATCGTTCGTTTGTCACGTGCGCGAGACGATCTCACCGTTTCCCGTCACTCTCGCGGTCGGACGATCGAACGAAGGGGAACGCAGTGCGCGCGACGTGCGTGGCGAAAACGGTTCGCCCGTGGGAAGTTTGTTTTTTGTTTTGCTCGATCACCGCGGAACGGGATGCTCCGCTCGGCTCACGGGGGGTTGACTGATGCGCGTGACGGGCAACCTGACGGCGCACGTCGACGCGACGCAAGCACACGTGGTCCTCGACCGACGGCGGACGGCACACTGACGGAGAAGACGAGCTAACGGCGCGGCGACGGACGCGCAGCCTGCAAAGCCTCCCGAGGAGGCGGTGGTATCGGAGGAAAAGCTGCGGGTGGGGCGAAGGGGGCGAAAGGGGCTCGCGCGAATATCGTGCACCCCGCACCGTACATCCTGCACCCTGATACTGGCCCAAACGTCGGGGGATGTTTATGCCGTGCCGCGCTCGAGGAAACGCGTTCGAATACCACTCGTCGCTGGTAAACACTGCCGAAACTGATGCGTAATTGGACGCACATGCGTTCTACCCTGCTCGACGACGGCCCACCCCTTCGCCGAACGGAGTGATACAGCAATGAAACATCGATTAACCCTTCGTCTTATCAGTTATTTACTAAGCTCCACAGATGATAACAGAAAAATCTCGTGATTTCTAGGGAATTCTGTTCTACTCCGTTCGAAATCTTCGTCGCGAATCTGACGCGACGTTACGAGACCGGTTAACGGTCCAAAAATGAGTTCCCGCGATCTCGATCGCTTCGAATCTCGGATATCCCCGACCTTGATCATTCATATTCCTCGTACCTCGAACTATATACGATCGAATCCTATAAACAAACTTCGCGAAATGCCTCTTTAACCCTCCGTACACCTGAACTGTCGCGCGGCCAATTGAATCTGATAATCGAGGTCCCAGGGTAATTAGCTATTTTTGGTTCTGGCTCGCAGCTCCGCCTTCCAAGCGTAAATCAGCGGCCCCGTGTATCAATATCTCGGAAAAATCGGAATTCGATTCCCCCGGATAAAACGGAATAACGACAAACTGATAACGTTATACGTGTGTACCGTTCGAGCGTACACACGCGCCCCTCGCTCCGCGAAAACAATCGCCGTGGCTGCTGTGTATCGTTCGTTTGCATACGTATCTCCGTCCGCGTTTCCTTTCCGAATAGAATATTTTCTCGATTCGCGTCCCGTCCGTTCCCGACGCTGCGCAAATATTCCGGAAGACATTTCGCGGCGGAGACGCGATTGAATCCGGTGTACTGAGGGAAATTCGCCGATCGAGGGGACCCCCGTTCGCGGCCGGGTTCTCGGGACCGACGGTTGCAATATTAATCGGGCAAATTTTCCCGGGCGACCGAAATGGAAGATCGAGCGGAGGACGTTCGTTCGATTCGAACAGAGCTTTCGATGAGCGCGTTCGGGTAGTGACGGGTACTCGGCCGTCCGTGGACGAGTGCTTGCTTTCTGTTCGGTGTCGAAGACGGTTTATGGCGATACAAGGGACCGCGGCGAGGGGGACGCGGCGAGAACAGGGGCGGAGCGAGGGCGGAAGAGATCGAAATAGGGTGAGAGACCTCGAGGGCGAAACAGGCGGGCGAAGAGGCAGATGTTGCTCCCTGCTTCTGGTGTCACGGATCATGGTCATCTTAAAAGCTCCTGAAAGGCAACCAAAGGAATGCCACTCGCGCTTTCTGAAAGCTATCTTTTCGACCAGGGAATGGCTTACTCGGGGCCGCGCGCATGTGTGTCGCTCGCCCCGGTTACGCCCGTACGTGTAAAAACCCAAAAGAGTACCACGAACCACCGCGAGTAATGATTCTACTCGTTACGGATATAGATGCGTGTTCGGTTGCTTTGGCACAGCGGACTCCGTTGATCCTTTTTATTTGAATATACTGCCCCGGCTCCGGTGGAATTCAATCTGTATCGCGGTACAGCGATATTTCGGCCGACAAGCGTGATGCTGAACGTGATAAACGGCGGATCGGTCTTTTCCCTTATCCGTTCGATCCCCCGCGAGTTCATTTGACGAACGAGCTAATTTTTCTATTCGCGCTACACACGCACCCTTCGTTCGAAAGATGGATATACATTTAATAAATATATCGTTTCTCGCTTTCGCTCGCGGGCACGCGCGACGACGAAGATTCTTGGTAAACGTGAAAGTGCCGCGCGCTTCTGTCGCGCGCGCGCGCGAGCGCGCGTTGCATAGCTGTCGATACCGGAGAACCAATTTCGAGTTCGCCGCGCGGTTTGATTGAAAACATCGATCGGGGATGGTACAAGGGACTCCGATCACGTCAACCTTTGATTTTCGAATAATGGCGAGTGCGGACCGCGCTCACGCAATTTTTTCCGTTGTTCTCCGTTCAGCCGCTCCTCGCGGAAAGATAGGAACGCGTGAAAGCCGGATACGGTTCATTACGCCGATTAAGGCGTGCTCCCGTGTTGCCGATAGAAAAATCGAGTCTAACCGGAGCCGGCCAGATGCACGAACGTCGGGTTCTCGTGGAACACCGCTATTAACCCTTTACTTTACGATTTCTTTCGACGTTGCCCCGTTTAAAGCTGCGCCATACTTAATAATTATCTAGAAAAGCAAGAACTCTACGTTCCTTGTAAGTCCACGTTGTGTACATAAATTGTTCGCAATACGTTTCTATTTCAATTTCAACGGTTAAATTCTAGTTCAACGCTGTCCCCCTCGATATTATACGGGGCTAACGGGAGCGCTAAGCAGCGTTTCAATGATTGGCACGAACTAGGAACATTTCGGTTTATATTCGTCGTACAGGGGTTGTATCAACTTATAAAGTCAAATTATTTCACGCGCAATTCTCCGGGTTTCATGCGTCCGGCGCTACACGCTCGGCAATCGGCCTACGCGGCGTAAAGCGTTTCGATTCCGTGCGATCGGGGCTCGCGATTAAAGCGGCAGTTTCCTTCACGCGACGCCGTTTATTCGATCTTTGTAAAAAGCTTCCTTCGGACTCGGTAATTTCTAGAAATGACCACCTACCAGAGACGTACTCCGCCACACGTTACGAGGGAAAATTCCTGTCCCGGCCTCCAGTAATGAGTATCAACGTATTCGTTTAACGGCCACGACGCCGAGTAATTCAATGTTGCGCTATCGATCGACCGGCCGGCCGTTGTAATTTACCTTCGCAATTCGCGACAGGAACGGTAAGCGCGCGGAAAACGACCGGACAGGGAAAACGGATCGTCGCGTCGACGCCGACAGAGATCGCAATTTATAAGGGCGGCCCCCCCGCGCATCGGAACCTCGTTATCCCTTCGCGCGGAGCTCGGCGCGACGTTCGGTTGCCGCGGAAAGTCACGTTCCGGCGCGTCTAACGTGTCACGGGAAGTCACGGAAATGAAATTTCACGCGTGGAAACGGAATTCATCTGAACCCCGTAACCAGCACTCTCTCCCTCTCTCTCTCTCTCTCTCTCCTGTTCAAATTCCTTTAGACGTGCATGTCTTCCTCGTTCGCGTGATTTTTTAATCGCTACTCTCCGTAGCGCCGGGAATCTCTGTTAACATTCGGTCCGCCTATCATCGGAGGGATTTCCACGCGTCCGACGAATTTTCCCGAGCGCCCACGAGCGGCAGTAGCTACCAGTTTCGTCGGGTTCCCTATCTTATCGACGGTATCTCTGGTTCGCCCGATTCTCTAGCTTTCGCTGCGCTATTCCTAGCGCTATCGTTGCTATTTCTGGTTATCGGGGTTACCGACCCCCACGTTTCGATAGAAATTCATTCGCAACTTCTCGGCGATGGAAATGTTCCGGCGGAAGGAAGGAACGCGAGACAGACTTCGGGAATACGAAGCTCATTGAGAAGAGGCACGCGTTCCGCGCAGGTAGATTATACAAAAGTTTTATTAACAATTGTAATCGTGACGTTGTCTGAATCGAAATACACGCTACTTTCCTCGCATGGAATAATTTACCTATGTCCCTGGCGACAAACTGTAAAGAACGCTGGAGGGTAAATTAAAGACAGAGAAAAGGAAAGGGGAAACGATTAAAATAACGGGTGAGTACTACATGCTAATTAAGCTCGACGGTAAAGCGGGCTACCGAAAGCAGCACATTCGCGAGAATGCCGGTTGTTCTATCGCAAACGTCCTCTCTTCAACGGTAACCATCCTTATTGTACAAATGTTTCGGACGCAGAGGCGCAGCTCCATTGGTCCGGGGATCGAGGAAGTTAATCGTCCCAGAATGAACGGGCAGCTCCTCTCAGCGTATGATTTTTGCAGGAACCTCGAAGCACGCTATCGATTGTTCGCCTTCCTTCAACTCGTAGTGAATCACCATTGAGATCTGCGAAATAATAACGATCACGATGAACTTACTGACAGAAACCCTTTGATACAGGGGAAATGATAACGAAGCAAAGTCGAAATATAGTCGAAACGAGGATAACGTGAAAGGAAGAATTTTAATTCCGTAGATCGCGAGTAACTAGATTCCAGCGTACACCGCGAGATACAGCTTCTTCGACAGAGTTCAAAGGAATTTATCAACGACCGGCATCGATGGATCATCTTTCTAAGAAATCGGAGAAGAAAAAAGTGTGTTACGAAATTGCTGCTGATATGCTCATGCGAGATAATGCGACGGCCAACGGAAACGACGGTTCCGCGCTAGCTCTCAGCGCAAATTGCGACATTCCTCGTGTCTAGTCCTTACGATAAACTTTCGGTTATCGAGCAGATAAGCCGCTAACGCGTCGAATTTCGATGACGCCGCGAGCGCGCGCGACTGGATAACGGAGGAACGAATGGAAATCTGGACGACGTATCGGTCCATTGAGAAACGCTCACCGTAGGATAGATTGGCAGGATGGGGAACTCCCGTTTGTAGTAATAATCGACGCCTTTCTTCAGCGAGCATCCAGCGGGCGTGCCGTCCGCGTTGAAAATATTCTCGCACGCGCTGGTCCCGTCCACGCCGACGAACGGCAGCGGCACGGAGAGAACCGCGGCGCTCACGCTGTTCGTAACACTCTCGATGTCCTTGTTGGGCACGAACTTCTGCTCCACTGTTCCCTTCGTTCCACGCTTCAACTTGCACGGCGGCTTGTCGCAGCCGGATATCTTAATCTGGTTGGAATCTTCGTACAGCTCTCCTGCGAAAACAGCACGTTACTCGTCTTTCGCTTTCTTCGAAAGAAAGAAACATGAGGGTAGTTACATAAACGACACGTTGACCGTCACGAGATTTTTCAGAGTGTCGCGCCTCGTTGCGTGTCTCGTAAAAATAGAAACGGAAACGATTATTCATTATTTGCTTCCACGATTCTAACGTTATTTTATCGTTCGGATAGCTTCGTTATTCGACATTCTCGTCGGATATCGATTAGTTTACGCGTCGTAATAATTTTCAATCAGTCGAGAAACGCTTGTAATCGGTGACGGCAACAGCACTCGACGTGTTCAATTGATTTCTAACGAGTCGGTTTGGTTCCCCGCGTTGATTTTGGGTCAACTACCATGTACTCGCATCCATCGATTCATGGAAACCGTGACAGCGCGCGCAGATTATTCGCAAGGATAAGAGAAATCGTTTCCTGCCGATCCCATCGCGTGTATTTTTAACCTGCCTCTACCTGCGACCGAGCCAACGCATTTTTCTCCCCAGCCGGGTCGAAGGTTGTCCTGCCCCCTTCTCGGCCCCACAGACTCCCACGAGCGACCGAGATCGAAAGTGAAACTCGCAGTTTCAGGGACTGACTCCCGAGAAGCCTTCAATTTACCCGCGATTCAGGAATCATCGCTGAATCGAAACGCTGCACGCTCGCAGAAGAAACGAACGATCCGCGCGTTTATGCGAATATCCGCGAAACTCGAGATCCAGTTGACAGAACGCGGACCGTCCAACGCGAGCGCGAGACGCGTTTCCGATTTCTCAGCGAATCCGGTTATTCGAACGATACGATTCACAGGCGAGATCGTCGAGGGGGCACACGCCGATTGAAAATTCCAAGTTTCTTCTACGCACCACTGCCACACTTGAGGACTTCCGTGGCGTTCGCCACCGCGATCAGAACCGCGAACACGAGAATCGTTTCCCTCAGCATAATTATCGGTGAAAGTTCGTTGCGGTGCGTCCTCGAAAGAAGATTCTGTGCGCGATGAGCTCCTTGCCGTATCTGCTTGCTCCAACCAGCTCCGAGTCCGACTTTCGACTGCGAGCCGCTGTGACGATGCAACGTTATGGCCGATCATTCGTCAAAGTTGGCTTTAAACGGATTCCCCCTTCCCGAGGAAAGACGATCCCGCGGTGGGGGTAACGGTGAAAAGCGATCCACTGTGTGGAAGGGAATATGTAAATTCATAAAACTTCGACAAGATCGAACAGGCCGAGTCGAATGATAAATCGCGTGCAGAAGGTACGTGGATCCGAGAGCTATACGATCGCGAACGAAAGTGCGATCGATCGAGAAAAGGGGCGGGTCTCTTAATTTCGGTCAGATCGCACGGTCGTTTTTAGATAGCTCGGTTCTCGATTCCAATTCCGATTGTTTTAACGTCGTTCCTCCTTTTCATCGTCGCGTCAATGCCGGTCCGCGTTCGCTCGTATGTCCGAACGGAAATGAAACGGACCAACGCGGCTGCGAACAACAAAGGGCAGGAAATTAACAACGCTAACATCCCGCGTCTCTCGCCTCTCCGCTGGAATGAAGTTCCATTTTTTTCTCTTACATAGACGACCTTTGATTGTTGTTCGCGAACGCGGCGAGCTGTAATGTTGATGTTCCGTCGACCACCGCCGGCTTCGTTTACTTTTTATCTTATCGCGCTTGTACTAATACGTGTGTCAGAACCGAGGATATTAGTCAGAGTTTGCGTTAATGCTAATTCGGCCTGTCTCATTCTAATCCTACATTATTATTATCGTCACGATTAGTTTCATCTTTTTCTCTCGTTGCGCTGATCGGGCTCCTTTCATAGCGTATTTTTTGCGCGCATTATATTTTCTTTCTTTAGCTCATGCATGCGTACGTCGGAACTGGTTATACGTTTCGAATCGTTGCCACATAAAACGGGGGAATAACGTTTTTTCTAAGTGAACAATAATGGATGCGAACTCTTCATCGCGAGCGAATTACGGTCGCCGATCGTTTCCCTGGAAACGGTAAACACATGCGCGACCTTCGTCACACTAGAACCGAGCTGACGAAGTTACGAAATTTCTCTGAAATCACATAACCGTGACTCCAGGATATAAACAAAGAGCGAAGGTACGATCACGGGTAACACGTGATTCGAAGCGTTCTTACGGCAGCCTGACTTATTCCGGTGCTGATACACGTTTGACTATGGAATCGATCGAAAGGTACTGTCCTTATCTGCCCGGCATACTTAAGTGTCTGGCTATTGCTTCGTATTCGGATTACTAATTTTTGCGGAAGAACATGAAACGACATTGACAACGGAACGTCCGGATACGTTTCGCGCGCGATAACGGCGAAACGCACGTGGCCCGGCAACACGAAATGCAGCCCGTGAAGTCAGAAGTCGGCCAGAATACAAACGAGGGATCGCCAGTGACAGTAACCTTGAGGCGGAGAGGAAGAATTCCTCGCGTGTCCATGAGGATGCGCGCGATACCTTTCTCGTTCGTTTTTTTCCCTTTTTCAGGCTCCGAGGCCCGAGATGGTCGGATCACGGTTTCGATCGACGAAAAACTGGACTCGCGACTCGAGTTCTCTTAACTCTCTGGACGTCTTATGGTTTTCCTATTGTTCGGAGGTACATATTCCAACTTAGAAACAGCGCTACTCGAAGTCCTCATAGCAATTTCAAAATTCATTGAATTTTTCAAAGGGAACAGATACTCTTGAAACGATCATTCGGTAAAAGAGTCCTACTCCTTATAGTGAATTTAGTTAATTCAGTAGGGTATATTATATTCGTTTTTCTATTATTTCTTTGGAAACTTTATGAGCGGTGAAACTTGGTTTCACGTGAAACACCGAAATATCGGCTCGACGTATTTCTCGCGAAGGTATTTCGATTCTCGGCTGTCGAGACGGTTAACCGCATCTGCGTCGCGAATTTTTTCGAGAGGCAATTCGATCGTATCAGCGCCGTTCGTTTGTAGACTCGGCTCGCCGTTAACAAGATAATCGAATAATTGTGCCGATGGGGCTCGAATTAAAAATGCCTCGCAGAGAACTCCGTTTCTCGGGCCAGCCAATTTAAACGCAATGCCAGAAAAGCAGCGCGAGAAATTAAGGCGCTCCCGTCGCAACGCGGCAGATGCTCTGACCAACCGGTGTACATAAGAATCAGGGTCTGACGAACCATTCTCGGAAACGCGGCACAAAAAACGTGATCATGAATATAATTATTCATCCAGCTCACGAAGGGAGGGCCAGTTGCCAGTCGCCTCGCGTACGATATCTCTCGGCGAGAAGTAATTCCGCAGTCGATTTCCTTCACGCCATGCTTCCGGGCGCGACCTCTTCTTCTCCTTCGTTCAACGTAATTACGGCGGACGACATCTTGTACTGGTACGTCGAACGCGCCGGACGAGTAAAAAAAAAAAGATTTCAAATAATCGCCTCGATCTCGTGACTGCCTCACGGCTATTATTCGCACACTGTAATTTATCGAGATACATAATTGATCGTATCGTGGTGTATATGGCGTGCCGACAAACGGCCACTCCTTAAGCAAATGAAAGGATTCGCGAAGTGTCGTATGTAATTTTTCGATAGCCCTCCGCGGTCCTGTCACTCGAAGATAATACATATCAATTGTCATTGTCGCGGAGCGAGAAAATATGAAATATCAGGAATGAGACGAGTCTACGAGGAAACCGGCGGACTCTTATATTCATTGATAGCTTCGTTCTTTTTTTTTATCACGAATCGTTTCTGCGGCGAACAACGATCGTCTATCGTACGAAGAATACACAACCGGATCTCGCAAGGTCTCTCTTTCTCCGGGCAGCTTCGCTAAAGGCAATTATCTCATCTCGACTAATTAGAACACTGTCTACGAGTATAACTCGATTCCGACGGCGAAGTAACTACGTCTTAATTTTCTGAGAAACTTCGATCCTCCTCGATACATTTTCGGCGTGGCGGGGGACGCGGAGGAAGGCGGAGAAAAATGCCTCCGTTGGAAGCAAGTTTCGCAAGGAACTCGATTAACCGGCGCAGTGTTTCGCGAAGTCATCGAACCAGTAGCGATCGAATCATCGAGTGGACAGGAGTCGTATTTAAATGCAGGGACGCGTTGTTTCTCCCTCGCTCCCAGCTACCGGATAGCGTATCGGTTCCATTACAGTCCACTGGACCGCGTGCGGTTAGCTCGTGTAATTGTTCCGAAGCGATGCGTGGAAAACCTCCGAACAAGGGAAAAATTGCTTTCGGCGAAACGGATAACTGCGACGGGCCGATGACCCGTTTCAGTGCACTTCACCAACGCTGGGCAATCGTTCCGTTACGGTGTGCTGGTAACATTTTACCGAGCTGCAACGTTTGCGGAACAAACGCGATTGCAGAAACTTCGACGCACTTGGAAGCAAATGTATGTTAAGTTATACGAATGTCGAATAGTTGAATATTATATTCGGGTGAATGATACGTGGATCAGTCTGTTTTACCTACAGGCAGTACCGAAGACTCGTAGCATAGACTAGGTGAAAGGATAGATCCGACAAAAGGTGCAGATTCGGACATTCGATTTTCTCTGTGGTTCGTAACGTTACCAGCAGAGTGTACGAATAGATTACAGAAATTGAGGCAATTGCGATTTTTATGTCGAAGTTTTATGCGGTCCGCAGGCTGACCATTCGGTGCAGGTAGAAGCGGGTTATGCGAGAGAATATTTTGAATGGTGCCACTATCCCCGAACGGTGCATAGAAAATTATACTGCACGGGATGTTCGTATTGATTTTAAATTTGCATCTCGAAGGTTCCTGCTGTTTGCGCGTACTATCGATAGATGGCCGACGGGTAATATTATGGGGAACATAAATAAACTGTTGTCTATTAGATCGACTACAAATGTTTGAAATCGATTTTTCATTTGTTGACCACCGCCGATGTTAACCAATATTTAATAACGCTCATTTACTTTCATTCCATTCCAGTGACTTATTGATACCCGACAATGTTGACTGATACCTTATTCAATTTTGTGTGTTATATCGCGTTGGTTATATTTAACTTCGAATGTCAACGAATGTATTCCTGTTACAGGTAAAATCTATTATTTATTCCTCGGTAACTTTGCAAATTAAACATAACAGAGTCAGAGTTCGTGATTCTTTCAGGGATTTAATGGGAGAAAGATGGGAAGCATAGAAGAACAAACGCAGATCTTTATTCTCGAAGCAGCTTTATTAAAATTTCTGTTCGACTTGCCGAAGCAGACCGAAACGTCATCGGATCTTATCGGGACGATCGGCATGTTGAATAAAGTTCAAAAATACGGTCGATGCTATCTGCTCTCCGAGCGATTCAGCTTCGTCCGGTGCATTTGAAACGTTTTCAGGATGAAAACGGCTGACTATTACACTGGGATAACGCGTCCCACTTGCAAGGACGTCTCGTGCGTTCAACGATGAATAACATGGCCGATCGAAGATACTTCGGCCACGAGTAACCCGGCTAAGTTGGTCCGGTGCATTTATCGTCGTCGAAAGACGCCGAGATTGCGCTGTAAAGTAGAGGAGACGAATAGGGGAAAAGTCTCATTAAGTGTCCAAGATTCCCGTGTCTCAAAACAAAGATTACCGCGAAAGGAGGCCACGATAAATTCCACCCTTTCCTTGGCCTGGATTTCGAACGATGGCGCATCTCGGTGTACGCGATCACCTTTCGCTCTGTTTCGAGGATATATACCTCTCGGAGCATTGTTCTCGACCGTCATACGGGACACCGCTATTTCCCTTACACCGGGCGCATTAAACATCCGCGGGTACATTAAATCTTTCGCGAGAATAGCGGCGGCACTTGAACCAAATCCGACAGAAACGCGCTAAATACGATAATAGCTGGTTCGGTAATCGCCGCTTCTCTTTCGCGTCTCTCCTTCATTCTTCGCGAGCGTTTCACTTGGAACGAGAATGAAATAGACGCATGCGTGGAACAAGGCGCGCGATCGATTAAATAACTAATAAGACAGAAAGTTTTTGGCGAACGCAGGACCAGAGGGTGCCGAATGGCGAGGGAGAGAGCCGCGTAACACGAAATCGATGTGTTTTATTTATATACAATATTTACAAAGGCATACTGTCGTCGACTGGCTAATTAATGTCTTCGTACGCTTAAACGTGTACAATGTGGTGTAAGCATGGCTTTAGTCTTTTTGATTTTTGTGTACTCCGCGACGGAGGCCAAAGGGGAACTCCGTCGGCTCGCGGCGAATCGCTCCAGCATGATCCCTCCCTTCCTCCCCGTCAGGATCGTCGGGACCGTTTCGATCCTCCGAATGCGCCTCGCTCTCTTAGATGCAACTTTCCTGGATCGCGGCGCTCCGGATAACCGTCTCCGAATATCGGTGCGGTCTTTGGAGGCTGTAAAACGTCTGGAAAAGAGACAAAGGATCGTTGGTACACGAATAAAATGGCACCGGCATCGGTGGGACGTTCTTCAACGAGACAGCCTCCGACCGATTTCAATTTATCGGCGTCGCGGCCAGCCGGAATCCTCGCCTCCCGCCTCTAGCGGGCCGACGATGAAAATCCGATTACTCACGTTTGGCGATGCCCGCGGATAATCCGACTCTTCTACGACATCGTGGGACATCTCCCGTCCTTCCAGCTGTCGCGGCCTCCGCGGCAAGGATCCGTAATGTAAAAGCTTCCTATCTGAAAGAAGTTACGGGGCGAGCTTAACGCCGGTCGTATAATGGATTCGCCGGGAGTCGCGGTAACGACGTAACGATGTAAGTTTTGCCCGGCAAAAGATTCACGTAAGTATTTTATACGGCCATCGTTGCTCCCTGTATCGAAATCGACGTGGCCCGAATGCGGCGGTGCAAGCGATGCAACCGATGCCGCCGCCGGAGACGGTGGATCGATGTAACGGACCGCGTCCCGAACGAGCAATTGCCTTGAAAGTTTTGTAAGCATCCGGTTGTGGTTTAAGACGCGACCCGACGTATTTACGGTTCTCGTTTAAACGGAGCACTTTCATCAGTTCCACGTACAAAATTCAACGGAACGCGATGGAGGGTTGTTTGTATTAGGGAATGTAGATCAGCGTTCTCGAACCGGATGCTCCTCCGTCACCGTTCGCGTCTCGATTTAACGCGTTCACCGCCGCGGAAGCAATTGCGATATGAATCGATCGATGTCCGAAGCATCGAGTCATTGACAATTACTTGTAACACCGCCCATCTTTGCCCCGAACGTCCGAGTGGTATTAGGGGAACGACGGTATTACCTATTAGATGATTGGTCAAGGCCGTGGTGGGTATGAGATCGGGATTCCCGTCCTCCTCTTCGCCTTTGCCGGCGAAGGTCGAGATGCTGGGTTGTTGCGGCGGCTTCGGTTTCGCCGGAGTAGCTGCGTGCTTTCTCCACAGCGCCATCAACACGCCGGTCACGATTAGCCCCAAACCGGTCGCCGTTCCACCCAGACCAATCAGGATCGGCGACATGTCCACCGAAGACACCGATTCACCTATAAACGAAATCTCGGCTAGTTCTCTATTTATACTGGATTTATTCGGCAACGCACGCGATATAAATTTCGTTTTTCCTTCTCGCTTTTCCCGTCTCTCTTTCTCGGAACGCGCGATACATCACGACCGCCCCGGCAATGTCCTCCGTTTATCGTTTCGAATAGTCCGCGCGACCGAGTTCCGGCGAAATCCGCGACAGTTTCTAATTCTCTTGTTTGTCATTCGGGCGCGTTTGTGAACACCGTTGCGGTTGAATTTCGGCGAGAAATTTCCGGGGAACCTAATCTACTTCCAATTAGGGTCTCACTCCGGTGTATTGCGAAACTTCGAGGAGGCGGCACCGCTTGGCGCCGTTCGATTAACGTGTTTATTAATTCACGCGTTGCTATTCCCACGAAACAGGTAACGAACGCTGGAACTTCTCATTTGCCCCTACAGCGTTGGCCTGTTCCGCTTCGCGGACGCCGAGGCGCGCGTTCTTCGGGCTGCGTTCCTAACGATCGCCGATGCACGGGCGCCCCGTCTCCGCTCGATATTATCCGAAAAGATTAATCGCGCCCGTAGAAAGTCGTTGTCGTCGTTGCACGGTCAAAGATGCCGCGTATTATAATTTCCCTCCGGTTTTTGCAGCCTCGGCCGCCGCTCGGTTCCTCCATAGGCGCGTCTTCGTTGTCGCGTAAGATTAATGAACGCGACGAGAAATTAAGGGCGGCTGAACTGTCCGGGGCGGTGCCGCTATTGGAGGACAGCCGAAACGCGAAGTTTGAGAGGAAAGAAACGAATGGGAGAAAACAGAATGCATAGTAATGGCTCATAAATTTCAGGACGCGTTTCCGGATTGTCTTTTCCTTCCTCCTTTCTCCGTTGCGACAAGCAACGCCTGTATTTTATAGCCCCGAGCGTCGGACGAAGATTAATTAGCTGTTATCGTCTCGCGAGCCAGCCTCTTCCGCCTCGCAGAAGCGGTCCGCGACTATTAACTGCATCGTTAATCCAGTTAATTGATGGCCGGACAAATCCGTAGCAGGGGCGAGTATCGCTGTGTCCGAATAACGGCGATACAGTCGCGGCGAGAACTAACACGTTCGCGTACCGCGAATACGGTTAATCTCTGTTCGCCAACGGGACGACTCGTGAAAACCTATTATCGAGCAGCGGGAGCGGAGAGCAGATAGGCGGATGCCTCGCCGGCACGTGAGATATACGATCGCGCGGGAGTGGCTGGTGGCAAAAGGTTGGAAAGCTCTCTCTACGCTTCGGAACGGGAAGAGGTTCCACGAGTCGGATCTTTTGAAGAGCGCGACCCGTTGAGTGGATACAGACCGTTGCTTATCCGTCTGTTCGCGTTTCTCGTTCAACTTTCGTCGGGTGTGTAGGTACTTACGCACCGGTAAACTTGGCTACACCCTTCAACGCCACGCGTTCCATGATCACCGGAGCACTGGACCCCTTCATGTTGACCGCGTAAAGAGCGATCGTCGTCGGTTTGTGAAGCTCCAGCTCCCAATAGGGATTCGCCGACTCCAGGCGCAGCTTGTCCACCATCGCGACGAACTTCTGCGGCAAACCGCCGTCGTACCCTTCCTCGCACGATATCCTGATCCAGGAACCGGACTGGTTCTGGGCCGTGCAGTTTTGCAGCGGGTACGGTTTGCCTGCGAAACGACCGCCTGTGATTATTGCCCGTACCATTGCGAGTTTTGGAAACTTCATCACGCTCGCCGAATGCTGTGACCGCGCCGGTGTCGTCCGAAAAGCGCCTAGTTACGTGGCAACAATCGCGTTTCATCGGGGTCCGGGTTCCTACGCGAGAAATTCGCGTTATCGCCGCCTAATTTCGTTAACCCGCGCGGCCCGGAACCTATTCATAGACGATGCGAGCCGCGGATGAATCCGGCTGATGCGTTTTCCTTTTTCCATTTTTTTCTTCTCTTTTTTTCAAAACGAACGCGTGTCGCGCGTAGTAACGAAGGGTCGTATTGTGCGCAATTTCTCACGGTGGAACGGAACAGGAAAAAGTGGCGTAGTCACGCCGCGGCGGCCATAACTTCGTTTTATTGCGCAACGAAAATTGCAACGCGATACTGCACCATTTCGCGGCCAATGAAATTATGTTCCACGGGCGTCATTATCGACGATGGCGTTGCATTAACGAGATCACTTGTATGCAAATAGGCGGCTGAAAAAGCTTGCGGAAACAGTGGACAATGTGCTCGGCGCGGCTGCTGGCCTTTTTTCGCGGTAACGCAAATTGCTGGAGCCACGGACCCATAGATTTTTCCATTTTCCGCGTCCATTTCTCTTCCTTTCTTTCCCCCGATTAGCATTTCCACCGTTGCTAATTATTTAGCGCGGTCGCCCGCCTTTCTTAAACACACTCCCCGGGGCGAGAGTTCACCTCTGCGCACCGCTATTCCGAGGAACAATTGGATTATTCGGCTCCGCCGATAATAAACACACCGTTCCGCGTCAGCTTCGCTGGTCAAGTGCCGGCCGACGCACCGCCGACCCGTAATTATATAAGAAACACGTTCCCGCGGTTCGAAAATAAATTACGCGTCCAATTACCGCGTGACGCGGCCGAACGGTTTCGCATCGGGTCGGATTCGAATCGCCTGGAAATTATCAACCTCTGTGAATCGACGGACGCCTATACCTGACGCGGACGAAACTAATTCGGTCGGTCGAACGGTTCTTGGACTGGTTTTGTCCGTCGGCCGTCCCCGGGACTTCGGCCGGCGTTCGGCCAGTAGATTCGCCGCGGCTTTCTCCAAGTCGAACACAAACCCACCGCGCGTACGCGGTAATGAACATATTCAATTATGGTTTTCATGAAATACTCGCAAAAACGCGCACGTCGCGGCCATACGACGGGAAGTTCGGCCGGAAACGAGCAGCTGGTGATAACGTGGTTTTTCATTTCGTGTTTGTTCCCCGGGGGATTTCGGTCGCTGTCCGGCGTTATGCTCGGCGGACGCCGAACGGTACACGGTTCTCGGTAATTTTCGCGGGCTCAGGAATAATTAAAAAGCGTTCCCGCGTTCACTTCGTTCGTTCGCCGCGATCGTTTTATCTCGCAACGGTAACGCGTTGCTTAATTGTTGTTAGGCGACCGTTGCGCGCGCCGTACGCGCGATTACCGCGTCGACTAGCGAATCGTCGTTCACAGCGATTGCTCCCTTAACTCTGCTGCGTTCTTCCGACTTTTTCTCTTTCTCGTTTCTCTCTGTTCTTTTATCGGCCATCATTTTCGCAACTCGCATACCAAACTCTCTTCTCGCATCGTTCTCGAATCTATCGACTCGAATCTCCGAGGAGACTACGAACCTGTTGCGATCACTTGGTAGAGACACGGCTGCTTCGAGAGACCCACGACGTTGCTGGCCCAACAGCCTAACGTCCCGTAGTCCATGTCGGACGAGGGGGTGTAGGTCAGGCGGCTCGAAGTGCCCTCGTTAGTGAATTTTGTGGACGGAATGTCGGTGAGGTCCCCACTGCTGTTGAAGGTCCATTGGAAGCTGATGGTGGTCGGAATAGCCTCGACCTCGCAGACCAAGCTGATGGTCTCGTGCTTCGAGGCTCCGTGAACCTCCTCGGGCACGTTCAAAGGTGGCGGCGTCGCGTTCTGGTGTCTCCAACCGGCGGAGTTTAAAACGTGCTTGCAAATAGGGGCGACTGTAACAAAAACGTACCACGGTACATGCAACCGGTGGCGGATGGCGCGTACGCGTTTTTCGCGTTAACCGTTGGTATTTCCGTGCCGCTCCGCTTTATATCGCGCCTGTTCCCGGTTTAACGAAAACCAAGAGTTACGAGGGCCGTCGTAAAACATTCGGTGCTACGTTTGCTTCGCGAGATACCGGGGCCGCGCGTGCGTCGTCATCGGGGGGGAATAAAAGTGACGATTATGCGGACAGCCTGGACACGGAAAAAACACGCCGGCCGTGTTTTATCGCGGAACGTCTACGACATTCACGGATGGAACATATATTTTTCTGTCGTTCCCCCCTTTTTTTTTGTCGCGCCCCGCAATGTCCGCATCGCGAGAACGGAGAGACCATACTCACACATAACCTGGAGGTTCACTACGTTAGAACTGGCACGACCCTCCACATTGGCGGCCATGCAGGTGTATCTTCCAGCGGACTCCCGAGTTATACTCTGAAGCACCAGAGAGTGGTCCGAGAGCACTATGCCGGCGGTGACGTTGTAATGGAGCTCTTCTTCCTGAATAAACAAAGGGAAATAGATCCTGCATCAAAGAATGTCCGGGTCGAGATTTCAGCCGGGAATGTAGGCAACGAGACGGCGCGCGAATAACGCACGCTTCACCGATCTTTGTTGTTCGCCGGATATCGCCGTCGAAATTTATGGCACGCGCACGCGGAAAATTGCTCGATATTGTGACTCGTTATTTGCGGCGGCTCCATGTACCGGAAGAACGATATCCGAATAAAACGCTCGTACATTCGCCGGGCAGCCGCGTGTACGGTGATCTTTGGGGAAATGATATCCAGGGCTAGCAACACCGGGGAAGCTTTTAAACGGATGACCAAGAAGAAGAATCCGGTTCACGGTTTGTTGGGTATACCATACATAGTTAAGTCCCCTCAGTCATGAGTACACGGCCACGACGAAAAGTTAGCGGCACGGTCGGAGAAGCTCCGGAAAGTTAGGATCCTGTTTGCCGCATTCTCCGTTGCTGTCCAACCATAAAGCCTGTCGCGCATGCCGAAGATTCAAAATTTACCTCGCGCTAGAAACGTTCTCGAGACACGGAAGTTTGGTCGAACCATTCGACATCGATTTAAATCTCGGCGGTCTCGATCAATGAACTTTCAAGTCGACCAGCCGCCATCGACTTCATCGTCAAGAGTTCAAAATAGGAGCGACTCTGCGACTAATTTGAAATTGATACGTGTACGCATATTGCTCTCCGGCAATCTAGTTCTGTAATCAATCGTCCTGCATCGATATGCATCGTGTTTCGAAGCACTCGTTAGCCGAATCGAACACCGCTAAAGCAAAAGGTATGAAAAATGGAAGATCGTTAACGATAAAATGTTTCGAAACGCAAAAACCGTGTGCTCGCTCGACTGACCGCGTATCCATGGTCGCCAGCGACTGGTCGATGCTGCGTAACGATTTCGCTGCAGCCCGGAAGACATCCGAACCTCTCGTCGGAGGCTCATCCGCAACCGTGGAAACGGAGCGACGAGTTTCGAGCGCCGTTTGTTTTCAGTTAGAAACGAACAATTAGGTGGCCGCGTGCTGCGACTTTCTTCGGCCTGGCCGAAGACTGGCCGAGGGATGGAACGGGACGGGACGTCGACGTCCCCGACGAGAAAGCCCGAGCCGTGGTTCCGCTTGTAGATCGTCGCTCGCTCCGAGGGGTCGGACAAAGGGAATTTACGATGTACACCACTTGATCCTCTGTCTCCGTCCTCTTTTCTCGCCGGCTCGTTATTCCCGGCGCGAACGCTATGACAGTCGTGCGCGCTCGCGCGTGTACACCCTCGCCAGTCATAGTCGTCCCTGGCCACCGGTTCACAAATATATACACTCTCGGCGAGGCTGCGAATTACAACGCCCTCGCGTGCATACACAGGGCCGGTAGCTCGCGGATTTTCGCGCCTTAGCTGGAAGGGTGGTGGCGCGGCTCGCGCGCAACCTCCGCGAGCCCCGACAATATTATAATTTCTCTCTTAAGTTTCCGACAAAGGCTTCGCACACAGGTTGCGGCCTTAAGGTGCACCGCGCCGCGCCGCGCCGCGCCGGTAACCGAGCCCCGGGATGGATGGAAATTTCTGAAACTCGATTATTTCCCGAGTCCCCGAAACCCCGCACTTTCGCGAATGTCTCGGGGCTAGCAGACTACTTGAATATTTCATCGGACTCGTGCTAAAATCACGACTCGTTAAAGCTTTTCAACCCTCGTTCCGTTCCGGTCTAGGTACCATGCGAACTTTCGGCTCGTCGCGTCCAAGAATCGCGTTTCACCAGGGAACGCCGGCGCGGGCAGCGGCGGACGGGGGTGGTCGATCGCAGACCCGGCAAGTTTTCCCAGCGAAACCGAATACACTATTATTATTCACCCCTTTGCGGAAACTTGAAAATCTTCGGAGCACGATCAAGGTATCCGGGTCGCTGAAATCGATACGTCAACCGGGTACTTTGGGTTAATACGGGAAAGCAGGTGGTGGACGTGTGTGTATACACGTCGTTATTATCGGTTCTCGAATTCGATTATATCGATTAATCCTGGTCCCGCGGGGTTTCGCTTCTACCTTGAAAATTTTCGTTCGCAGCCTTGAGATAGTTCGGCGACAACTCTATGAATCTTCGTTGGTGAACGCCCTGGGAGAATACTTTTAGTTCTCCGTGGAAAAGATAACTTGTTGTTAGAGGATTACGAGAACTATGCCGAGCGGATCCGCCGGAATAGTTCCAGTCCTGTTCGCTTTACCAAACACGCGCCTCTCCTGCTTGTTTTCTACGAGTAACGAGCGCCGGATCCGTTTCATTCGGTTTCCAGGAGTTCGCGGAAACTTGTACGCGCGAACCATGCGACTCAAGAATATGCCCCCAGCGGTTCGAAGCTATCTCGGATCGCGAAACGATGCGTCTAAGTTCGCGGCGGCGGATGTTATTATTATTTGTACACTGAAAACGTTGCCTCGTCGAATACACGATTCACCGGCGCTGGCTGCTGCATATCGGTCTACATCTTATTTCTCTGATGCTGCTTGTTTGCGCGCGTGCTGCCTTCGATTAACTCCTGGCAGGCCGCGATAACTTCCGGTAACGAGAACGCGTAAGGAACCCGCGGAATCGTAGGCGGAATTAAATCTCGAAGTGCCTGCAGTAGAATCAGACGATGTTAATCGGACGTAGCGTAGTTGTTACTTGTTGTTGCGCTACTCCGATCGTTAACGCGTTCGCCGCCGCAAGAGTTTGGCCTGTTGTGTTTTCAAAGTTCTAGACAATATTAAGCTTTGTACAATGCATCGATATATGAAATATTCAAATAAAATTACATCGCTTTTTATTTCGTTTCCACCGAGAATATGAGAGAATATCTCCAGCGCGGAACTTTCAATTGCGAACGATTAATCATTCGA
Source organism: Nomia melanderi (assembly GCF_051020985.1). Taxonomy (NCBI): domain Eukaryota; kingdom Metazoa; phylum Arthropoda; class Insecta; order Hymenoptera; family Halictidae; genus Nomia; species Nomia melanderi. Next base: position 16,570,119 of record NC_135006.1, on the reverse strand, counting down.
CTCGACAGGCGTAATTCTTTCCAAGCAATTTCGAAGTGGCGTTCAGCGGTGACCTTCGCAGCATATAACGCGTTAACATTCGCAGGATACGCGAGCGGAAATGCGATGCGCATATCTTTCGCGAGACCAGGAAATACGATAAAGTTCGCGTCGCGGTTCGTTGAGTCGCGGAGATGCGGCATCGCGCGCGCCGGCGAAAATATTGAGCAAGTCCCCTGTTTTCGTAGAACGTCGCGTGTCCGTGTGAGACATTAAGCATTCGCGTTCCGCGTCGGGACGATAATATGAATCCGCGGCGGGCAACGGGTACGTTTGCCTCTCCGCGTTACACGCGACTGCCGGATCAGCGCTAGACAGGACCGATAACTTCCATTCCCTCTTGGTGCACTTCCAGCTCGCGCGAGCATCCTTATCCCTCGGATTCTGCATAAAGCATAAGCAAGCCTTCTTTGTTTCCGGAATCTCCCTGCCGCCGATCTGTTCGACAATCCCATAAAAGGACGATCGCGACAGCTCCGAGACAATGCTCGGACGAACGACGACGGTTGCCTGCCGGCCAAACGGGGTTGTCGTTTACGCGGCCCGGACAATGGAGCGCATTAATCTGGATAAACGTTTTTAAAACTCCTCCCGGATTTGAAAACTCGGTACGGCTGAATATTCAGGTCTCGTCCGTTTCGCGCTGTGCCACACCGGGTGAGCGTGTTTTCAATGGAATCCCTGGGCAACTCGAATTTTTCGAGAGTCTATATGGGGATTAGCTGTTTGGAAAGAGCGGACTATAATTCAGCAAAGGGGAATTAAATACGTTCCCGTGGATAGTGTATGTCTGGATGGATTCATCGGCCGGATCCCGAATGGATTTTTATTCTTACCGCCTTTGGCTTTCATTATTTTTATATTCGACATCACTGCCCGACGCTTTATGCCTATTGATCCGGATTTATCTCCAGATCGACAGCCTTTTTGATCCTCTTTCCCGTCTTCGAACGTCATCGCGGAGTGGCGTATTTTAACAACCGCTGATCGGTTAATGGCGTTTCCCCGTGCACCGGCCGCGGTAACGCGAGCATCAGATTTCATAACACATAGGTGAATTAGCGGAAGGTCCAGCTTGATGTAACCCGTCTAGATTCTATTTCAACCGCATGTCATTGCGCTGCATAATCGTTGCCGAGCGCAACCGTGGAAAGCGCCCGCGGCCGCTGACACTCGGCTGCGTTTGGTCGGCTGTCTTTTTCATTTTCCAGCGAAGCGTTGCCTATAAACTATAAACTGATCCGCGGTCGACCGTTGTTGCCGCGCGAATATCCGTTCCGAATGCACCGCGTCCTTCGCCGCCGACGAAACCGCCCTTCAGGGCCCGATATTCGAATCCTCGGACTCGCTCGAGTTTTTCCCGGCGGGGAGTGTTTTTCTACTTTGATTCGTCATTCGAATGGCTCGCGCGTGCGATTAACCGCGAATGAATGCGACCCCCGCGAATGTTTTGGCACGGTCGGCGACGCACGGACGCAAAAGCGTCGTTCGTTCACTGGAAAATTTCCATTCGGCGGAGATTTTTACGCGAGCATTTTTACAGATTGGTAAACCGGCTCTGCCCGGTGATTCGTGCGGAATTTATTGGTTCGGTTTTTCGGAATGCGAAGCGAAAGGACGTCGAACGGACGGGAAGCGACTACGAACTCGTAAATACCCGATAATTTCGGCAGGGTGAGCACAAACGCGACCGCGCCGCCGTGCGAGGATACCGGAGGAACGGTTCGAGACGTTTCAAGTTATCCACGCCCTCTCATCCCACTCCCGACGACGAAACCTCTTCCTCGAAACTTTGAAACTCCGTTACTTATTCACCGAATTCCTCTTACTTTTTTTTTCCCTTTGACCCGGCACTGAATCATAGCCCACCCCGCCGCCCCCCCTTCACCCGGAAAAGGGCGTCCTTTTATTAAAACTTTTCTCCGCTCGTATTCGATTTTGCGAACTTTCGCTTATACGAGTTCATTCGTTCGTAATTTCTGCCATTAGCGAGAGGCCGTTAATTAAGGATCACGCGACGTTCGATCGGGAATTCGCAGTGGACGGATGTCGAATCGTTCGTTCGCGCTTCAATCGTATTCGGGACATCCTTCTGTCGTGCCTGCTGTCGTGTTCGACGAATCTCCTCGTAGACGCCGGTGTTAATAATTCGCGAATGCTTCTAAAATATTCTCGCAACCGCCTTGTCGCTTTCCGTACGTCCATGCTTCGAAGCGTCGTGGTTCTAGACACGTAACTTACGCGACGCTGCATCTACCGAGCAAACTCGATAGGAAAAGTGAGAGCCGCTTCGTTTGCCACGGAAACTTTCGTCCTCCTTTTCGTGCGCTTTGGGGAGCGTTCGGAGGGAACGTCTGACAATTCCGAACGCTTTGTTCCGTCGCACGTTTTATTAACACGTTGAATGCCGAGGGAATTTCGTACGTTTCGTTCAGGACGCCGGAACTTTCACAGAGAGCCGAGACATCGTTCTTTGCGCTATTTTCTCGCCGAATACTACCGTTTATGTTGCGCCATTAATGACCGACTACTCTTCTTATACGTATTTACTTCCATAATATGCAGGATGTACTGTAACAAACGGTACAAACAAGAAGCGGGAGATTCCACGCGAAAACCTGAATCAAGAACGTAGAATTCCCAAAAGCATTCAACGATAATTACATTCTAATAACTTTGTTTCAACCGTGACATCTGGTTACAACTAGCGATCGCATTCGCATACCTCGAGAAAGCGTTTCCACGCGAGACAAATCCAACGCGAAAGGTGGAAAACGGAACTGGAAGTCGAGGTGCACATGTTCCAGCGAGGTCTTCGGTATTCTATTCAAAAATGCTGGCAAGTTTACGCGCTGTTGCCGATCCGTCGAGACGGGGACAACGAATTCAAGCTTCAGCTCGGAATATCGTCCATGGGCGAGAGCATCCGGCGAGGGGCGAGGGGTCGCACGATGCTCCTAGGATTTCGTCGACCCCTTGGGAGAGTTTCGACCCGTTCGCACCGGGAGAATGATGGAAAGCATAATCCCCCTTAAGAGGCTTAACTCTAGGATCCTCGAGTGACCGAAGATAACGCTCGAGCTTTCCAGGTGCGAGCCAGGAGTTTTCCAGGATATTTTCGGCGGGTCGAGACGCGAAGCGACGGGCCGGCGTCGCGACCCGGAGCGTTTCCTCGTCGCCTAGTTTCCTCGCGATGCATTACTCACGTCTCAGCCCCATCGGAGTTCACGGACGACCCACGCACTAGAGGCATCAACGGTCGGGTCTGTTCGAAACCTAGCCGGTTACTCTTTCGCCGGCCATTATAGCGCAATTTCCCGGATTCCCGCGGGTGTATCGCGCGACGGAGTTATTACGCTGCGCCAGTTTTACACCTCTGCACCTTCGTTTTACGAGCACGCGGTGAAACGAGCGGGAGAAACCTCTCCCCCGGCACGCCGCCTAATTTCACGTCGGTGTCGATTCATCGAGAAGTTCTTTTTTACGAGGTCCTATGCTTTCCCGCTGTTACGTCCCGTCTGGTACGCGCCCGCGCGCGCGCGAGCACACACGACACTTGTCCGTAGGAACTACGCGACGCGATGCGCCGGTTAGCGACGAGCGTCTGGAACGCCGACACTTCCGGGGCTCCCTTTGACGCGCACGGCAAATGGGACCGAATGTGCGGAAGTAGCTGCTGGTTTGACGTACCTCGTGAAACCATGTCAATTTGTAAGCCCTAGGATTCGCCCTAACGTTGCATTCGAAGTACACGTCGTCGCCCTCTTTGATGTTCTTCGGATTCAACGAGGAGTCCATCTTCAGAGTGACGATAGGCGCAACTAAAAAAAAAAGAAATAAAAACGTTAGAGAGAGAGAGAGAGAGAGGGAGAGGGCTAACGTTGTGTAAGCGTTAGAACATGATTAAAGCGTGTTGCAGCGCCGGTTTTCGGGGTGTGTCATGCACGAGAGGCTTCGATGGGATATCCGTGTCCGGCGGAAGTTGTATATGCTTGTCACGGGTCCATCCATTCGTTATTTATGAATCGAGAGCTCGTCGACGCAGTGTCGCAATAATATTCGGATATCGGCGAGGTTCGTTTAATGAAATTTGCATTTTCGCTCGTGCGGAACGCGGCTCGGCGAATCGCGTGCCCGCGCCGGATAGAACTTAAACGCGAAACCGCTACGGTTAATAGCGTCGCGCTTTGGCCGACGGGAAACGTTTTATCGCGCGTAGTTCCTTGCGCTATTCGATTCGCCATCGAAATCTACGGGATCGACCGTGCCGAATAGATGACACCTGGACGGCCGACGGTTCGCTTTAGCCGACACGTTCATCGCCATCGGAATTTTCAGCGTTTAGCGTGATACCGCGTATATTCTTTCGTAGCGTAGATCAATTCTGTCAGAAATAACGACTGACAACGATGTTACAGTTTTTACTTTGCACTGTTATTTAATTATCCACGTTATCGAATGTTTTTAATCTGCGTTGATCTTGTTGCAGTTATTTTCACTATGTCCGGCAGCTCGGGTCGTCGGTGGTCGCCTAGACAGTGAACGCGTTGATTGAAAACAGAGGTATGTACGTTCGCCGTTGGAATTATCGGAAGTCAGGTTTTTCTGAAGTTTTTTCAATATTTTTCTTCCATCCGAGCACCGGTGTCGTCCGTGTTCGCGAGCGCGGAAAATAAATTTTCATCTCGGAAGAAACGCAAGGGCTGCAAGCGTAACTGATGTTTTAATTATCGGCCTGGCGTTTCGCGGCCAAATGTTTCAACGACGAGCGGTCTGTTTCTCGACGTAGCCGGACGTCGCAGATATCGGCATGCCAAAGCGAAGCGGAAAAATCCGCCGACATGAACAGCGACGGCTCGTGAACGGCCGCTAAGCCTCTGTTGGGAAATTAGGCACACGGCCCGCGGCGGACTTTCGTATTCTCTCTAATATTAATCGCGATAACGCTATTCGCTTCTCCATTCGAATGCATTTCACATTCGACCGACCTCTATTCTATAACACTCTTGTCCCGCAACATGGACGCACGCTTGGGTTCATGAAATATACGGGTCCGCGTATAATTACGCCAATAATGCCGCCTTTCATGGTCTACTCTTGATCACGCTACTCTAATTAGAATTGCGCGTATCTCGGCCCGTTTCACTGGATCGTTAGCGATTATATTCGCGTCCGTCGATTTGAACTGTATTAATGAAATTTGATATCGATTCCCTCTTACATTTCGCAGAATAGACTGGCAAAATTATCCGAGTCTCTTTCAAATTACCGGTGCGTTGTTCAACCCGCGGCTGTTCTGCTTATGTTAATCCTTTGCCCTAGCAGGATTGTACAATCGCAAATTTAGCATTAAATTTTTAAGTCGACGCTTAAACAAGTACTATCTGTTTCATCGGAGAACAATGAATATTCGCAATGAAAAGTATCGTCGAACGCTAAGGATTGAACTATCGACGCCAAAGGGATTCTGCTGTACGGGGCCGTGGGTTAACGTGTTTCTCCGAGGATTTCGTGCGACCTTCGTTCGCGCGCGGCGCAATCGAAAGTAACGATGGAAAACTAATCGACGCGTGGTCGTCGCGTGGAACGCACGAATGAAGCGCCGGCACGCGACGGCGAAGCGCAAGGGTCCAACGTGAGCGAGTCACGCGATAAATGGACCACGTCGACCCTACGTATCCAGTCGCGTCCGGCTCTTACGTAGCACGCTACGGACGTTCCGGAGTGCATGTGGCACGTTCAATTATACGTCGACGGGCCGGGTCCCGGGTTAATTTTCATTATGCGCGCGCCTTTTACGAAAATTCCCGAGCAATCCACGTTACCCGGCAAACGGCGCGCATTTGCTGGTCGTGTCCGTTTAAACGGGAGCAAAAAATGAATTCTACAGGGGTTAGCTTGTCCTTTAATAACACGCGCAATTAAAGGAGAAACGAGGCGAAACCTGAGTTTACCGGTTCCAGGGCTATCTCGGAGATGGCCGGCCGGGGAGAATTTTTACGGTTACGACGAGACGATAGCGAACGCACGAATGTGTCGGGCCGCTTCGAGTCGCGCCGGCACGAGGACACGTCCGGGCGGACGAATTTCCAGGTAGTGTAATCCTGTTAAATTTTTGTCCCGGTATCGATTGGGCCGGCCGCTATTGGACCGTCGTTTTTCCGAATAATGATTGAATATCGAAAAAGCGGCGCAATCGTTTGTGTCACGAACTCTGGTTAATCTCTGTGCCCGGTTTTACGAGTTAAACCTCTTTTACTACACCAATTATTATTTGCGCCTGCTATGTGTGCTGTTACGGGATAAATTTCGAGCGCGGGGGCGCGAGTCGTTATTATTGTGACGGACAAAGCGATGAAAACCGATCAGCCGGCTGGAAAGAATGTTTTTATTTTCATACGATTATAAGCGCCGATGAAAGCTTCTCGCCTCGCGCCGACCGAAATACAGCGAGCTCGCGATTTGTTCGCAATCCGCGATATTGTTACGCACCCATGGACCGACAAGGAACCCGTAAAATGGGGGAAACGCGCGCACGGTACACGCCTTTTTCGAAAAGCCCGATTCATCGGTATCGAAGCTCGCCACTGCCGGCCAGTGTTATCGCGTGAAACATTTTCCATTGTCGGGGGAACGAGTTCATTTGCCTGGAACATTATTGTTTCTGGTGTATGGTTAAATGCACGCGAAACTCGGTGTACAACACCTGCGCGGTGTAAAATTGAAGGCGAACTTATCGAAGCAACTTCGTCCTCTGTGCCGGCGATTTACTCGGCTCTCGATTAGAGTGAACCGCTCGTACACGTCCCCGCAACGCCATAGTTATTCCGGCTAAATCGAAATACTCGTTATCACTCTAATCCGTAATTCTATCTCGGGGAATCAATTCGGCTCGCCTTAAACGACACGATACCGCATTATTTGATCCTGACGCCAAAATTGCGCCGTAGAGCTCTGGACACGGTAATGGGAAACTTGGGGAACGCTGGACAAATATTGAATGAGAAAACGAGTACGCACTAGAAAGCGTTCGTCAATATTAGCTCCGAATCGGCCATACTTGTTCCGGGTATTTATTTCACTGCTCTTTTTCCGGTACGCCGAAAGAAAAACATCCTCCCGGTGGGAACATTATTCCTAGAGTTCCTCTTACGATCTTCGCATTCGCCGAGGGAATGCTAATTTCCCCGTGATACCCGGCAGCCATCAAACAGTCGGTATCGCGTTACAAAATATTGGAATCAAAGTAAACATCAAGTTTACCTCGGCATGGAATCGCAAACAGATGTTCCAGGCATGAAAGTTTAATGTCACCGGAACGTTCGTCCTCAAAGGATCAAACCTTCCTTCGGGAAGAGCTCAGAATTCGACGGTTTCTTTGCGTACACACGGCGAGACAGGGAGAAACGGGGCTCGCACACGCTGAGAGCGCCTAATGAAAAGCCATCGAATTCCGTTCGTTCGCGATCGTTATTCGCCGCCGCTCTGGTGTCAGCGCGGGTGGTCGATGACAGGACCAGACACCGTCGGTGCTCGCTCGGATCGTGCCGGTATTCGACGAGTCGCTCCGAGTGGCGGACCGATGGAGAGCAAAGGGACCGCTTTTGTCGCAGCGTTACCTTGCAGCCGCGCGAATTCGATTCTTGTGAATGATTCCGTAAGCAACGTTGGACATACTAATGAAACTCTTGGTCGAGCCGGGGATCCCCTTTCGTCCGACGATTCCCCGGATGTCGTTGGGTTTTATCGGTCAGATATTGGAGAGCCGCGACAGAAGGTAAAGGCGATGCTTTATAGGAGACGATCGGCGCAGAGGCGAGCTTGGCAACCGAAGTGTACCCATTATTCGTCCTAACACTGCGGCGACACCGGAGATTCCTGTCTGGCGAATTCGATTCATCAAACTCTCTGCCAACCGGAAGCTTTCCCCGAAAACACCGCGCGAGGGGAGCGGCGAAGATAGCTGGGCGGAGAGGCAGCGAAACAAAGAGGAGAAAAAAGAGCGAGGAACCGGCGAAACAGGGAAACGCGAGCGTCGGGGAAACAGCGCAGGATGCACGCAACCTCGGTGGATCGATGCCTTCAATGAAAATAGAGGAAATCTCTCCGAGACTATAGATACAAGTGTATGTGTATGTAATGCATAATCTAAAGTTCAGGGAGTAGTATGCGACTGTATCCAATATTCGCGGCTGGCACAGCTTTGCTCTCTTAGCTCTTGAAACATAAACAACGAGCGGAGTGTCATCGAGAGAGACTCGAAGAGGCGTTCTACCCGTACGCGCGAGATTCAGAGAGAGAGCGCGGAGCGACGACCGGCCGGCGGGGCGTAGAAAGAGAGAAGGAGAAGTTTCGAAACAGTTCGTGCGATACGTTATTCTAGAAAGTTTCGTCGATATCATAATTGTAGTAGTTTGTTAGCTCCATGTGTATGCGCATACCTCTCGTGCCTCGTTTCGCGTCGAACCTCCGCGTTTCGTTGCGGCGAAAACATCGGACGCGCGGAGAAATCCTCGGCTTACGGACAGGAGAGCATTATCAGTGAAATTATGGGAGTGCCGGGCTGGGGAACGAATCGATTGGAAAACTGCGGGGGCGGGGGGACGGCGGAGGGGGAGGCGGAAAAAATAAAGTCGGAAAGAGGATCCACGGACAAAAAGGTTTCGAACAATCGGTCTCTATGAGGGGCCACTTCGCGATATGAATTCTGCAGCGTGTGCCGATGAATCGGCTCGATACGGCCGAGCGAAATTCCCTTGGACGGTCGGTTGTCTCATCGCGCGAGATGAACCCGATTGATACCGGCGGCCCCGTAACGCGGCTCCTGATATTTCCGAAAAGGCTCGGCGATGAGTGCCGCCTCTATCCGATCAAGAACGGATACGTGTCGCCGCAGAACGGACGGATTACGTGTTCCGCAGGCGGACGGGGACGGGGTTGATCTTTCAGAGATCGCAGGCCTGAGATTCCTGCGACTTTTCAGCGGATAGCCGCGCAACAGCTTTCGGGCCTGTGTCTGTGTTTCGTTTACCGAAAGAGTTCGATGGATTCGTGATCGGCGAAGGGAATATCCAATTCCAAATTTGTTTGGTTTGAAAATCTTCGAGCTCTCCAACTTTCGAGTTCCATTTTTCACATTTTCAAATCAAAATGCGTATCTTTGCTCTCGAGTTGGCACTCAGAGTTGATTACTCGCGTCGTCCACGGCATTTGTTATCCGTGGCTGTACGTCGGTGCCCAGCAGACGTTCCGCGCTCGTCATGGGCCATCAGTCATCTCGCTCGTGCGCTGCCCGCGGAACCGCCGAAACTCTTGGTACGCTCTGGAACGTACGGAATTAGTCTCTTCGCAGCGTCGAGCAACGTCGGACGGAGCGAAAAGTTTTGGGATTCCCGAGCTTCGCATTCTCCACAAAATTTCTCCTAATGGACGTTCGTTCGGTACAGCGATGCACCGAGGAGGAATGGAATCGCAGCTGCAGCAGCGCCGGCAGCGGGTTCTGTTCCCATTGCTTTTCTTCCGAGAATCGTCTAACGTAAATACAACCGCGCGCGCGAATCATTTTCATGAAAATTTCTCCTCCCGTAAACGTAAAAATTGACAAAGCCGGAATGCGGGGTTTCACCGGCGGGAATTTTACCGATTCCAATGACGCGTCGTTCTTCGGCCACGCTGGCGTCCGCTCTTTCTAATTACGGTACGCTATAACGAGACGTTTCCCCTCGGGCGCTTGACGCTTCCCCGCGAGCTCTGCGAGCTTCGATTTTCGTTTTTACGGTCAGCGCGTGGAAACCGATAACGGAACCGTTTGACGCGGTAACGATAACAGATTTCTGCCGCTCGCGTATCGCGCCGCCGACGGCGGAGATCCGCCGTGCAAACGCGTTCGAGGATTACGAGCGCGGAGTTCATTTTCGGCTGATGATAACGAACCTTTCTTAACGACGGTAATAATCATTCCGTGAGCAACGAGCTACCCGTTGCAGCCAGCCGGAATAACACTTGGAAAGTGCAACCTGTTCAGCAGTAGTTACCTCCGGCAATGGTCAGACGTTTGGCAAAGAAGGGAAGGGGTGTCGTTTAATGACTATTTAACAATGTTAACGATCGGAGGACCGGCTGGAGCTGCTCCGGATCACACGTCGAAAATTTAAATGCGTACCGGTAGCTGGAAGCAAATATTCACGGAAATTTCATTGTTTACCTGCGATCGATCTTCCAGACGATCGCGATAGACGGAACTACGCCGAGCGAACTGGAAGCGCCTCGTTAAATCCGTGTTCATTTCGTTTCCTCCGGGTGTACGCTTTGACGGCGGGATCTTGCCCGATTATCTGGTTCAGCTACATTTGTTGTGATTTCGTCGCTGTCGTTCGTAGATCACCGAGCTCGGATGGTTTCGTGAATTGGCCACTCGACCGCGTTATCGATACCGTCTAGTCGTTACGGGGGAAAGTTCGGACCCGAACGGAGCTGGCAAGCTCGATAGCGGACTCCCGGTAAGCAGCATGGCACGGGTAACGACTCGACAGGCATCGTTCGCGGTCCGTGCATTAATTAATCATGATCGACGGAGCGTATCGACGCGACCGTGTTCCTTTCTTGCGTGTTGCACGCCGGCCGCGTCGCGCGCCGTCCCGTCGTCGGCTCGGATGGACGTTATCGACATTGGTCGCCGATCAATCGCTCGCGTTTCCCGTCGATCGAACGCCAACCAAACCAAACTCGATGGAAAAAAAAAGCACGGTCCACTAGGCCGCGATTATTTGGTCGGCGGGACTCGAACTCGCGCCGCGATCAGCTACGCTTTATCGGTGATTAGTAATCCAGCTGCAACGCCGACGTAATCGTCGTGTAGCGGAACGCGCGTCCAACGATCCCCCCGATTCTCAATATAATTTATCGGAACTCATGGATTTTTATCGTTCGGACAATTCCAGCGGGAACGCGGCTTTTGAAAACACGCGCGGTGGAGGGGAATTAATGTTTTCCTGCTCCGCTCTGTCACGGGGGCGAGATTGTCCGCGGTTTATGGGAAGCCCGTGCGCGCGTTCTGCGGACGTCCCGCTCGCGGGATGACAAAGCGGAATTTTGCTACGGTGATTTGATCGATGTTCGTCGTGGGAATGTACCGTACTTCGTAATTCTTTCGCGGTGAAGTCGGGGCAGCCTCTCTCTGTGGAAGGACACTTAACGCTTCGACTTTTCGCGTGGACTAACGAATGAATTCTCTCGGTGACATCAGGGAGAAACTGAATTTTGTCGAGTCCATGAAGCGATTTCTAGCGCTGAGAATCGCCGTGCACGAATGGTTGAAGGACCTCGCGGTGCGTAAAACCTACGACGGAAGCACCGGCTTGCCGAGGAGCCGCTAAGATTTTGGTATCAGAGCCGAGAGCCACCTAGTCGTTGTTATTACTTGTAAAATACTATATCGGATGCGTCGTAAAAGTCTCGTAAAGTTAGTTCCCGCCGAGAGAACTTCCGGGATTGCTCCACCTGTCAAGCTTCCCGTTTTCCGAGGCTAGCTGTCGAGTCGGTGGCCGCATTTTATGTTTCTTACGAGGTTCGTTAACGCTTAACGTTTATTAAAGTCCCGGTGCCATTAAGCTCGTCCCCGAAATTGTATCCCGCAATCTCCATAACAAAGTTGCGATCGCGGAGCCCGGGGTTCCCCGGCCGTTCCACTTTCGTTGGGGATAATCGCCGGAACGGAGTGGAAATAATGTCTCCGACGCGTCGCGGCGACGATGGACGTTCCGCCGCGATTCGTTAACGGCGAGTTCGGGCTTCGAACGGAAAAAACACTGACGAGTCGAGTCCTCCGCAGCGAGAACCGTTGGCCGCCGAGCGGAAGTTATCTTCAGGGGCATTTTATTTCATTACGGGGAACATAACTGACAAAGTATCGTGACATTCATGGCAAGCAACGTCGACGACTTTACGATCGCCGATCGAAAGATTTATGAGCGGCGATAAATCGGAAGATGGTGAAAGGTGGCCATCGGAAGTCCATGGAACGTCGATACGCCGCTCTTTTATTTTTGTTCGGAGAGAACTCGCACCGAATGTCCGTCGAAAGTCGAACTTCGGCGAAATCGTAAAGCGGATCCCCACGAGTCGCGCTCCGGGAAGGACAATTTGCTTTTAGAGGGTTAAATTTCGCATCGCGGGATAACCGAATTTGTCGTGGCTGGCTTCCTGGATCGCTCGATCGCAATAACGGTTTTTTACGGTGCTTCTGCTGCTGGTGCCCCCCTGCTCCCTGCCGGGCGCACCACCGGCGAACGTAAAACAGACCTTTCTCTCGTCCGGATATTTCGGTAGGGCAGTTGTACCGAGTAAGCCATCGTTCGTCGAATTTATCGATCGGTTTCGTTTGTCGGAAATGTCAGAGTTCAGCCCCTGTCCGTGTCGTTCCGAAGACCGGATATTTTTTCGCCATCTATTCCGCGTTTCCGAGTTTCGCGCGAACAAGATAAAGTCGCGACTCCGACGACCCGGTTGCCAGAAACTTTTTCCTGCAAACAGCTTCGTATCGCTCGAATCGTCGTGGAAATCGTCCGCGCGACTAGCAACTTATAGAAAATCGCGGAGACGTAACGCGATACGGCCACTTTCTCGGAGAGAAACGGCGAAGGAGGTACAGAGAGTCAGAGAGAGAGAGAGAGAGAGAGAGAGAGAGAGAGAGAGAGAGAGAGAGAGAGAGAGAGAGAGAGAGAGAGAGAGAGAGAGAGAGAGAGAGAGAGAGAGAGAGAGAGAGAGAGAGAGAGAGAGAGAGAGAGAGAGAGAAAGAAAGAGGGACTGCATTAACAAAGGATCGAAACTGCGTCTACAAATAAACCGTTCGTAAATATTCATAAGACTTTTCTCGGGATTCCCCGGTATGGTCTCGTCGACAGGGAGTGCAGTTTCCTCCCAGTAATTAAGGCAATTAACATGCGAGCCTGCGAGCAAAACCGCCGCCGAGGAAACGACGTATCTACGGTCATGCCGTCTTTCTTTCAGACTGCCGACTTTGCAATTAAATACAGCTACCAGCGTTTATGCAATTTATCGGTTACCGTCGACCATTAGGAAGATCACGGTCTCCGTAGTTCGCGTATAAATTCCCGATAAATTTTTATGTCGCGGAAGCGGCTGGCGGATAGAGTCTGCGTAACGCGTGGAAAAATGTACGATACGCTCGAGCCTTCTGGCGAGTGAATCGTGTCAGCGGATGAAACTGCGTCAAAATTAAAACCGTGTACCTCGTCGCGAACCGAAGGTCGCGATCCTTGTTTCCCCGTGGATAATTTCGGATTTAAATGTAATCGAGGATTTCAAAATTGAAATTTTAATTTCATCGTTTACGTTGATTAATATTCGAAACTGTTCGCGGGGGGTCCATCGATATCTACCGTGTGCCGCGCTCGTATTTTCGACAGAAGCTCCATCTACGATTTATTTCGAAATTTCCAGCAGGAAGCTTTTCAAATACATCCTCGATTCCCAATTGATTATGCCCCGTTTGTTTTTTCAGCCGATGCGAACCATTGCGCAATATATTCCAGTATTTCCCTATTGTTTATCCGCGCTCGGACGTTCCGTTCGGATTTTTCTTCCTTATTCCGAACGTTTACTTTTCTCCAGAGAGTTTCCACTCTTTTTCGTTAAATTACTGACACGGCTGTTTTTACCATCGGGAACTGTAACGACACGGATCGAACAGGGTGGATCCACGAAGACGGAGTCGAGCAAAATCTAATCCGCCAGGTACTCGCATACTAGCGATCATCGAGTTGCACTCGAAACGCACGCCGGGATGAACGTCGCATTTTATCCTGTCGCAATTAGTCTTAACAAACGATCAAGCTTTCCCAACTCAGCGTGGAGACGCACGAACGAATCGTACACCGTACATATTAATAGCTTCGAGGCTAATTTGCTTCCTATCGATATCTCCGACAATCAGCCATTACAGATTAGGTTTCTAATCGCTTTCACTGTACGTAGGCTGTGTATCGTACGTTAATTATCTCGACGGCGCTCTCTCCGCCGCGAATTTCCTTGCTCGGTGCTCCAACCTCTCGCGATTCTGCCTCCTTTTACGCTTCAACGGCGAACATATTCTACAAAGACAACGTTCCGACAGCGACGTCGCTATCCTCGCATCCTCCCGCTTGCCAGCCTCCGATCCGCCCGCCGCAACTTCGGTGCGCGCGAGAATCTTTGCGGGAACAGCCGAATCTTGCCGCGAATCCGATATTGAATATTGTGCATTCCTCTCGGAGTAATCGATTCGGCGGTGTCGAATTCCAAACACGGGCATTCCCGTGCAGAACGTCGAATTAGTCCCGCGGAGAAATCAGGCCGGCTTTTAGCGAAAGAGGCGGCGCCCGGAGCAGAGGACGCCGGGAGATGCAGGAACGTCGAAGGAATTTGTCCTGGGCGGCAGTCCCTCGGCTCAGCTCGGTCGTCGTAATGCGTTTCGAGGGGCGGGCGAGCCTGTCGGCGCGGAATATCTTCCGAGAGGTCTTCCCAGTGGCACGACCCTCTCGATTCGAAAGCCAGTAGCCCGGCCATGCCGGCGGAAAGCCCCTTTCCTCATTCATCACTGCTATTCGCGGCCGCGCGGGCCGCGCGTACGCGTGTCGGCGCGAGCCGCAAACACGCATTCGCATGCATATGCATGGGAATACCGAGACGGTGTATTTCGCGTCGGTCATGTATACGGCGAGCGACACGCGCTGCTTGCCTTCCGACGTTTAACGACGCGCTGACCGTGTCACGGCTTGCCGGACTCGAGAGGATTGCTTCCTGCTCAGACGCTTCCGTTTAGATACCGCCACGGCTGACTAAGCGCTCTTAACCTCTCTCCCCTTAAAATATCGTGTTGGCCTTCCGCTGGGAATTTCAGAGAAAATTCAGTGAACACGGATATCACTGAATCCCGTTAATTCCGATGAAATATTCATGTGTCGTCAAAGTTGTTGTTGGCACAGCGCAGTCGCGTCGATCGTAGGTGAACAAGAAATCAAGGAGTTAACGGAGAGAAAAACGTTGAACGCCGAGAAGTTAATTATCGAAGAATCCACCGGCAATTCGCTCCGAAGTTCGGAGATAGTGTTTGAAACTTTTTGTCGCGGCGGTTCGTCGAGATAATAACTAGTTCATAATTAATTGATAGTGTAATTATTAGGTTGAACTGCAATGTCACTTTTCGCTCCAGCCCCGAGTTCCCGAGAGATACCCCGACAGCCCCGAGACTTGGGAGGAAGTGCCCAGGGCGACAAGGGTTCTCGGGGGACTCTCGAAGGGCTTTCATTTCTTGGAACTTCGTTTGGCGTAATTGAGCACGAAAATGTATAGGAAAACACGCGGCACGACGCTCCGCTGCTCCGGATCATGACTGTCAATTTTGCCGGTGTTCCGTTCTCCGGCTAACGTCCGTTTTCCGCGCGAAATGGCCACCGTCGTTCCTGCACGCGAAGTTATTCGTTACTGCTAACATTCGCATTCAATTTAGCGGCAGCGGCAGCTAGCATTCCGACACGTAAGTCACCGAGACAGAACTAACGACCGGATGGGGTCTCGGTTTTCCTAAGAGAAAATGTCGCCTTTTTTTGCCCCCCCCCCCCCCCCCCTGTGCCCCGACCACCCTCACTGTTCTCCCAACTTTTTTTCCATCCCGTTGCATCAGTCACGATTGCGAGCGAGACTTTTATAACATATCGGAATGGAACTCGGAACAGTCTCCGTTTCCATCTCCTTCCTCGTATTTCACGGTTTCGATTTTCGCTGTCATTCTTCCCTGTGCCGTCGCCTTTAAACATAGCTGACCGTAACGTGTCTTGGCCACGGACACACGCCGCGCCAGGTCTCTCGCCCGGTGAATTCGTTCGTTGAATTTAATTCCGGATTCTGTAATTGTCGGCAGCGCGATGCATACAAAGTCCACGCACGATGCACCGTTCCCAGCGCTGTTCTTCCCACGCATTCCACTCGAATATATTATTGCGCGTTCCGGCGGGGGTTCGTTCGCTTATTGATTTCTTGTCGGCCGGTATTTGTTCGACGCTTCGTTGTCAACAAGAAATGAAAAACTGGTCGGAGGAAAGAAAAATCAGAGAGTGCGGCCGTGATAAACGTGATTGATGAGCGACGGTAGCGATCGGTTCGAATTTCAGCGCAATATTTTCACCGGGACGGCCGGCGTCACCATCGCCGTCACAATCACGGTTACCTGCCGCCGGTCTATCGCGGCGGGTTTCGCGAATTTGCATCTATGATTCCCCAATTAACAACTTTTTCGGAGATTCCCGACGGCGCCGGGGCTGGCGAAATTGAAATATCGCGCCGGCGATCTCGCGCGACTTTCGCCGGCGCCAGGATATCGATTGTTGCGGAACTTCTGCCAATTAGGTCGTCGTTATAATACTTTCTCCGTGCTCGAACGAAACTCTTCCTTGCGACTATCATCCCGCGAACACACGACGAGATTACTTCGGGTGATTCGGCGATTTGTCAACGAACCTGTTCGAACTCTATGAACAGTTAACTCGAAATAATGCCACGATTTTCAACGATTCATTCGGTTTTAATCGATTCGCCTAACGATTCATCGATTATTCACTTGCTCGAATAAAAATGCGATTCAATCTCATCGAGTTTCAGTTTTTTACTGTAATATATCGTAGGCGCGTTTGATCTGCGTCCGACGTGTATACTCAATTGATTCTAGTCCGCACTGCACGAGAGGTTTTTCAAACCGAATTCCGCAGCAATCTGGTTAACGATTTAATTATCGCCGGATTGAAAATTCCCCGGATCCGGCGATTTTCCGGAGGAACTTTAACCACTAAAATTCAGCGCCGCTAATCGTCTTGCGAGTACGAAGTGTCGCGCGGTACTCGCGTCCCATTCCGAACTCGCTTCTGGATAAGTTCTGAACGTTCGCAGTCGCGAGGAGAGGGGTGGAAGCTGAGACTTTCTACTCGGCGGGTAGCAATGGTTTTGCGGCGGATCGTTTGGCTCCCTCCTTCCGACCAAGGATAACGAGCAGAATGGCGGGAAAAGAAAACCGGAGAGAGGCAAGCCTGTCGGCGTTTTATTAAAACGTCCGTTATTCGCGAACCATCCGAGGCGGAAACGTTGCTCGCGACTCTGTAACGCGTCGCGCCGTTCGCGGCGTTCTTCCGCAACTTTCCCGCCGGTTTTCCGCCGCTCGAAATCACGATTTACTTTGGTCCGCTCGACTGCCCCCGCGACACGAGTGTCGCGAATAATGTCAACGGCAGCCGAAAACTTGACCATCGCGCCACACCACACAGTGACGCGACGCGGCGCGCCGTTTGCCGTGCTCGAATAAATTGCCCGGTTTACGATTTAACACTAGAACCGCCGGCGCTCGAATTGACTAGGTTGTACTTTCCTACATAAATGACACGGACGCGCTTAGTGGAACGTCAATTGCCTCATAGTTCAAAGTGCTCGGCGGTAAATCAATGGAGAGTAATCGCTTGCAAGCGTATTTGTATCTTTTGAAAAATGTTCAGCAAAGAAACCAGAAACGAATCGCTTCGAGTGCTCTACCGGCGCTAGCATCAGACGATCGTTACCCTCGCGACGGAACGTTTCGCGAGTGCCCTCACGGACGGAGCGTTGGAAATTTTAGTAATTGTTTCGGCGTAAATAAAGCAGAAATTTACATATGAACTAATGTAACGCTGCGAGCGCGTATCGCAGCTTCGGACAAATACCCACTCATCCCGCTCTTCCGTCGAACGCGGTTAATTCTGCTGGTCCATGGCGCGTTAATTACGTTCCCACGCATTGTTGATTCACAATGCTGCCTTGAGTGAACCATCCGCGGCGCTAGGAAACGCGGAACGTGTACCGTTGCATAAAGAATAGCTGATGCATCGGGCAAAGGGGCGTGTACGCTGACGCAACGGGGACGACGGAGGAGAGCGGTATTTCGCAACGGCGGAAAAAAGCCACAGAATCGAAATATTTGCGAACCGGATTTTCTGGTAGCCCGATTAAATTGGTGGTTCGTCCGTTTGTGATTGATGGACGAGCCGAACGAAATAAATTCCGAAGCAATTCCTTTCGGATATTAATTCCATTTTCGCCGGCTTTGTTTATACTCGTGACGTCGGTGCACGTTCAAGATGGCGCGCGTGTGCCGGCCTCAAATATTAATTTACTCGTTCTAATTGCTTTTATGCCGTCGGAACTGCGTCACTCGGCATCGAGCCGCCTGGCGGCGTTAAATTTGGCTTCTTGAAAGCGTCCGCATCGTCGATAATGCTCGATACGCCGCGCGTATGGAGGATTACGGTTTACACTGAAATTAAACGTGCGTCGGTTAATAACGGTAAATCGTATTCACGTGGTAGGCGATACGTTTACATCGAGCTTAATTCGGAGCGATGATGAATCGGCTGCCCCGTCGAATAATTATTAACGACCGCGATGATAATAACGGGGACGTTACGCCTCGTAAATCCCGCCCCGAAGTTTCGGGTCGCGGTCCTCCGTTTCGCCGTTTCGTTACGCCGTAGCGGCGGACATCGTACCAACGATTAAATCGGTTATCGAGGAACGTGCCTTTAACCGTTAACGAGCCGAGCCCGACGCAAGTGAACCGTGGTAACTGCCTTTGCTCCGCATCGTCGGAATTCGTTTCTTTTGCCTGTAGTTTTTTCCCGGTCCGGTATACAAGAGAGCTAAAGAACTTTCCACCGCAAGATGCAGGCCAGAGTCATGCAACACCGACTGTAGCTTTACCAGCTTGCTCTCCATGGGCGATGAACATTATAAATTCAAACCCGTACTTCCGATATAGAACAGAACTTAATGGAAATTAATGGAAGCGCGATAATGTAATAATAAAGTCTAGCAATTCCGAAAAAGTGAAAAAGTCGTAATATTCTCGGTGGCAGAGTTAAATCTAGCTTCGCTACCGTACGACCCGGCTCCCCCAGTGCGCTGCCACGAGTTCCGGGGAAACTCGATCCGTGGAAAACTCGTTTCGCGTTTCGTTATCTTCGCGAAGCGCCCACGGAAATCGCGGATGATCGTAAAGTTGAGCGCGGAACTTGTCGCGAAAGTCGTTCGGGATCGCACGGTTCGCCAGGTGGTCGGTCTCACGAGACTACGGGACGCGAAACGACGCGCTGCGACGGCGGATAGACGCGGGCCTGCAATTTTACGGACGAACGAACCGCCCCTCGTATGCTTTCCGATTATAAGGTGACGCTGTTCATCGTCCGCGAGCGCCCCGTGGCACGGCGATCGCTCGCCTCTTTTCCCGGCGAAACTTTTCGAGACGAGTCCGCGTCGAGAATTGTCAAACTTTTACCGACCGGCCGATAAACGCGACGCCGGCGATCTCTCTCCCCGGCGTCGTTCGTCGGAAAGTTGTTTCTCTATGCCCGTTTCATGCATCACTATGCTCGTTTACGGACTCGGTTCGGTCGCCGGTTCATAATCACACCGCCGACAAAGGGAGAAACTTCCGCAAACAGGATAGTGGTTCGCGAATGTACACGAGAGCGTATTTCATTCTTGGCTCGGGCAATACACGTAGTCGAACGAGAGAATCGCGCTCGGAGCGGCCGGGGAGCCCCCTTTGTTTCGGCAATACGCGAGGCTAGCGCCGGGCAAACCGGAAGTTGCGGCCCGTCGAAGTCCGCGTAGCCAATCAAAGTTGTACGA
The DNA here is from genome assembly GCF_051020985.1 of Nomia melanderi. Taxonomy (NCBI): domain Eukaryota; kingdom Metazoa; phylum Arthropoda; class Insecta; order Hymenoptera; family Halictidae; genus Nomia; species Nomia melanderi. The sequence continues at coordinate 16,550,376 of NC_135006.1, read as the reverse complement.
CATCGTTAAGCACGCTCCGGCGACCTCCTCGCGTTACATAACGGCATAACGAACTGCGGAGCATCCTCTGTCGGCTCTCGTCTCCCTCTTCCACGGAAATTCCGCGTCCTGTCGCGCGACACTCGATTCGCCGACGGTCGAGAGCCTGCTGCGAGCCACGAATAACAGTTGACGTTAATCGAGTCGGTCCGAGTTAGTCCTCCGAGCTTACATCCGTGTTATAAGTCGGCATCGAGCTGTCGTCAAAGAAACAGCACAAGTATCGGATATTAAAATACTTAGGCGCATCAACTGCCCCGTAAAGTATGTTCCATCGTGTCTATTTACTCGCGTAACAAAGGGATCTCTTCCCGTCGACTTGAAACGAATTAAGCTTAATGAAATATCCGACGACACGGCTTCCGCGGCGTATCATCGATGAATCGAGTCGCGTTTCGGATCGCCGAAGCATCGATCGTTCTCAACGCAGGCCCGGCGGCGCGACTAAACGCTGCCAGGAAGATCGAGGAGCACAGATTACCGATGTCGTAAAAAACACGTAGGCATCTACATATCGCTACACGCGGTAACGCTTGCAGCACAGCATCCGCGCCGCCCCAACCTACGGTTCGGTAACTGCTTTTGGCCTCTAGCCGCAGTCCGCGATAAATAACCCGGTAAAACCGAGGCTGAACGTTTATCGCGAGTAGTGATTTGTGGAAACGGCGGCCTGACGGCCGGCCGCTCTCCATCGGAATCATTTCCTTCCCCCGCCGTTTCTTTGTTAGCGACGTTACGACCTCGCCGGGTTTTCTTTTCCTCGGCGACTCGACGGGCCGAGGATTGCCCGGGGAAATTGCGACGCGGTTGCCGCGTCCCGCGAACGGCGCAAACACTTCCGTTAAAAGCAGCTTTCATAGCGGCGGAGTCGGCGATTAACGGTAATCCGGCGAATCTTTAATCCGGCCGACCCAATTTCCCCTCCCGATTCCCGCCGGAATATTCAGAATCCGTCAGGGCTTCCGTTTCCGCGAGTGCGTTCACTCGACGGCCGCCCGACAATTGAGTCGATAAAGTTGTCGCTAATTGGATAAAGGCTCACGGAACCGTCGCACTTAGCAACAAACTCGCGACAATTTCGGGGGCGCGCGTCTCGGGGGACGGGGTGTAAGGAACGCCGGGAAATTCGAGGGAAAACGGGAGGTTGCCATGCGACTGCAGCATTTTGAGGGCCAGCGAAAGTGCGAGTGCTCGAGCCGTGGAAACGGAGACACTGTGTCGGGCCAGTGTCCTTCGTTAACGATCTCAATGCTCGCGAGTAGCTTGCGGATGATAGAACTGCAAACGGGGGACGATCGCTTCGGATTAAACCTTGCAATCGCACGAAAGAAGGTTCACGGTGAAGATAATAATGAAAAGCTGCGTAGAATCTATTCAACTGGAAATGTATTTCAACGGAAGAGCATCTCACAGGTGAACGCGCAGCGTATACATCGTTTATTCGAGTACATTGTACGAGTCCAGTGAAATATCTTTCTCGTAGATCGAACAACCGTGGCGGTTCCCTCGAATATCTCGAGTAATTTCTTAGGGGGGCGGTATCGATTCGCGATAGCCGGCGTGTAATGTTTCGCGGAGTTATCCTGTTACGCTTTCGCTATTGGCTTACACGTATCTGGCCATCCCCGCGCGTCTATCGCGCCGGTAACTCGGCGTGGCGGACCGAGTACACCGGAGATTCGATCGAGATTTGTGCGGCCAGATGAGAGCACGCGTGTACGCGTGTATACACGTTTTCGTACGAGCACAAATATGTGGTATGGCACATGGCACGGTCCGGTAATGGAAGGTAGGAAATAGCTTTCCGGCAAATGAACACGCGCTATGCCTCGCATTCCAGCCGGGTCGACGGCAAGCCTGGGGAACGTAGGGCCGGAGGATGGGCTGGAACGAGACGGAACGGGACGGAACGGGACGGAACGCGACACGACGGTTCTCGTGCAACTGAACAGATCGTTAACCACGCGACACGACCGATGCCATTGACCTATTCTCCTTTCCCTTCAACTGGTAGTCGCCGATTCTGCCTCCGTCGTTCCGCGACTTGACGATCCTTGACCGCGAATCGTTTCTTAACGCCCGAACTGAAAAACATTCCGATTGATTCCTGAAAATTCCCAAGATTCCACTTAAGAATCCGAGTCATCTATATTCCTGTAAATCAACTTTTTCAATCGCTCCCAGCCTGAAGCGTCCTTAGCTTTTCGCTTTGAAACTTGCAGCGACGTTATTTCATTCGATGAGCAGTTCGACATCGGCAATGATCGGAAATAGTCGCTTGCTGGTCAGCAGTGGTGAATAAAGGTAGTCCTCGCGTTAGAATCGACGTCGTCTGGAATCGTCGTTTCTCTAAAACTCGTCGATCCATCGCGACGCGTTCGAACGGGCGCGATCAGTTATCAGCGGCGCGTCGTTTCTTTTGCCAGCGTGAGGCTTGTCCATCGGCGTCGTAATCCTCGGGCAGATTTCCCGATCGTTAGAGCGGTCGTTGTCGTACGCGGCACGGAGTCGCGGGTGTAACGAGCCGCGCGAGGAACGCCGGTACGAGCCGTGTCTGATGAAGCACGTATCGTTACCACTGACAGCGCGAGGCCGACGTTGATGGATGCGAGCCTGTATCGTTAGCTACGGTAAACCGTACAGTTATGGGCCGCTTTATAACAATAATGGTCGACCATTTTCACGGGGACGGGGAGGGGGAGAGACACACTCGATCGTGCAAGGAACATCCGCAGCCGTTCCGTCACTGGATTATGCTAAAATATGGAGGCGATTCGCGCGATAGACGATTCTCTTTTTTCGGTTCGGGAAAGGCGGCCGCGCTAACGATATTTACATATGCACGGGAATCCCCGACGGTATTTACGGGCAGCAGCCTCCGTTTGTTCTACCCGCGGAACGTGAAATTTTATTGGAGTGTTTACGCGGTTTAGAAGAACAGTGGGAACGAGAGGGGGAGGGGGACGGCGAAACGAGGGAATCGGGTAAACGGGGAACGCCCGTGAACTGTAGCCCCGCGTAAATAACTCCGAAGCTATTTACAGGGTTGCTCCGCGGGTTATGACCGGTATATACCGACGTGGCTGAAACGTAACGGGTACGGTGACCAGGTGTCTGGAATTTGCCCAGAATTATTATCAACGTTCTAGACGTTTTCCGGCATTAGCCGTTCGCCGGAACGCGCAACGCGCAACGCCTGTACTTAATGGAAGGCATTTGAATTTTAGTCCACCGTTAGCCTACGCCGTTATTACAAGATTATTCCGATCCCGGCCGGCGTTCCGCATCCGCGAATTGATTCTTCGCCGCGGGGGAATGCCCGCCCCCTTGGCCGAGGTACGCGCTATTGAAACCGAGCATCGTCCCTGGCGAGAATTCAGAATAAAGGTTGATTAGCGGACGGAGCTTAACGTCGTTTCCCTTTGATCCCAGGATAATTACATCGAGTGGCGTTTGCCCGGGCTATCGAGAAAGTGGTTTTATCCGATACGAAGGCAGCGGTCTGCGGGAATCCCGTATGTATTTATTAGCCAGCGAGTACGCCTTTTGTTCCTCGTATTTGTTTCTATTTCGCGTACACGTAGCGTACACGCGTCGAACGGAAAGATACCGGTTTTCCGGCTCGGGATTCCGTCTGTCGTCTTTTATTTAACGGTTCGCTGCGCTGATCAATTGAGCCGTTCGCAGTGCCGCGTCGGTTTTTTCCTCGGAGTTTGCCGGGGAATCGCTTAACCGGTTGCGGGACCGGCAACGAAATCGATTCGGTAAGTTGTTGGTTCTGCGGAGATTCCTGAGAGCCGGAACGGGATGGGATTATACGTCGGACTAATGCCAAATTCCTACATATATGCGTGCGCTGGAAACGAGGATAATAGCGGATGCATCGAGTGGCCGATCAGACGCGCGGTCGTAAATAAACGGATAACGATAGCTCGTATCTGTATCAGGCGAGCAGACGTTTCTGGCTTACGTTATGCAGGTAAACGTTGCCAGGACAGATTGGATGGCACGCAATTTCGCGCTAAGGCTGACTATGCCTCGTTCGCGCCCGCCGTCGGCGGGAACGGGCGGCGCGGCGCGTCACGGGAATCCATCGAATCGAATTAGTCCGGAATCATACGAGCCGCGCCGCGGAACGTATTACCACGTTAGGATTCCCAATGAAACGGCATCGCGTCTTTGCCGTGGCCGCGCACGCGGAAGCTCCCAGCCCGCCACAGTAGTTGATTAACAATGGATAGACGCGTATTGAACGCATCGCGGCGCGTCATGCAAATGCGTCAAGCCAAATTGCGTGTCTTACGGCACGGTTGATCGAGAGCTTGTAATCAACGTTGGGTTATTTGTGCCGATGTCTCTCGCCGTTCGATCCTTCCGACGCGAACGAGTCGAAATTTCGACTGCTGTCTACTTCGACGGATATCCGTCTTCGAAGAAAACATTCGCGTCCGAAGGAAACGCGAGCGTTCCATCCGTGCACGGCGTTCCTCTTTCGCCGAGCTCCGCGTTGCGCGATTCGAGAGCCGGGGGAAATGAATTCGAAAAATTCGGACACGGACGGTAAACGCGAACAGCGGAATCCACAGGTTGGGCGAAATTACCCCTCGATACCGGTATGCGAAAATATTTGGAAACGCGTCCATTTCAGTTTAATCGCGATGTGTGTACTCACAGTGCACTTTGAGCTTCCACCGTTCCTCTATCCCGGCCTCCTGCAATTTCGGATTCGTCGCTCGGCACACTAGGAACTTTCCCTCGTCTTCTATCGACGGTGTCCACTGCAGCATGCTCACGCTGGTCCCATCCTCCTGAAACTAACAGAACCTCGTTGCAATAAACAGAAGATCGAAATAGATGAAAGTATAACGGTACCTCTCTCGAATCGAACGAACGAATGTTCTTGATGTACTTTTTTAGACGACAATCGAACTATTTCAAGCTTGCCTCGCGAATGATCATCCCGCGATTAAATTCCGACGAAATGTCAGATTACAGCGAACGGCCGCGCCAAATCTCCATGACAATCGGTGTCGGCCGGCAGAACTGACAACATGCTAATGTCCCCCGTTTTCGCATCTTTCGTACTGTCGAGCGTTTCCGTCGGTCATTGTCCCTTTCATTGTTAATCGTCGCGCCAATTACCGTGGTCCCGAACCCCCATTGTCGCGAAATAAATTCTTCCTCCGGATCGTTGAGCGACGAGCGGCGGGCGCGCGAGCGCTTGGAATCACGATTGAAAAAAAAAAGTTTGCAACGAGTAGATAGGAGTTATCCCGGCGAATAGCCATATCGAACGAAAACGAGCGGCGCGGCTCGGTTCGTCTCGGCTCTGCTCGGTTCCGCTCGACGTGGCGGGGTGCGATGTCATGCGAGGAATTTCGAATCCCCTCGAAAACGAGCCGAAACGTTTCTCCGGTGAATTTATGGCGACGGCTCTGGCCGAAATTTCGAGATCGTTATTCATGCAGACTCGAGAATGGTAAATATGCGGGGGTGTACCGTACCAACTGACTGCCTTCGCTGCGCGCTGCTCTCCGTCATCCCCGTCTCCCGATTATTCTTCTCTGCCGCCGGAAATAATGGCGGGCTAATGATCACGCGAAAAATTGAAACGCGCGGCTGACAGCCGCGGACAGTCGATGCGACTCGGCGATTTTGAATTCGAACTATAACGGTAACCAAACATTGGAAGGATATTCAGTTTGCACGGCGATTGGTATCGCACGGTTCGCAATGGTAGACGAAACCTGCTTGCGATTAATTTACACCGGACGGCGGTCACCGAAAAAGTCGTTAAACATTCACTGGACTCAAAGCCGGGAAATCCGCTGCCGCTCTTTCCCCTGGAGAAAACCGATCGATTTTTCCCACGGATTACTCGCGCGGTTTGAACCTGGATTATTGCGAGGAGCAGTGGATCGGAAGATTGTTTTCCTTGTTCGATCTGTCAGTCGTTATTTTGCACGATCCAAGTTGTCCAGAATCTTGATCGCGACGTTAAATCGCAACGTTTCTTCTGAGAAATTTTGCGTGTGCAGCGAATGCAGTAATCCTGCGCTGGTTTCCTCGGAACTGTTCGTTGAAATATTTGACGGTGGAAATCTATTGTGCGAAGGGTTGTTAATGTTTGCAACAAGCTTCTTCTTAAGCGCCCATTTATCTAGATTATTGGTCATCGAATTCGATGAAATAATCGAGGTTGCGCCGTGTATCGTCCACTCGAGTCGCATTAACCGTACAGAGGTCGTGGAATTCGCCATCGCTTCGGGTATAAGCGAATGCGTAAAAGAGAAGAAGACGAGCTGGTTGGCAGTAATTCTCGGTTAAAATATTCAGAAGGGTAGCACGTGCGCGACTCGCGAGGAATCTCGGGTACCTTGCGCGACTCTGGGCGGCGAGGCACGGAACGCGGGTGTCATTCGCGCGATAAAACTCCGCTGGATAATAACCAGTCGTGATAAAGTCTGCGAAACTAATAATACGCGAAACTGCGACGAACTCCGGCTTAAAACGCGAATCCGCGGGGAGAAGCCAGCTGCGTCGCGATACGACGTGAAAATCGGTCCTCGGAGATAAATCTGGACCCGCGTGCCAGGGACCTCTGGATTCCGAATATCCCCGTGCGCCATTAAAAACCGGGAACCGTTCTCGTCGCAGGGAAACCTTTGCCTCTCGTTTTCCATTTCCGCTCTATGAAAATTAGTCCGGTATCGGGCAGCCGCTCGGAATACGCGAGAAAGAAAGCGCGCGGGATATTCGAGCGGACCAGGCGCGTAGACATGATTATACAGGCTTTCTAAAAAGGCTGGGACCAAACTTGTGCTGCTTGTCACGGAGATCGAATGGATGAAAATTCTTATGCCCTAAACTGCTTTATTGGGGAGACATTTGGAATTTATTGCAGTAGTTATGAGAATAATAATTCGGACCTTATAATTATACCTTATAATTAAAAATAATTTAATTATATTATATTATATATATTTAATTTAAATATATGTATTATACCTTCGTATAATTAACCCTTTGCACTCGAGTGGTGACTGAGAGTGACCTTCATCGAATCATCACCAGATTTGACACAGTAAAACTATAAAATCTGATATGTAGTCTTAAAGAATATCGTCTTCGTCTTGTCAAAAAATGTTAAATATTTCTAGTGAGAAACTCCCGGGTGCAAAGGGTTGAGTCTCTTACGACTGAATGTTTTTTAGGCGATAGGACTGACAGTAGAGATCTCGAGGCCATAGGTCAGGACACGTAAACGATAACTGTCACTCGGTAGAATAATACGTATACGATTCTGTACAACGAATTGAAACTTTCTTCATCTACTCGACACTAGTAGTGCGTAGTACAAGTTTAGCTCGAATCGTTTTGGGCAGCCTCTACATTCCAATCGCGATTCTCTCGGGGAAGAGATAAGATTCTTCTTCTAGCCCTTCTAACCGCGAAAATCGTATACACGATCCAGCGATAGCGCTCCTTAGCGGAAATCCTGTTCGATCGGTCGCGCATCCTCGCCCGTAGCGATACGAGAAAATTGTACGGATATCGACGTTGGAATTTATTACTCCGAGGGACTCGAAGAGCTCGCCGCCTTGTAAAAATCTCCAAGATTTCCCAATGCGAACGTTCGGCTGCTTTCCTCTGCGTACCGAGTAATTTTCCTTTGTTCGCGTGGTTTGCGAAGGTACCGCGTCCCTTCGGACGCGATTCTACGAGCGGTGAACAGGCACGGGGCAGCGAGAGACGCGATTCGCGAGTTTTATCGACGGATGGAGTACGGAGGGAGCCTCGAGCCCGACTATTCGCGGATCGCACGGCACACGGACGCGACGAGTCGTTCCCTCCGTGACTATTATTATCGCAGTTTCGCTATTACTCCCGCTGTCACCGTCTCCAACTGGAAGTACGACGCGGAACGATGTTCCTCGTTCCAACTAATGGATTCTACAAATTAGGCGGCGCCAACTCCGGGCGTCGCGGTCGCCGGTGGTATCGTTTCGAACAACGACGACACGTTAGACAGCCTCGAGACGGCTCCGCGATTCAACGCGATACGTATCATCTCAGTTCGCCGAGATTCCCCGCGCCGATTCTCGACGAACCGCGGACGTGTCTTCGTCCGAGGACGAGGCACACTCGAGAGTGTTCCGTCGCAGCGTCCCTTTAAGTTTCATCGTTTGCCTTCCGCATTGCCTTGTTTACGATTAAGCCCTCCGCGCGGTAGAGTACACGTCGACGACGTCTACTTCGATACCTAGGTTCCGCGATACGTGTCTCGACACGTGAAGATCGGTCTCAGAAATCTTTGTATTTTCCTGTGCGATCGTCGCGATCTATTGTTGAAGCTACCAGCGAAGTTGCGGTGGACGGTAAAATGAAATGACACGGGTCTCGCGATAGCTGATATCGATGTACGTATCGGCGACACGTATCATAATGCGTAACGACGTTTACAGCGATAACGCGCGATCTTTCCCCCGTCCTCCGGAAAAGCGGAACCCGTTTGCTCGGTTAAACGGTTGAAGTTTCGCTCGTTAGTTCCACTTTATTCGGACCTTTGATCTCGAAGCTGCGACCGTTTCATCGAATCACAGCTGCCTGCGCAAAGATACCGTTCTGTGCCGCCGACGCAGCCGGTTTCGTTTTATTTCGGTGAACCACTCGTGTGCCGCATTCGCGTTTCCGAACCCATTCGAATCCTCTCGCCCGTGTCGGCGGATCCGGGAATTCCTTCCTCGATTATGTCTCGATGCCCCCGCGGCATTATCTACAATTATTAATTGCACGACTGGATAATTGTGGATCCCGTTAACGACACGTTAACTGGCGGTTGTCCGCGGGATCGGACGCGCGGAATCGGTGACATTCATCGATAGACCCGTTATCAATCCGGTTGCTCCCAGATGGTTCGATAGCAATTACACGGACGCACCCGATAAATTATTATCAAGCTGTCCGTCATTCCCATGAAACTATTAATCCACTCGCAACGGCAACATTCGCCGGGCGATAAATCATCCCGGGACTCTTGCGTTTTCTATACGCATCGATTTCCGGCCGACGTCGCGGTATTAATTTCTTCTGGCCTTTAAATAAATCACGTGGCGTGCCACGAATTCCCAGCTTTCCTCGCGTCCCGACTTTCTTCCAATTCCTTAATGGTCCCGCGCTTCTTCTTCCTCCCCCTTTCGGTTCGTGGATTTCCTTGCTCGCGCTCCCCCGCGAGCAAGTTACGAATCCGCGGAGGTACTTCTTCCGCGCTGTCACTTAAACGTCATTCCCCCGGGAACGCGGCCGCCTCTTCCGCAAATATCCGCCTCGCCCTGCCGAGAGGGCGGTCGAAAGGAAAATTTCTGGCGTTTTTCTATCCGGAAGTATCGCTACGGTGAACTCGATTTCGCGTTTACGCCGAACGCTATGCGAAATTTCAAGCCTCCTCTTCACGTTCATCCCCCGTCAACCTCCTGCCTCGCGATATCCACGAGCGCCCATCTTTTCCGCTGTTTAAGCACACCGCAAAAACCTTTATTCCGAAACGTTGCTCCTCCCGCTTTCGTGCCCCGGCAGCCTCGCGTTCTTGCACCTTTTAGTAGCGAGGCGTTGCCTTTTCCCGCTGTGTACCTACTTGAAATATTTACGCCAAATTCTCCTGCGATGGAGAGGGTCTAATGAAAATATTTCTTTTTCATCCTCGTCGGTTTAAACTGTCGGTGCGTCGTTGATGCGTCGGCTGGCACGAGAATCTTGAACGTTCCGCGTATCTGTCGCTTGTTCGTCCGTGGAAAGGATGCATAAAAATCCTGTAGTCCGTTGTTAAATTGTCTTGCCCGACAATAGCAGCATTAACGACGTTCGAATTCGTTGGTCATCGATGAACCATCAATGCGTCGATCGTTGTTCTCCCTCGTCTCGCCGTTCGCCTCGACGAGCGTTCCGCGGCGTGAAAAACATGAATTCTTGGCGTCCCACAGGCTCCCGCTCGGCACGACAGCGATTCGTCACCGAATTCCCGACGGTGCGGCGAAACTGTTTCGGAAACCATTTCTGTAGCAAGCCTCGTCCCAGAGGAAGCCCTGCAAAGACGGCGACTTCACACTGGTCCCGACATGCTCCGATGTCTGGGGATTCTGTCCGAAGCATCTCTGCGACGCACGCTGAATTTTTCCCCCCGTTGATCGTTCCGTTCTTTGTCTTCCGTCCCGAAGGACTCTATCGATCTCATTATCCACGACTTACAACCGACCCGGGAATATAAGAGGTTCTTTTAAAGAGCCATCCAATTGTCGTTCAGACGCGGCTGATTTATCCGGATCCGAACGGGTGAAACAAAGAGATTACAACATTTGTTAAGCGCAAATGTTCCCGAGGCTTCAGTTCGGTTTGGTTTCCCTGTGGCGAATATCGGATGCACTTTTCATCGATTTCCAGCCGAGCTTTTGAATGCGAACGCGACGATGTCACCAGAATGGAGGCACGCGCGCGGTGGGAGTTGGCTGCGGAATTTCGAAATATTTTCAAGCGCTGCTCCTTCTCCGGAACGTAAACTGCCGCCTCTGTGCCCCCGCGGAGCGGGCAGATCGATAGACGCGCGGTTCCCGGGAAAATTTGAGAGGTTTCGTTTCGGGGGATTCGAAATTCGAGCCGGCGACCGCGAAAACAGGCTCTCCAAGATTAATTCGTAAGAAGCGGAACGCTTCGGAAGTTACGGGCGACCGTGTCGCTGGCACGCCACCACGCCTGCCGCATTGTGTTTCCCGTGCTCCTTTTTCCCCCCTTTTCTTCTTTTACCCCTTTGTGCCCGGCTCCTCGTATTTCGCCGAGATGTACGCGCGGTTCGTGATTTTTAGAGCGCGCCGACCGACCCACACATCCGTTCCTCGGCCGCGACGGTTAAGCTACGTGTCCATTTAAGAGCGAAACTGTCGCGAGCACTTCTGGACAGCGATTCCTGCCAGCGGACACTGCTCGCGGAGAGATACCAGTTTCACAATGCTTTCGGATGGTCGATCCCGACCGAGTATTTGCTCGGGAAAAACCTCTCGGGGGCGCGACTCGCGATAGTTTCGCTGTGTAACGAACGCCGCGTACCTCAACGGCGACGGATCGTCAGCGACATTTTGCGCCGCTGTCGAGCATACTCGCGACGAGGATTACGAGAGGGCAGCGTGCCCCATTGAAAGTTGCGATCGGAAAACTTGGGAAAAATCTCGCGGCACGCGAGTCATTCGATATTTTCTTAATGAAAATCGATCGGATCCTCGTACGCGCGCGGGGACATCTATTCACCTGTCCGTCGGCGCAAAGTTTGCGCGGACGACGTCGAATCTTCGTAAACCGATTACTTACCGTGAAGATTTCTCCCGCGGGAGACTCGCGTCGCCGGCAAGCGCGCGTTTGCCACCGCCGGCAGGGAAATTTGTAACGGACCTCTGTACGTCGTTTTTCGACGCGACGGCCGGGACGTTCACATAATTAATTTCGAATGTTTCGCTCCGGTAACGCTTCATCGCCGGGTAATTAATCGAGTAATTAATTTTTGGTGGGCAAAGTTTGCCGGCAGTTTAGACGCGCTATTTTCTAGCGGCGTGAATGATTAAATTAGCGAGCCCGGGCCATACGAGGCGTGGGACCGCTTCAGCCGTTTCCATCTATCCGATAACTACGCCGTATACGCCGTGGGTACAACGTCGTTACACTTTTCATCCGGAATTCATTTACCCGCTTTAATATCGCGGCCGGTGAACCGGCGAGGGTTCCAGCTAATTTCGTCGAAACAGCCCGTCGTCTCGGAGAGGGCTCAATTCGGCGAGGGCGCCCCGCGAGACGCCTAATCTCGACGGAAGTACCGGCTGCGGATCGAACCAGCTTTTCCTTGTCCTTCTCGTTACGCGTTTGATCCTTTCGGGCTCAACGGTGCCCGACTCGGCTCGGCTCGCCTCGTCTCGGTATCCTGCCTCGCGTCGCTATTTCCCCGTTTCGAGCGGGTAATCGATCCCCGGATTTAATGGCTCGAAAGTTGCTCGATACGAGGATCGTATCGGGAATAAAGGGAGAAACGAACGCCGCCCAGAAACAAATTTATTCCCGGAATCCCCGTTCCGATGTTGTCGTTCTCGAAGCTTATTAGTTCCCGTTCGGGGTTCGTTATCGAGCGCGCGTCATTTTTATTCCCGTAAAGCCTGGCGGAATGGTTTCTCGACGGAACGAGCTTCCGCCGGGCGAGTATCAATCATCCGAAGCGCTCGGTTCATCGTGGAAACACCGCCCGACTCTTTCTCCCTTTTCCCGTAATTTTTCGTTCCTCTGTTCCGCGCGGAGAGCCGCGTCTGTCGCAAGTTTTCTTTTTCTCCCTCTCTCTCTCTCTCACCCTCTGTGTGTTTGTCTGTCCGCGGAGAAGAAAACGACGGAACGGCCCTTCGCGGCGCCGACGCGATAACGATTAAGCATCGCGAGATCGTGGAATGGAATCGAGTCGAGCGAGAGCTCGGCGACGATTCGCGCGAAGATTCTAATCAGCTGCTACTCACGTTTTTGATCGTCCCCTTGAGCTGCTTCGAGGCTTTCCACCAGGTTAAATCGGCCGGCGGCTTTGATCCCGTGCTCTGACATCTGGTCTCGTACCTCCTGCCCGCCGATAGGATCTTGTCCTTGCCCATAATTTCGACTTTCAGCGGCTTCACTGGAAGCAGATATCGAGAAACGCATCTGTCAAAGGATTGCTTTACAGTACGCGCCCGTTCGGGAGTAAAATAATCGCGGCTCGCTGTCGCGAGCACTTCACGCGAGTAGATACCGTCTCGAAGGTAACGAAGAGTTCGACGGTGCTCGAGGGGGTATCCATTTGCGCGCGACGCTTTCGAGAGTAACTCGCGATAATTTTACAGCGGAATGGACAGCCAGCTTTCGGTTGGCACGGTGGAACGGTCGGGCAACAGGCAGATGGGCGGGAACGCGTCGCGTCCCTGGCCGGTTGACCGGTGTTCGATCCAAGTGTCCCTCGTTTTTCCTCGCTGGAAACGGTCGGGTAAAGTTCGCGACCGTCGACGATGACGAAGAAGTATAAACGATCCTCGAGCAGAGTTGAAACGACAATGCCAATCTCTAAACTCGACGCGTATGCGCGCGAACCTGGTTAATCCGAGAGCGCGGAATGCATGGCCGCGATAAGGATTATCGAGCGAATGGTCGAGACCTCCGCCCGCTTCGAACGGCCCCTCGGATTTCTTCCCTTATCTTCGAGAATAAACTGCGAGTGCACTAAGGAGTTATCCGAGGAGAGCCAGACGGAGGCTTATTAAACGAAGCGGACGCGATAGCGGAATTGAAGAAGGCCAGCTGGACCGCGGCGAAAGATCCATCGCGGGTTTCCTAAGGAGAACACTCGTTCGCGGAACTTCCCGGCTAGACCCTCGGAAAAGTGTTTGAATGGCGGTGTCGAGACGGGGCACGCTCAACTTTTCCTGTCTCGGGGTTCTAATACTTTGTACTTAATAAGTCGCTGCTAATTATTCGACGTTGTTTCGCCTCTGGCCCCGGAGGAGTTTTCAATTTTCGACCGGAAAACGAGAGAAAAAAAAGCGGCCTTGATAATTACTCCCCTTTGTCCCGCGACAAGCCTCTTCTTGCGCCGGAATGAGCGCCCGCCGAATCGAGCGGAGTCGCGTAATGCCGGCCCGCTGCATTCCACGGCGGATCTCGTTAACGGTAGCCTTCCAGCGGCAGTGTACGGTTATTAATTGGATGACGAAATTGTGGCCCGGAGTCTGGCCAACGGGAAAATAACCAAGTATTAATTAAACGTTCAGCAACCGTCCGCCGATGCGCGGTAACGGCCGCCCCGTTGCTTCTCGTTAGCAGCCCGCGATAATTCGCCATTGTTCGCGACGGCTAAATCATCCGTACGCTTGAAGTCGCGGAGGGCCGAATCTTCGGAGCGGGTCGATCGACGAGATTCAGGGTAACCGGCACGTCGGAACGCGGAGTGGTCGCTACCGCGGGCGAGCGCGTCGCTTGGCAGAAAACTTTCCGCTCCGGCTCGTTACGAGGGCACGGTTCGTTTTGCCTTTAGAAAGATTCTGATCGCTCGGCAACTTCTTCGGCTTCGGCCGACGGAGATAAATACGGCGGAGGGGCGGGCATGCCTCGCTTGCACCGCGAAAGATTTCCAACTTTTCACTGATCCGTGCAAGACTCGGGCGAAACTTTCCTCGGACGTAAATTCGCCGCGTTAGCCGAGTCCGCGGCCGGTTTGAATAACCGTAGTTATGTCTTTCACCGTGACGGGTGTGCAGATATTCAAGCGGATACGGTTCCTAGGCGGCGAGAGTTCGCGGTCTCGCGCGCGTTCATTAGCGCCGATTCGATTGGGAGGGACCGGGATCGATCGAGGGACAGGCGAGAGATCGACGTTCCGCTTGGAACGACGCGTTTTATCGGCGAACGTTTAGCCCGACGGAAACTACACTCGCGCACGCAATTATGCCGGCCGCGTTTCAGCATCGAGCACGCCCACTCCACGTAAACACCGTTATCCTATAATCTGCGAGACATGAAATTCTGTTTTTGCTATGTGAAGCGCGCGAGGCAATTTCACGTGCAAAATTTTCATTTAGCCGCGCGGTGAACAAAAACCGAGCGAAACGGAAGGAGAAACTTCGCGTTATGCAGCGGGCCGAAACGACGCGCGTCGCCGTAGCCCCGGTTGAAATCTGTGTCAGACCCAGACTACGCTCCGGCGAACTTTTTTGTTCTCCCCAGTGTGTGTCCACAATTTTGATGCGCTTACCGATCCCGACAGCTTCGCGTGTTTCGAGACAGCGGCCCCGTTCGCTGTCCAAACAAAAACTTTCCTCATTTCGCGCGTCTCCCCGGAAATGAAACCAAGACTTCCGTCGATTACTCGCGTCTTTTTTCCTCTCTCGTTCATCTGTTCGGAGCGGGACGATTTTTTCAACGAGCCGGCCCGGCGTCCACGCTCGGCACGCCGACGCTACCCGCGATCCCAATCTGAAATCGATGAGCATAGGTCCGAGGAGAAACGGGGGACCGGGAAACTGGAACGAAGGGAGAGGCGGAAAAAGAACGAGTCGACGCGTCCGTTACCTGCAACTTATTTCGCTTACAATCTTGATAACGATGATGCCTCGGAAAAACTTTCCGAGACGTACGGAAAGCGGGAACACCCTCTTACGCGTCGCGTGTACAAACATATATATCCCGTAAAAACATCCAACGAGACTCCGCTCTGCGTTAGTTTTACTTTTTCCACGCGAAGTACGAAATTGGGATCGGCGCGGACGCGTGACGCTGCCGGCGAACGCGTTAAATACGGCGGCGGAACGCGGTAGGAAAGAAGCGTCCGAGTAATTGGAATTCGCAGGGAACGCGGGCGAAAACAAAAACAGCCGGAAAATTACCGGCGCCGGGGGACGGGGCAAAACTTAAAATTGAAATTTGTAAATCAAATTCCGCGACGTCGCCGCGGCGGATCGGCGGAAACTTTGAGCGGCCTCGGTTCAGCTCACAGATAATCTTCGCGCTCCTCCCGCCGCCGCGCGGTTCCGTCCCTGTCTCCCGTAATTCGCGCTTTAAATTCATTCGGAACCCTTTGTGCCGCCGCCGACGGAGGGGGAGGGAGATATGAAATCGGGCCGCGAACGAGGGGAACCGACGTTTTTCCGTGCGTCGCTCCTCCAGCGTATTTATGCTTTTAATATGTTTCGCGGTTGGTGTGCTCGGTGACGGGCGAATAATGCGCCGCGGGCGAGCGAGCGAGCGAACGGGCGAGAATCGCGAGGGAAAGAGCGGAGCACCGGCGGGAGTAGTCGACGAGGGGCTCGGAGGACGAGCGGGGCGCGCAAAAAGAATCCCGAGCGAAGTTTAAACGGCTCGTTTGTAGGTTAAGTCGGTTAGTCCTGGAACGAGCGAGCATTACGGAACGGGCCGTGTACGCCGATCTTGCGAATCGTCGACTTAAGTGAAATTGACTCGAGCCACCGGTGGCTGGGCTAAGTGATATTATTACCATGATTTGGCAGAGCGTCCACTCTTATCGTTGCGTTCTAATCGAGGAAACTGTTAACCGCTTCTTTCGCTCCATTCAAACGAATTGCCGACTTTGCGCGCCTTTTCAATAAACGGCCGACTTAAAGCTGCCGCTTTATGTAAAAGATTTGTTACCCTCCTCGTTCAACGGAACGGAATTACCGAGCGCGCAGACTTCATTCTATTTTTCTAGAGGAATCACGAAACTGCGTTCACCCGAGATTCGTTGATTACAGTGGTTCGGTGATGCTTCTGAGAAGCAGCTGCACCTTTTTACCGACTGTAAAGGAAGAAAGCAGAAACGGGTCAGCCCGAGGTAGCCGCTAGATTTATCTCGGTCTGTATTTAACTCGGTTCTTCGAATTTAGCATCGAAGAATCGTTTCTGTTCTAATGATATCTTTTTACCCTCCCGTTCCCGGGAGTTATTATCGAACGCGTGCCCGGAATAGATTGCCGATTAATCGCGGGGAACGTTTATCCCGCGAATAGACGGGGATAACCGAAATTATTTGTTTTCCGCGTCTTCGTTATCGGAGAGCGAGTTACGAGGACGAAGTTCAGCTCGTCTCGAGAGTAGTTTAAACCCCTTCGTTCTTGCACGCGTTCGCGGAGGTACTTTCGAGAGTCGTTACCCCGTTCGCGACTCCGTCAACCCACAAACGCCTCGAGTTTCCTTTCCATTCGCAAAACCGTGTTCGCGTTTCCCGAGGAAACTTCGCCCGGACCGGGGGGAGATCTTGATTTTTCAAAGTCCGCGGACCACGGATCGAGATTTCCTTACGTACACGGTGAGACCGTGTTCCTTCCCGGTTAGTTCGCGACGTTCGCATAAAGAAGGTCCGCGGATTTTCATACCAATTAGGATGGAACCGATGACGTCCGGTCGGCGGGCGACTCTTCGCCGAACGAGAGTTCTTTGTTGGTTGGCCAGAAAGATCCTCCCGGGCTTGTTACCGGGTCGGGTCGACCGGTTTTTTCGGGACAAGTTCTCCGATTCTGTGCGCTAATGAAAACGAACCACTTCCGGGGAACGTTCGAGGAAAAAGTATCCTGTAATTTACGGTCGTTACTTTCTATACTCGCGGTACGGTTTTCGCGTCGCGTAACGGCCTTGTTAAATCACCAAATTATCGGCCGTCGCGAATATCGAATTTAAAAGGGTGGCTGCCGGCAAGTTCGCGGAGCGGCATCCGTCTTTCGAGTACACCCCCCAGATGCACACAAATATGCAAACGCCGCCTGTTCGAACGGGAATGGGGAAAAAGTCGGTGTGCGGGCTGCTTGCATTTTCAGTCGACGCGGCGCGCGCGGTGTCGCGCGTGCACACCGACTCGTTAGACTTTCAAGCGTATCGATCGAGGGTTCTGCAATTATTCGATGTACGCTTCGCCTGTCGTTTCCAATTAGACCAAGATTCGCGGAAACGAGGAGGCCTCCTCGCGATCCCTATTCCGGTCATTGTTCCCGCGAAAGAGCAGCCAGACGGTCCGCCGGAATCGATCGGAAAACAGCTAATTTTCGGTCCCGTTCCGGTTCCCGTCGTCTCGCATCCGCACAAAAGAATTTCGTATGCGTAGAGCGTGAACCGTGAACCGGCCCGCGGCACTTTGTCCGCTTCCGCATAACAAACGGACGTGTATCGGCATGAATTATTCCCGTTTCGAGAGACACTCGTCTCGCGATAGCTCGCCGCGCGCCCGCGACGGGAAACGCAACGCGCGGTTCGGAAATCTTTTAAAAGCATTAAACGAAATACCTACGTGCTATCGCTGTCTGGTTAAATGCTGCAGACTCCGGATAATGGTATTAACATGGATAGAACGACCGGGCCTTTTAACGGGAACGCGGGGAACCTCGTAACCGTTCGTTAAGCTCCCTTCAACCATGCATATATATCAGGATGAAAAGTTCTCAAATGTTCCGTGTACCGATCCGCGTTACTCGACCGAACTCGGTGTTCCCCACCGTCGAGCAGCCATGAAATATTTATGCAAATATTTACGGCGAATTTATACACCGATCTCCTCCGCCGCTGCGAGCCGACGATCGAAGGCGCGGTCTGATCGCGCGACTATCGTATACCCTGTACTTGTACTCCGCACGGACGTCTTATGAATATAAGGAAATTCTCCATCGTAAAATGTATCTCTTAAATCGTTAGTTGCTCATTGACTTCTCGTCGAATTAGAATTCATTTTATAGGACCCGACTGTAAAGAGAAACGAGCGAAAGAATAAAGGAGTCGAGAGCGAGACGACGCGTTTTCAAAAGAAACAGGTGATCTCTCTGCTCGATGTCAACACTCTCGCGAAGTTCAGCAAAAAATCCCATAAAAGATAAAAGCGCCTGTACGTCTCCTAAGTCCCCGCGTCCAGTCTCCCTCCGCTTTAGCTCGTTAGACTTTCAAGCAGTCGAGCCGAGTGCCCTTCGATTATTCGCGGCGCGGCTCGTCTAAGTCGATCCCAATTAACGAAACATCGAGAACCGAAGTTCCCCGGCGAGTTCCGATGTTTCATCTAGACGGTAAGTTTCTAGTGGCCGTTAGACGTCGACCAAGAAAAATACACGTGGAAATTCTCGAGCGGTTCGCCACTTAATGGAGAGTCGCGGTATTGTCTGTGATCGATTCGCGGAAGTTCGCCCGACGAAGACAAATCGTATCAGAATGGTAAACCGACGCGACCACATTTCCTCTTCTTGCTCGCCCGTCGATTTGCTCGTCGCGATTGAACAACGATCACCTTCCGCGTGGATCGCGATGCGACGAGACAAAACAAACAAACAGTTCCGTCCTTTAAACTCCTCCTTTAGCAGGTGTCGGTTGACCCGCATTTCCCTGCCGACTCTTTCGCATTAACGCAGCCACCGTTACTTGTCTCGCTCTTCTCGCGCCGTGGCCGCCGACGGCTGCAGCTTCCGCGCTACGACAGGCAATTTCATTTAAACTTGTTTGTCCGGCGCGAAAGTTGCCCGTCGGCGGAACGAATCCCGGGCGCGCCGATGAGCCCTGCATCGACATCCATGGAATTATTAATATTAATTTCCTGTATCGGTCGGCGTGCGCGATCGCGCCGGAAAGTTTCCGATCGAATCATCGCGTATGCGGAAAGCGCGCCTGGAATACTAGGATAATCGCTTCAGGGAATATACGGGGAAAAGGTTAATTGCGTTTTGTAGAATTCGCTTCCAGCCGCGACTTCACTGGCGCCGTCGCGACTTGTCGTGATTTCCGCGATTCCAAAGGGGCGTGTGAGTTTATTAACGTCGAAATCCTCTTGATTCTTTGCCGCTCGACGCTTTACGAGCATTTTCCGATGTCCTTCCGCGTCGTGGACCGCTCGCGAGAAAATTCGTCGGCGAGTTCGACGCGCCTGTTAAATATTCCGCTCTTCCCAGTTGGAATCGGAAAAACGGCCGCGCGGGCACGCTCGATACGCGTTTGCTTTCGTCTGAAGTGCTTCGCTCGTATTTATCCGATGCGGGATAGCGTGTACGAAACGTGGAAAAGGAAAAACCGAATGAAATTCGTTTCGCTCGGATCAATTATGCGTCGCGCGACGAAATCCCGCGCGCGCGCGCGCGAGTCGGAAATATCTTGCTGGGCGTGTAAGGAACGTCATTAATTATCCAACGTTTAGTTAGATGAATACCGGGCCTCGGGTTTCAGCGGTCATCCGATCGCGAGGGCAATTAGCCGCTGCACTTTTCAACGGATTAAACTACATCATCGAGATCGTTTGTCTAGCGGGATTTTGAAGCCACGGAAGGGAAGCGAGCGTTCCGAGTCCGGTAGCTTCGAAATCCGACAAAGCTATCATTTATGATGCCCTTAGCACCCGGTAACGGCGCACCGTCGTTGATTACGATGCTAAAATGACGCGTGCGACTTCGTCCGCGCACCGGATCGAATCCGTTGGGTTCCGCGCGGATGTCGATAGACGTCGCGCAGTTCAGTCCGTTCCAAGTTTACTCGATCGCCTCGAACGGCGATCTAATTAACGCCGATGAAAAGCGACAGGTGCACTTACTGTGAAGCTCGATGACAACGGCAGTGGTGAGTGGCAGGGCTAAATGAGTATTGTTCGCCTTGCAGAACAATTTCGCGTGGTAATGACTCCTCGTGAGGCCCTTCAGCGTCACGTTGCTGATGGTCACGACGTTGCTCTCGCCGCCTGGCCCCAGGGTTTCCCGAACCTCCGACGGCGCGTCCATTACATGCGACTCCAGGAACCACGTGACGCGGGGCCTGGGTTTACCTAGATGGAAACAGAGAGATTAACGATCTCGAGACGTTCGAACGGCGCCTTCGATGCGATTCGAAGTTCGGCAACGTCGGTCGATACCGATTCTACGAGATTAACGTTCTACCTTGACCCTTCGTAGTTCACAGTTGATCCGACGGATACGTGAACAATCGAGTTCTCGATATCTTTAAACAGAAGGATTCTGCTACCGGTGTCGAAGTAGCTGTTACTCCGGAGAATTCGAAATTTCATTCGCGACTTCGATGTATGTCGGTCGAATCGTTTACTTCGCCGGGTCGCTGCCGAAGCTCGCGCAATGTAAACATAACGCCGCAACATGGCCGTCACGGAGCCGAAGCGCCGTCGTCTCCCGCGAAGCGCGTCTATCCGACGGAACGCTCCTTGTCGCTTATTCGTGGGAAGCGGGTTGATTGCCGGCTAGGACAATCCGAGTAGTCGGACCAATTCGAACAGACGACGCATCGGGGCTGCGTCCGTGTCTACGGATGTGTATCAGAGGCTGCCGGCTAGTCGTCAATCACGACGCTCGACGGGTCTTACCCGGCTGCAACAATAGCGATCGCAATGGAAACCGCTTGGCGTCCGCTCGTCAATTTATTGGTCCCGATGTACCGCCGGCACCGACACCTAATTTCCCAGGTTAATTATTCCCGTAAACTTGCCGGTCAGGAATCGGCGCACGTCGACGGTCCATAACTGCGCGAAGAAACTGGAGCGATAACGCGGGTGTGTTCTTCCATCGGTATTCGACGTATCCCGCAGAGATGCACGGGTGATTCACGGTTTCCCGACATAATCTCGCATGCTTAACGCTACAACTACTCAGCTTTTAATAATAATAATTACAACAATAATTACATAACAATTGTTATAAAGGTTGTGGAACGGGGGAAACTATTTCCAGAATCAATTCAGACATCCGATACTTCGAAAACATTAATAATCGCGAAATAAGAAAACGAGAGCCAGTCGTTTCGAGAGACACGGCGTCCCTAGTGTTAATTTAAGAGCACTCTTTTCGACCGAAGTTCAATGGGAATCCAATTTCCCAGCGAAACCCGATCGGCGCGAGCTTCGAATTTATTCAGATACGCGGAAACGCTCGTGGAAGATCCGATTTAATCGTTCCCCCGGTTGACTCGTTGACTCGAGGCGCGCGGCGAGAACGGTGCAACGCACAGCAACAATGGCCTAATCGTAAATGCCTTTTCCCGTTATTCCACAATTAATTTATTCGCGAATGTGGACGCGAAGAACTTGTATGCGGGAACCATGCGCGACTCGCTGATATAATTGTACGCTCGCGAGGATCGAGTTTCTCGCGCGTACCCGAGAACTCGTTTATTCGAAAAGCGAATTATGCAACGGGGGAGACTAGAAACGACGAGTGGAAGCCTGCCGCTGCGAACCAACAAAGACGAGGCATTCTTCGAATGGAAAGAGACCGAGAGAGAGAGAGAGAGAGAGAGAGATAGAGTGAGGGGGGGAAGCCGGGGTAGAAAGGAGAATCGAGGGTGAATGTCACACGCTCTCGACTTTCCGGTTTGCGTCGCGGGGAATTATTTCATTGCCTCTGTGAGAGGCGGAAGTAGAAAAGGTGGAAGTAAGGGAGCCAGGGATTGCCGGGGGAGAGAGAACGAAGATCTTTATTGCTCTCCGGGCTTCCACCTGGTATCACGGATGGCCCAGGTATATATCACGGGGCTCGCGGGTTGGATACGACTCGGTCGTAATAATGTTACACGACGCTGAAGGAGGCACAATAAGAAACGAATTTTAGTGGCTTTCCGCGGTGTCCGCCGCATCTCTACTAGTCGAGATGATTCTATTCCGCGCTGACCCCGCGTTACAACCGGGCAGGCCGCGTCTTTCTCATTCTAATTCGTAAAATCGGATCGACCAGTCGTCGGTGAAGGTACAACCCCTCCGCGACACGGTTAATTGGTTCCGCGTTGTTCGAAACTGTTCTACGAGAGAAATTCTGCTGCTCGCAAGTCTCGTTCCCTGTCGCAAACGTCTTCGCCTTAACGAATGATCGCGGCGATGATCGAGTTACCGCGTTTACACGAGAGTCGCCGCAATTTTTAACCGCAATATCCGAGACCCGGTGTACCTACCTCGAGTACTCTTATTCAAAGGTTGTTCATGCTCGCGGTAGATGTTTCGCAATTAACGCGTCGACGCCGGCGCGCGTCACTGAAAAAGTTGCTGTGAAGTTGAAAATTAATTAGCTGGGAATTACTGGCGATTCGAATAATTCCCCAAGTTCCTCGATGGGCGAAAAGCAATTTACAGCGGCAACGTGTTATTCGGCGCTCTCGCTATCATCGTTCGATGACTGGTTATACAAATAGGGTGCGATTTTTCCGGGGAACCGTGGGCATTTCCATTTTCAGCGTGTATCGCTTACGAGACGGCGCTCGATTTATTTCACCGTGGCCCAACAACGAAGCGCACGCGAACAATGCAAGAGCAATGCAGCACGGCTCGCTCGCTGGCGCGCCCGCGCGCGGCTCCCGTGTACAACACACGCACGGCTAGCGAGTCGCGTTAAAACAAACATTTTACCATGGCTCGCTGCAAAATTGCATTCGCGGTGACAGTCGAACAATGCCGCGGCAATGCGGCCGGCGGGAAAGGTGACACGTGGAAAAGACTGAAGACGGTATATTGTGTGGCAACAAAACCCGATTACAATAGCCGACCCCTCACTCGGACGCGTTAAGCTTCTCGATTGCGCGTCGGTGACCACGGCCCGGCCGGTTCCTCGAGAATTCTGGCGGGCCGCTCGCTTAACGAGAGCTTTACTCATCCTCGTCGATCAGCCTCGCAGCGCTCCACGCTAATACGCCCGTGTCGGGCTTTATTCGATCGAAAGAATTTCAAATCCCGAAAATTCATTTCGCCCTGGGAAGCGACAAATTGCTCCTCCGTAGAACCGGCTGCCGGCGAGCGTGTGCTCTGTAATCTTTCCAAGAGCAGCCCGGAGAAAAGGGAATTCGCGTAACAGAGAGGAAACTCGCAGAAATTTCTTGTCGGATCGAAAAAAGTTCGGGCAGAAGCCGAGTTTCCCGTTAATTTCCTTGATTCCATTATTCAAAGTAATATCGGACGTTTAATGAAAGTTAAGCATTTCGGAAGTTTCCCTCATCCTCGTGGGAATTTTTTCGGATTTCCTTGCGAGGAAGGACGTCCACGTCGACGTCGACGCCGTAAGTCTTTCCCCGCGCTCGTCGCAATTAACGGCTTATGGAAGCACGCGTCCGAGTCCCGTCCCGCGTTCAAGTAGAGAAAACTTTTTAAATTGTTTCGTCCGGGATGACAATTACCTCGCGCTCTTCTTCACGGTTTAACAGTCATCGTCGAGTCCTCCTTCTTCTACGTGACACGCGTCGCGTAGGCCGCTTACCCTGATCATCGGCTTAGGTCGAGATTCGTGTCGCGAGAGTGTCAGTCTTTAAGGCTCGAACGATCGAACACCGTTGAAGAAACGAGCAATGTTTCCTCGAACAAATTTCATTAACCGTCACCCCGGCCGTTCGCAGTTAGCCGCCGTTATCGATTCGCCGCGGATGTTGCGAGTATTCTAGATAAATTCCGTGTTATTGGATTAGCAGCGTTCATGCCCGGTTATGATTTCACTCGATACGTGTGCCCCGTTGACCGCTAGTGTGAATCTGGCTGAAAACTGGCGCCGCTCCAGAAGATCCATCGCGCGATCCGATACGACGCGAAGCGATGCGAAACGATGCCAGGAGACGCGGACATCCAGCGTCGTGAGAAATCTCGGAAAAACTAGGCTGGACTCTTCTGGCCTCTCTTCTCCGCCTTCCGCCCTCTCCATTCAGCAGTCATCTTCATCCCAGCCCCCTCCTCAGCGTCAAGTTCGTCTACTTCGCTTCGCGCTCGGTTCGAGTACGCGAACGCCGTCTCTAAATGGAATTGGCCTCGCGCCAGTGAATACTCGCGGTTCAAGGAAATAGGATTTCTCGTTCGGTACGCAAGATTCGGAAGACGTTTGCGCCTCTGCAATCTCTTTTCAAGCGATTTACGCGCGATCGCTCGCGCGTAGGGATTTTCTCTGTTGCCAGACGTCGCGGCAGATATTACCGCGCGAACCGGGACCTCGGAATCATTTATCGTAACGCGACGATACCGCGATATTATCCTCCAGAAATAGCTCTCTCTCTCTCTCTCTCTCTCTCTCTCGCGAAATTTCAGTTTTCGATTAGCGAAAACGAAGCACGCGTTGGTTACATTCACCTCGTCGCTCTACGCTTTGAGAACGAGCGTCGTCGTTTCAGCGATAGTAAACTGTGCTAGCTGAAGTCGCGAGTCGCAAGGAACTAGTCGAGTTGTTCGAATAACGAAAAATGATTATTCTATGGGAAACCTTTTAACCCTTCGCGGACGAAGATTCTTTGAAATATACGAAACCTTTAGCAGATAAAGGTAAATTATTTTCGCTTAAATAATGAAAAGAAAAGAAATTATACACTCATCTCTTGCTGTTTAGTAATTGAATCGTTTTTCTGCGAGTTACACTTCCAAATATGGAAATTTGATTTCGCCGAAATGACACTCGTCCGCAAAGAGTTAATACTCCAAAGAATAGCTGTAATTGCTACATGCTTCCGTTGCTGCTATCCTCGTTGTATGTTACCAGGCAACTTGTCTACCTCGGCAAGATAGTCCAACTCCGTCGCCGTACATTCGTGATCGAGTGTGACGGATGGCCAGTTACAGCGTCCTCGGATCTTTTAAAAGCGCCACACGTCCGCTCATAATAATACGTCCAGCTGATCGGCCGACAGCAATTTTTAAGGATGATCCATTATTCTCGCGATCGGGTTCGGCGACGGAGCGGGATGCGAGAGACTCCCGAGCCATCTTCACACCGATTAATACAAGCGCGGCGCGGTGCTACATCAAGCCGCGATAGATTACTTTTCGCAAGAAGAATGGCGAGCTGGGTTTACGAGATTTACGTGCACCGCCGGGGAAGCTGAAGGAATGGCTGAACCGGTGCTCCGCAACGCGTCGGAGATCGATGACACTTAATCTCATAAATACACCGGCCGGTTGACACTCACCTCCGTGAACCTCGCAGACGAGGAACAGGTCGGCCCCTTCGGGATAGGCCTCGAACAGTTTGCTCATGTCCCTCCTCTTGGCGTCGTAGATTATCGGCTTCGACGGCGGCACTGCGAACAGAAAGCAGAGGGAACGTGAGAGCCGCGATACGCTCCGGACTTAGCGTCGAGTGGCTACGATCGAGACGGAGTTCGGCTGGATCGCAACCACCGGCGAACGGAATACCGCGAAGGCGACGCAGAGAAAATAGCTTCCACTAGACGCGAACGCTTCCGCCCTCCTCACCGCCGGCGCTCTTTCATCAACCGGATTGGTTCGCGATACGGCTGCGGCAACCGCAAACAGGCCGAGTTTCATCCCGTCGCGTGCTTCACCGGATGCCGGATGGAAATTGCCTCCGGCCATTGTCGCGACAACGTCGACTGGAAACATACACCTGTTCCGATTTCGCGCCAGCCCGCGCTCGCGACTCCACGACCCCGCCGGCAAAAAAGGAACGCACCAATGTTCGTCGGGGTCTCGGGACGCGGAGCCACTTTCCATATTTCGTGCGTCGCGACGCTAATTTTCATTCAACGATCGAGTTTTCCGCGTTGTTTCCGCCGCGCGCTCGTCGCGACAACCTTCTTCCGGTCCGCCCACTGCGCGTCGGCTCCGTTTTTTCCCGGCCCCTCTCCGACCCGAGAGAGAATGGAAGTTCCCGATCGCGTTCGTTCGAACGGCGGACGTAAAATCGCAAAGCGACCCTTCGCCGGGATCGATTCGTGAAAGCGGGGTATGCACGGGTCTCTCGTTCCGCGTCCTTTCTCCGGAGAACGATTCGCCGCCTCGGCGCCGACCCGTGGCAACGAAAGGAGCGGAACGACGAGCCGGTGCCTGCGAAAGACTCGTCGATCCCCGGAGTCCGTACAACGGACGGACGTCGTAATCTTGGCCGAGATTACAGCCGGGCCGCCCCGCGACGGCGGTTTAGCGCCGCTAATGCCAGCATTCACGACCTTTTATAGCGGGTTTATCCGCCGCCTCGAGACACCGGCGCCCCCCCGCCCCCGCCCACCTCTTTCCGCGCCGGATCCGATGTTCCCCGTTCTCGCTATTGTTCTTCCATGACAATCGAGCCGTTCCCTTACGAAGACGACGTTCTCTTTCCATTGTTCCCGGTCGAACGTTCAATTTTCAGCGAGAATATCCGGTCCACGGACGCGCTCTTTAGCTGTTCCACCGTCAGTCCCGATTCCGCGTAAACGACTCTCCACCTTCGACTCCATTCCTGCCGACCATTCGCTGCCTTCCGAATTTCTTGTTCTTCGATATCGACGAGCTACCGCGCTGTCTCCTCGACGTTATTCTCTGATTGGAGCTTCGGAACGTCTTCGAGCGTTCTCGGGTTCACTGCCACGAGAATCTCGGGCGGAGAGTATTGGAGATTAATATTAACTATCAAACGCCCCTTTTTTTGCTTCGGATTATCAATTTGTGTTATCGAACGTTCTCGTTCGATATCGATCGGCGCGTTTCAATCGTTCCACGACAATTCGATTGGGTCCGCCATCGGTGACCACTGCGACGGTGAACGCGTCGAACCCGGTTCCTCGAGTTCCGTGCCACTCGAGATCAAAGATAAAAGAGCAAAGGAAACGACGAGCCGAGGAAGTGAAATAAGCGAAACTCAGTCATAGCCCACGGCCGCCGTCAAAGCTGATTCAGGGGACATCTTAAGAATTTCTAACCGCGTCGACCCGAACATTGTCGGTGTTTCTTCGTTGCTAGCGCGAGGCGAGGTACTCCGACCCTCTGGCGACTCTCGATCGTAAAGTTTCCTACGCCTAGACGGTCGCTTTACGTTCGACGAAGCACCGCGGCTCCGAGACAGTCTCGAGAATCTAGGAATCGCCTCGGATAAATCGATGTTTGCATACAGCTGGGATCAACTATTCTTTCACGAGCTCCAATACTGCGGCAATCTCGGCGAAATCTGCGAAAATATTTTGAAACCGTGCCTCGACCACGGATAACCCACTCGAGACCGAAGTGCGCTCTTCGGAATTCCCGACATGTTCGATCGTTCCTCGCGGAACACGGAGACCTCCGTCAGTTCCGGGTTAACGGGTTGACCGTCGCGATGGTCAGCGGTGCTCAGCTTCTCCGATTCTCTTGCGAACAATCGCGGTAGGAATCAGATATCGGGTCAAAATCTTTACCGCGTCATTCGTAATTATCTCCAACACCATTTATCCTCGCTACGGGAGAATAGCTTTTTTTATAATTCCAAGTTACGCTCGCGAATAGACCGCCTGTGCGTTTAGTCTATAACATACTTTATATTTTATCGCGCGGGACCGTATCTCCGCGCTGAAAATGCCCGTGGCAGTCGCCTAGTTAACGCGACAGCGTATAGACCGGAGGCTGCGGCGTCTTCGGCTCCGGTGACCAAGAAGTTTCCGGTCCGCGCGACTGGAAGGCAAACGTTCCGACAGCGGCGCGGTCGCACGGCGACGCGTAAACCGCTTGGCCGCGGGCACAATAGCCGCCCCGCAGATCCGGTGAACCGAGAAAATATATTGCTAATAGGGTTTGCAACACGGCCCGTTAGCCGGGAGTAATGCTGCGCCACGGCGGCGGCGGCGGCGGCGGTGGAGGCGCACGTTAAGCTCGTTTAACGAACTCCACTTTCCCACTTCCACTTTCGTCCGCCGGCTCGGCTCGCCCCCCGACGTCGCTGCTCGGACTTTCCAGGAGGCCGATCAGATTTATCGACTTCCAGACTGTATCACGCACTCGTTATTGGACTCCCCCGTTACTCGTTCAGATTTAGTTCCCTCTCGAACCCATTCGTTTCAGCCTTTTTCTTTTAACGGACTTCCCATTGTCCATTACGGATGCGTTTAAACGTAAAGATAAAGCCGAAGCGGAATCAACCAGGTGTGCGGGCTGCTGCAGCACTTTCTACACGCGCCGAAGGACTGCGAAAATCTACTCGCCTCTCGTACCGCTTAGTACGCGAATCGTTCGCAGGCGAAGCGATCGATGCCTTTCGAATTTTCATCTCGCTCGATCGTTTCGGAACAGCCCGTACGTAAGAACGGTAACTCTTCATCGTACGAATATTAACGAGTTCGTGTATCCAGCAAATCCGAAACGAACCGCCGTTTCTCGATTTATTCCCCTTATCGTCGTATACTTTCAGCTTCGCTTCACAGCCATCTTTCAGTATCGCAGCCGAAGTTGGCTCGCAACGTTCGTTGCATACTCGACGGAAACACTGTGTTCCGCATCCACGACTGGACAGTAGTCGGACTATATAAGAGGGAATACGCGAATGGGAATTTCACGGTGGAGTTTCAGTCCCGTCACGTTCGACGGGAGTTCCCCGAGTTCTTCGAGCTGCTAACGTATCGCGCTGCTCCTTATTTCGTCGGCTGCCGTCGCAGCCCCCGCCCCCGTGCCATGGCTCTTTACGTGCGAGAGCCTGACGCGGTGAACGACGGCTCTTCCAGCGACGCTGGCGGGCGCCAACGCCGCGTCGACGACCCGTTATGCACGATCCGTCTTGCATTTGTTTACTCGTGCGTGTTTGCCCGTTTCTCAGCTACCGAATAACCGGCAGTATACAGTTTCTACACGTTTTCCGAGCGGCGGCTGTGTTACCGGCCACGGTATGCAGGTGCACGGTACATAGACACCGTCGAGCAGCTATCTCTACCTCGCCACGATCCGGATGCACCATTTGCGGGATATTCTCCGACGCTATCGGACCAAGACGTGCTCGACCGCGCACCGTCCTCCTTTCCCGTTCATGGACTCCGACCGTCTATAGATTCAAGCCTGTCGTCTGTTGCTCCCGCAAAGCCGCATTTGTCCGACAACCCGGTGACGATTACCGTGATTCCGATTTTCCTCGTCCTACTTCCATTCACGTTCCGTCGAAAGCTAAACACCGGGCGTTACATCGCCGTCCGGAGATCGTGGGGTTAGCCGGACTCGAGCTGACTCTCCGTTCCCTGGAATCCGTCTTTTCGAAGCCGAGGCTTTAGAACTATGGAAGCGCGCTGTGAAAAATCAGCCTTACTCAAATTTCAACCCTTTGCGCTCGGATGTTTCTTACTAGAAATGTTTACCGTTCCTTTGCGAGGCGAAGACGATATTCTTCGTAATTCGAAGAGAAATCACCGGTACGTTGAGGAACGAGGCTGTTTTATTCGAATGTTACACGTATCGAGGCGTTATACAAAGTGTAGGAGAAAGAGAATTTTATTAGAAACAGTATGATTATTTCTTGACAACTCAGAATAAAACACTAACTAAATCAAACGACGCACACACTATTTATATACTCGGATTCTAGAACATTCTTTCATCGCCATGCATTAACTTCACATGTATTTGGAATATTCTAGATTCATAAAAAAATGAACGTTATTAACATACAGAGAAAATCAATATAATCTAAATATTCCAATGCTTTGAACAGTCATTCAAAACGCATGAATGCTCACACACACAGTCGCGTCATTCATCTATTGCACGTGCATTCATCATTCAAATACATCCATTCCCACAAAAGTTTAACATTAAATATCACATTCTATAGTTTTACCGGGTCAAATCGAGTGGTGGCTGATAGTCTCTCGAGTGCAAAGGGTTAAATGTAGATAGTAACGTGTCACATGTTACCGGATAGTATATTACAATACAAGATTCGTAGGGAACGATCGATACTCGTTCTTATTCGTCTCTGTCGCGAACGAATAAATGATACGCTTGAGGTGCTCGTCGCACGGAACGTGTCAAGGTATCGATTGTTTTTCAGGCGAAACGCGTGCCAGCCGCCTACATTAATCTGGCCATCCCGAGAATCCCGAACTCCGACACGGCCCGACGATGTTCGACGTTGCTCGCGAGGTAAGAAAATATTCGGGCGATTCGCGTTTGTCGAATTCCCGGGGCGCGGACGGTCGCATTCGGATCTGATCGCGTCAGATCCAGCGCGGCCAGGCGGACGGACGGACGTCCGTGTGAGCGTGTGCACCGCGGCACGTTGAGTTACAGCAGTCCGCTGTTGCACGACAGCAACCATCCCCCGGGCGCGTCGGTGACTGGCTGCGTGACTTGGGTATCGGGCCGAGACCACGTAACGATTACCGTTAAAAATTTACGAAAATTCCTGCGCCGCGTCCGGGGCGATGTTATTTTTACGCGAGCGTGCCGCAGCGATGGCGGCCGCCGTTCCGGTGGAATATGCGCCGCACGTATTTCTTTGTGTATTCTCCGAAACACCTTCTCCCCCGGCGCAATTCTATTCCCCCGTGGATTTTTCATGACAATAACGGCCGGGTCGCCGCGACTCCCCAACCGCCGTTCCCAATTGAACCACCCCCGGCCGTTGGATAGAGCAATTAAGCACGGTTACTGATTCTAATCGCGCTAATTTGCCGAGCGGCAATCCCGCGAGCACCGAAAAATACCGTCCTACCGGTACGCCGTCCCGATCCGCGCTCGCCGAGCCGGAAATCTGTTTATTTCCGGAAACGGCCGCCGCCGCCGCTCGACTCGCTCGACTCGCTCGATCTTCCAGCCGTGCACCGATAAATTCTTGGCAATCCGCGCATCCGCTCGCCCGTATATCTTGGCTTTTTATTCCCCGCCCGGGGATGTATGAAGCGACAATTAAAGTACGCGTTTTAATTAAAGAACTCCGTCGAGCTTATCTACAGCCTCGTCGGGATTCCGGCGAGCGATTCAACGCACGAACACAGGCCGAATGAGAAAAAGGGGGCGAACGGGAAGGGCTCGGGTCGCGGTGTTACAATTTCCATACGCCACCGACAAATTGCACCGAGTTTTCTCGTCGAATCTGACTCTTAAATCGCCCGCCGCCGCTTCGCCAAGGTTAGCCGCGACGAGTCGAGACCCAGCCCGGTCCGTTTCGTTGGCAATTCGTTGCGACTCGATAGTTTGGATTCTTGAATCGCGCTGTCGTAGTGCGCGCGATTAAATCTTACGAACGTGCTTCGTAGAGTGTCTCGTCGAGTCTTCGTTCACCTGTTTCGCGAATAATCTACGATCATTCGCTCGGACCGAAAGGAACGAGTTTCCGGCGGTTTCCGTGGGAAAACGAGTAAGTTGCGCGGCGCCGGCGAAGGGATCCCGGCTAATCCGCGAGTAGATTCACGCGGCGTCGGTTCGCGCTGGGAATCCCATGATTCGTTTCGTTCCCGCGGGACGGTGCTCAGAGTCGAAGTACGTCGCACTGTTTCGTCGCGGCGGACACCTTCATTTTCGAACAGCTTGTCACGAAACCGTCCGCCGACTCGGCGAACGATAAAACTTGCCGAACGAGGATTCCCGCATGCCCGTCGTTTCACCACACCGGAATAGAAACACCGTAGTGTTTTATGGTTTGCGCCTTCTACGGAAATTGGATGTTTTACGAACGCTGCCGACTCCGAGTAAACGTGACCGGGAAAGATGGACTCGCTCCGGCGTATCTGCTCGCCCTACGCTCTCCGGTCTTATTCACCCCGCCCCCTTCGCGTCCCACGAGTCCTACTCCGTCCTGTTCCGTTCCGTTCCTTTTACTTCCTCCTCGTCACTCGTCCTCCATTTTTCTTATCGCAGCGTCGAACGTTTGCGTTTGACAAGCAATCCTCATCCTTGCGAAGAGAACGCGAGGGGTTGCAGTGCAGCGTCGTTACTTTAAAGCAAGGAGACCCGGAAGCCCGGGATCGTTTACCTTTCCTTTCCGCTGGTAATGATTGTTCGCGTCCGTGTAACCGGAAATACGTGTATTTCCGGCGCGGTAATTTCCGGGACGGGAGGACGACGCGTTCGCGTCTCTGTCGTCTCCGACGTTTCCGTCCGAAAGTCGCGTCTATGGGTTGACGCTGCGGAAGGTATCATGCGCTGATGAGACGTTCGCTCGCCGATCGCGAGCAAAAAATCACAGAGGTAAGGCGAATCTTCTTCTCCCGAGTAAATACAGCAGCGGCGACGCTCGGGTTTCGATACAGTCACTCCGATACGCGACGTATCGGCGCTTGTACGATGTAATCCCGATGTAGCAAATAATTGTAGCGGATGTTGCCGAAGCAAGTATAACAGAGATCAAATCGAATGTCGCCTTCGACCGGACGTAGAACGTAGGATTATATTCTCGGAATCCCGTGGACCGGAGGCTGCTATTACGTTCCACGGAAGAGACGAAGTGGAGCGAGCGGACCATAGTCGGGCAACGTCTGATCGGCGCACGCTGGACGCAACCGCGCGAGAACGTCGACGTCGCAGAGGAAGAATGCGACCCTTTGTCGGCGAAAAAATCTATCCGTCCGCGACACTCGGCAGACTGAATCGCCAGAGGTCTGCGGATAATAGCCGCGTATTGCGCGCCGATGCAGCGACGAGATTTATGCGCGGAATATATCGCGAGCGACACGATAGCAGCCGGCATACCTAGTTGCGGCTCGTTGCCGCGCAGCTTTTTCAGCTTCGAACGATAACGCGGCAGACAGTGAAAGTAGACAGAGCCCGTCCCCTAAATTGTCCGTTTATATCACGGATTACCCGGAGATTTATTTCTGGGCGTCGACTAACGCGAGCGTACACCAGTTCCGCGGTTATCCTCTCGATCGGCGGCCGGCGACGACCGCCTTCCCGCGGAAATATGGCGGCGGCAGGAGTTTACAAGGTAGTAAAAGCCACACTCGAACGCGACTATAGACGATGTATCGCGACGTCGATCGCGATACCGGGATTTATCGAGCGTACGGCGATCCGTGGTTCCGTCGTTCGGCCGAGCAATTCAATTTTTCGGTTTCCCCGGCGCCGGTATTGTTTCCGAGTGGCCGTGTCGCGCGTACGGCTCTGATTCTTATCCCGGGAAATTCCGCTTCGCGTCGTAACATCGTTTCACCGGGAACACACCGGCGGCGCGTATCGGCGCTCTAAGTCTCTAAGGTTTTCGAGAGCGGATTACCAGCGAACAAGTGCTGCCGGCCTCTTATCTAGCGCTCCGCAACGGAGACGTGCGGGTGCAGAGTTCCGGACGGATCGGATTAGATAATTTTCGGGTCAGTTCGAGTCAGACCGCAGAACGTAAAACTCGAAAATTTCGCGTTCTTCGCCGAAACACGAAAGTTCCGGGAATCTCGGGAACGTCGAGAGTTATCTCGAACAATTTTCCCAACTTGATCCGTGTTCATAGCCGGGTACTCGAATTATTCGGGTCCTCCGCTAAGCGAACAAGGAAGACATCGACACAGTGGAATATCGGCCGTAAACGGTGACAGACAGAAGACATTCGGCGGCGGAGGCGAATTTATGTACGATGGGAATTTTCAAATGGATCCTGCGTTCTCGGAAGCTCAGGAAAATAGCACCGGCGAACGATCCTCGCTATCTATAATACGAGCTTTCGATGGCAGCGATGGTATCGGGCGAGTATCGAGCGAGCGGTTCTCGATTGAATCCGCGCGGCTCGCGGTCGAAGCCGCACCAAGACGTGGAACCGATCCACGCCGGAGAATCGCGCGGCGCGCCGTTCGCCGCGATAAATCTCGATATCGTTCTCGATACCGTTCACCCTCAACCGGCACCGCACGGTGATAAATTTTATCACCCTCCGGATCGTCTGCCCCTTTTTATATCTATATACACGCACGACTGAACGTCCGTTACGTCACTTGCATCTCGAAAACGTTTTACGCCGGTCTCATACTAATCGAATATTTCCCGACTCGCCTCTCGAAGCCCGTCGGGAATAACCAACGTTGTCCCGTCGTTCCGGCGCGGGGAACGTACAACGAACGGATACCGTACGAGTGTGTGTAACGGACTCGGTTATCCGATGTAACGTGGACCGTCTCTGTTCCGATAATTGAAAACTCGGGCAATAAATTGCTCGTTAACGCGTGAAAAATGAGCCGAACGAATTTCTTACTTCGGAGAATACTCGGGGCGAGGGACAACGTGATTCGAACTTTAACGCGTTCCGTGCCACGTGTACCACATGCGGTTCACGACAATGTTTGTAAGAAAATATTTTTAATGGATATACACGGTCGGCGGTATACGTTAGAAAGCAGTGAAGCCGTAAAGAAACAATATCAAAATATATAAAAACTTGAGTATAACTTATTATTTTATTGAAAAACTCGATACAGTTCATAAGCAAAATATAACCGAAGTTTCCGTGGCACGGGACGTGTTAAATAAGAAACGGGGCATCGAATGATCCGCTTCCGCTTTGGCACTTCAATTCGGCGGTCAAGAATCGAACGACCGAAAGTTAACATTACCACGATTCAGTTGTAACGGTACAACATCCTCGTCATTACCGAATCCCTCTAAATCCTTGTACCGTTTCGATAGCAGCCAGCCCGCCGCCGGTATCTTCGAACCGGCTTCGATAACACGAGCACGATTAAACGGGAATCCGATAGCCGAGGCTCTCCACTTGGCACCAAACGAATTTCGCGGTTTCCGATTTTTCCAATTAAAAGCCGGAAGATTCGTCGAGGTCCGTTAACCGTCACCGCCTCCTCCGATACGCAGCCTTTGAAAGAACACGCGCGGCTCGGTGGACGGGGGATCGAATAGGAACGTCGAGGCCGATGAAGGATCGCGGAAAAGAGAAGAACGAGGAGGGAGGCAATGGGGCGGACGGGAAATATTTGCGTAATCCGGGGACAAACGAATGGCCCCGGTCTCGGCGTTGCATTTAATCCGATCGCTCGAACATCTCGGAGATATTCGTCCGACGGGTCGGAGCGAGCGTTCGAACCCGAAAGCGGTCCATAAAGAGCGTTGCACGGGGATCGGAGGATTTATCGCGTCTCGAATGAAACGCGACGCACGCGGCGTCTTCCTATCCCCTTTTACCACCCCACGCCCCACACCCCCGATATTCCGGGTCGCGATCGTTCGCGATTGAACGATCGACCGGCAGCCGGCGCAGGCTAAGGCGGCAGGAAGCGAGCCTCCGCCGGCCACGGGAAACGAATGGCGGTGTCGCGGAAGGGACGCGACTGTCGGGCCGAAATGGGACAGGAAACAATGTCAAGGGAGAGAGTCGAGGCCAGCTGAAAGTAAAAGACGAGAGACAGAAGGGAACGAGGCCGAGGTGAGTTACGAGGACGTCGGAATCGTTTACGAGCCCGTAAAATTCCCCATTATTCATCCGCCGCGTCGGCCGGCGGACGCGACCGCTCCCCGCGTCCTCCCGCGGACAAATTTCCGAGTTTCCATCCTGGAATCTGTTTGTCCGCGCGCCTGGGGGACGCGGGGAACAATGGTATTTACCGAAAACCGTGTTTTCGATCGGACCGTCCGGGGTATCCGATCGTCGTCGACGTTCCGCCTCGTTCCGAGTGCTCTTACGGAACGGCCGGGAAAACCGGCGCAGCCTTGGGTACCCGGGTATGGAAAATGCCAAGAATATATCCCGGGAAAGGGTCTCGCGAGGCGACAATACGTCGGCGAAATCGACTCAGCGAGTACGCTCTTTCAAAGGTGTCGATACGCCAACTTTTCCGGAGAACTTGCTAACCAAAAAGATTGACAAAGCGACGAATCTGGTGAAACTCCCACGGCGGAGGATAGCGTACAGTGTTCCGGAACCGTTGCAGATCGTATTCGGATCGCATGAAAATATCCTGAATAACCCCGGGGGAGAGGCGATCCTGCGACACGTTTCTGAAATCAGGTTTGCCCGGAGATACTCGAGCGATCCGGGGGATGTTTGTCTCGCGGCGCACTTCGAATAGCCCGCGTTAACGCGACGCGATCCTTTATTTTCGAGGAGACTTACGTCCGGGCCGACGTTCCAGAGGAGTGGGACGGAACCGTTGCCAGCGAATTCCACCGAAGAATCCGTTTCGCGAACGACCGAGTGGGAAATTGAAAGCGACGCGGAAACAACTGCGAAAGATAACCGCTTCATCTCGCGAGGGATAAAAGGGCCGGGATCTCGATGCGGAACGCGAAGCCGTAAAAAGGTGTAAGGACTTCTTACATGACGGACGCCGGCTCTCTACGGACTGAGAATGTGTAGTATCCTTTCGAATCGCTGGTAAACATTCTGCGGAGAATCCTCGCGAAGTCCATAGTCTCCGAGTACGAAGAAGGTGTCGCGTTTCTCACCTTTGGGTGATTAGCTTGTCAAATTTCTTTTGCTCCACTAATATGTAACGAATGCGCGAGCTCTTGCGCTTTGAGTCGTGTTATTGAATTAAACACGATGCACTCTGAACCTGCGTCGTTGCGGGTACAAAGGGAATGTCCGGCCATTGCGTCGCGTGTCACGCTCCCGGCGCACTGCCGTCGACGAACGCTCGTCGTAAAGTTGGACGCGGCGGAGACACGAGCAACGGAATAAAGTTATGACGGGAGGCAGAGCACGAGCGAAGGAGTGGCTCGACGGAAAAATACGAGGCTTGTCGTTATTATCGGTCACGATCCTCGAATCACCTACCGAACGACCCTTCATTTTCCCCGGATACTGGCATCGTTCCTTTCCTCGACGACGCTCGGAACGCTCTCTCGACGCCGCACAGTGCCGCCTGTGGACAACACCCGAAAATTCGGCTACTGGGCTAACGAAAAATTGAAGGTTGCCAACGCGTTGCTAAGTAGTCCCTGCTGTACAGAATGATTTTTATATAGAAAGTAACGGTTTCGTGCAAATAACTGCCGTTCCTCTTTCTGTAAAAAATCCGTCATAATTTTAGAAACTTCATAGTGTAAAAAAAATATAACCACCATATGCTTAGCTGTATACCTTACAACTTTCGTCCGAAGCATTTGGTTCTATCATTCGTATTTTTTGAGTTTCATCCAGAAAACGGACGTCCGACCGGACCGTACGCCATTCGTACGCCGATCCTGCGCGGATATCGCGGCAGGAAATCTCGGTCTCCGATCACGAGCCGCCGTCCTCGAACGACAAGGAATAGCTGGAACGGGACGCCGAGCAATTACCATCCGTGCGTGGATCGAGAGCTCGCATCAGATGACTGTTTCCCTTTTCTCATTCCGTTTACATTTCTCCTATACAACGGCGCAGCCTTTTGCGACGCGGTCTCCTTTGCCGCGCCGCGGACCGCCGCGGGCCGCCGTGCTCGATCCTTTCATCGCGACGTCGTACGTCCTTTTGTACCTCGGAAGAACCGCCGCGTTGTTCGCGGCCGCGCTTTCATCGTGCGTTTCCCGCTAATTGCTTTGGGTCTAAATCTTAATCTCGGTCGCGCCGATTGCCGCCTCAGGTTTCCTCGCGGCGCGAAGGGGAGGGGTGGCGCCGCGGTCCGAGTTTCCCGTTACTTAAAAGTCCCGCTGCCTCCGACGCGTCGGGATTTACTTAACAGTTCCCTCAACCCCGGGCTTTCATCTCTGCCACCCGGAATTTCCCGAAAGCTTCGCTTCCCTCGCGACGCTCGCGGCGTGATCCAGATTCGCGGACTTCGCCGAAGTTCATCGTGATTCGAAGATTCATGAAAAACGCGAGATCCGGGAACCGTCTAAGCCGAGATACGGAAACTTGGTCGCGATAATCCGCTACGAGTCCGTTGAAACTTAACGGAGTGCTACTTCGAAAGATGCACGCGTGGTCGCGGCGTTCGCTGACCGTCCCGGATCTTCCGAAACTCGTCAATTTCTGAAGCTACTCGAACTTCGTGCAGGAATGTGCTCGACGCGGAAGCGAACGGTGAACGGACGTTGGGTGATAAATTTCAGGTGAACCTTCCCACCGCAGCTTCGGTTTTCCGTGCAACAGCGGGAAGCTATTTTCCAGAAGAGAGAAAACCGGAGCGCCAGTTGAAATTTAAAACCAACGAGACGTGTAACGACAGGACGGAAACCGCTGTATCTATCGCCTCTGTGCGACGCGACAAAGTCAACACCAGACGCACGGGAAACGATTGTTCGGCGCCGTATCAATTACGGGATTCCGCGGTAGGACGGAGACCGTACCGAGAACTACTTCCGTTGAATAATACAAATAATCGGAGGACTCGCAGCGGCGGGCGCTGACCTGCTCGATTCGCGAGTAGCTTGATGGTTCTGGAAAGTACAATTGGGATTCAATTTCGACGCTGAGACGCGCGTTGATTACGCAATCTCCCTTTCGGGCGCAGGTCGAAGAGGAGACCGGAACGGAACGTCTTTGAGGGGAGCAGAATGCGAAACGTGGGACCGTTAGAGGAGAGAATGCCGAGGACCTGTGATCGGAACACGTTCAACAGCCACCAACGGACAGGATACGCCGAACCGGGAATATCGGAAACGTTGGGGAATCGTACGCGTGACTCGAATAACCGCTGTTCTCGGATACCCACCGATATCGGTGAACAGAGTCACAAAAGTAAAGATATTTCTCGCAGGGTGTAATCAACGTGTCTCACCGCCGACCCAAGACGCCGGCACGGCGGCCGATTTCCGGTTCGCGGGAGCAACTCGACTGCCAAAAACAGGTTACACGGTTCTCCCGATTTCCAAACGACACTCGGACGTACGAACACCGAACGAGCCGTCCCCATTTCGATCCTTTCTCGACCCCCCGTTTTTCCCAGGGAATTGAAAGTCGCCGGAAATCGAGAATTATAAATTATGCTCGAAGATATTCACGGGCGAACGGTCCCGGGGCTGGAAGAAGGATGACCGATAAGGGAGAAAAGCGATCTCCATGTCGACCCTGCCGCGTAAAAATAATATCCACCTCTCCGATGGAACGTGGCGAATGTTCTGTCGAAGATGATCGTCGAGGCGACAATCGGAGAACGCTGGAAGTAACGTGTACCACTTCTTTTCAACCGGCGCGTTGCATAAGATAAGGAATGGCGAACGCGAAGATGAACGGGCTCACCGGAGTGGAAAAGTATGGCAGCTGGACTTTCCGCGAGTCTTCCCATCGGTGCTCCTTTCGCCTGTCGCGTCCCGCTCCGGCCATGCGCTTCGCGAGCGTGAAGGCGGCTCGAGTGGCCATCTTGTCGCGAGACGCGAGGCTGAAATTCAGCCGTGATTCAGCGCTGCGTCGCGTTGCGTCGCGTTGCGTCGGCTCGGATCGATCGCAATTTTTTACGCATTATTCGAAAGTCTTCCCCCGTCGGCAAAGAATGCTTCCCCGTTCGGATTCTCTCCGCCGCGTCGCGGCTACGCCGAACAATGCCGATCCGGGGTCGTCGGTCGATCCAACCTTCGACGCTTGCACGAGTACGTATCGATACCCGACACAATTGATTCCTCCGCTTTATTCGTTACAACGGCTCCTTCCGTGTATTCAATTTAAGAACGCAGCAAACAAGATAAATATACGGGCGGAGGCAGGAGCGCGCACGTTCGTTTGCTTTCGCGTCGTCGTCGTCGTCGTCGTCGTACGAAGGGATCCGTTCCGGACCGTTCGAACGATCAATCCAGCCAGTCTCCCCGGGAAGCGGAACATTTTAAAATTCTTGCAGCCGTTCTTGCAGCTAATGAGCCACGTCGTGTTTTCGTAGCTATCCACGTTCAACTTTCGAAACAACGGGCGCGCTTCGGGAACGAATACAGGGAGAAGGATGGGAACGCCGGCGGCGGGGAACGCTCGATTTCATGAATTTTCAAGGAATCACGACACATACGTTACCCGTCTACGGCGGCGCTAATCCATGGGAATTCAATGCCCGCGATAAACGAGACACACGCGCTTCCGGCCGGGCGTGTGTAGGTTTAGGCGAGCAATATCTATTCGGCGCGCTTCGAAAGTTGTCCGTTCGATTCTCTCCCTGCGATCGGCGAAACTTTCTATCCGCCGCGGAGCCCGGCTCGATTGGCCTCGACCACTCGTCCAACTTTCCGCGGAGTTCGATTGGTCGCTACATTATTGAGGCTCGATTCATGATTTCTTTAGAGGACCGGGGAAACCGCATGTCCGCGGAAGTAATCTCCCTAGAGCGAAGTGGGCTCTCTCACCGGAAGGTTCCTTCTTTCTCGTTTCGCCTTGTTTCGTCGGAGGAAACTCCGTTCGTTGTGTCGGCTCGGCAAAGTGCGTCTCCATTACCTGCTCCGGAAACTGTGCCCCGAATAGGGGTAAGTTACGCCGGCGATACATTATTCGCCGCGCGATAAATTATTCTCGGGGCTGTCAGCCTCGAGGAAAAACCGGTGCGGCGCTGCGCCGCGCGGCATGCCGCGTGCGACGACGATGTTGTTAAACCGCGGTAAATTTCGTCCGAGAACGAATCCCTATTTTCGATTCGATCTCTCTATCTCTCTCTCTCTCTTTCTCTTTCTCGTCCACTCTCGCTCTTATTCCCGTTTCGAAAGTATTTCCCGGAGTATAAAATAGAATCTTACCGGGCATGCGCCGATTGAATTTTGACGTCGAACCACGGCGAGAAGCCTTTTCAATTTTCCAAAGTACACTATATTCGAAGGAAACTACGTGGAATCTTTGCGCCGCGACGAGCTGGAGGAACTAGAATAGAACCAATTCGTAAATACGAGTAGCGAAGTAGGGCTGAAGTACAATACGAAGAGATACGAAGAAATACGAAGCGCGGAACGACGAGTTTCCTTTAATTTTGTCGTTAGCCGCGCTTCGAGGGAACACGATAAGCTTTCGCGACGCAAAGAGGCGCGCCGGGATAGGCGAATATGCAATTTTCGCGAAAAATTCGCGACGAGCGTTCGCGTCCGCGTCCTCCCTGGCCTGTCTGCTCGCCGAGGGCAAAGCCGACAAAGTAATCGGCCCGGCGGCAACTGTTTGATGCCGGACTTAACCCGGCCGAACGGGGTTCCCCCCTTTTTCCGTCGTCCGAGTCTCAAAGTAATTGTAGGTAAGAAGCTTATACGGAAACACGCTCGACGGCGAGGAACTTTTTAGCAACGTACCATCGTCGGAAGGCATCATTCTCGTTTAGGGGTTCACGGCAATCGATCTCCGCGCGACGGAGCGAATGCATAATCTTTCATAAGCCTCTTAAACGTCGCATCGCGTGGATTCCCGTGGCTTGCGCGCGGCTCCGTATCCGTTTGAGTGCGAGTTCGATGCTCGCCCATCGAAATCGTCGCGAAACTACACGCGAGACCGTACGAGCATCGTTGCCTCCGAAAAGTTTCCGACAACTTTAACGTTTCCGCAGTCGGCGCGCAACTTTGAATCCTCGCTCGGTTCGATGCAAGCGAATTCTAAAGTTCGATGCTCGATATTAAATTCCGCGTAATTTACGATCAATCGCGATAGAATTCACGGCGAGAAAACAATCCTGCGCGAACGGTTGAAGGAGAATTAGCAGGATTCCCCGGGAATCGGTAGGATCGAGTTTCAGGTACGTATCGAAGACGATGTGGGCCGAGGCAGATAGTTCGACGAACGGGAAACGGGGTTGAATGGAACGCTGGATAAGACGAAATTAATTTCTCCGTAATCGGCGATTAGACTATGGTTCCCGGGGTGTTGCAGGGGAGACGGGCAGCGTACCCTGTCAAAATCTAAACCAAATCCTAATCGGATTAACGTTCACCGACTCGACGCCTCAGCAGCTTTCTCTCGCAAGTTTGCAGCGTGGCTCGACCTTCTCCGGGTGGCGGCGGAGGCGTCTCTAGTTCCGGCGAAGAACCCCCGGGATTTCGCGAGAAACTCACGGGTTTCAATATGCACGGGAAGAACAAACACGCCGGGTATTAACTTTCAAGAATAACTTGGCGAACGGCAGCGCGAAGCTGCTTTATTCCGCGGATATCGCGAAACATCTCTAGACTCTGCAGTCGTCGCGGATAAAATTATCAAATTTTCGTCGCGACAACGTTCAGCATCGTTTCAGGTTGTGGGGGGGGGGGGGCTCGCCGACTTTCGAGTCGGACGACTAAGGTCGTTCGCGCGAACTTTCCGCCTTCGAAATTGAAGATTCGAAGGGTGAAACTGGGAAAAACCATCGCGCTGCCACCGATCGGGCGACGCCGCGAGAGCTTCCCCTTTGTTCGCGTTCCGTGTCTCGGCAGATTTTAGGTACGTCTTAAAGTTTCGCCGAGTACTCCTTGGAGCGGAATCGACAGTCGGCGCTTAACTCAGTTTAATAGTCGATCGATGAGTAAATTGGGTTAGGGGTTTCCTGAAAGGACTTTGGGCTTCTGCCCGGTTTCGAGGTACGGAGCGTGGTTCTCCTTAAACAGAGACCACGATACCGGTTCGATTCTATTAGAAGACAAGAGAGCAACGTCCTCTGGGCCCGTCTTAGACTTTCGACAAAGTATCGGGAGAAGCCAGCCAGCAGTTTCGGTCCTGGGCTGATACGCGAAACCTGATACGCCTGTTCTCTGCGAGTTACGCCACGACAGCTGCCCACGCCGCTCCGTTCCCCGAGTAATCGGTCAATTATTCCGCCGGAGGTTCGCAGCTTTCCTCGAAAACTGAACCGTCGCCCGGGCAAAAACCCCTTTTGAAATCGTAGACTGCACGCTGCGCGAAGCGCCGCCGCTCGTAGGGGGGAAAAAATAGAACAGAAACAAAAACGAGGCACCCGTTTCTGTGCACGATTCGATTTTTCCCCTGGCGGACCGTACGTTCTCCGGTATCGCTGTTGTCGGTCTTTGATGTCCGGGGATCGAGGTCGAATCGGGCCGCGTCGAAGTTGCTCGTCCGAACTTGATGAATCCCGGCCGCCGAATAAAGTTCCGCCGTAATTATCGGCGGGCCGTTCGAACAATCGATCGGATCGGTCCGTTGCGGAGGAAGAGGAGTTGTCGACGTTCAACAAACCGATCGACCGCGAAACGCGACGTTCCCGTCGCGCGGTCGCCCCCGAGTTCTAGCTTCCAATCAACGATCTCGCTTGAAATCGAGCATCGATAAGCCGCGCAGCGCGCGCGCCACGCCGCGACGATTCCTCCGCGGCCCCCCGATTTCCGGCGATCCATCCGGGCACCGCAACGTCCAGAAACTCCGATAAGTTTCCGGGTAGTTTCGCGCGAAACTGGCGAAGTTCGACGAGCAGGGGAAAATAGGCGGATCGTGTTTTTAAATTTCAATGGTTACGGGCCACGGTCTCCGAGCCACGGACCGCCTCCCCGTTTTGTCTCGGTTCTCGAGTAGCGACTCGATCGAACGGTCGTTCGATTCGATATCGGACGGCCGACTATTTGCCGGTGAAACGGCCGAACTTCTCGCTATTCCGCTGACGAGAACGGTCGCGGGATTGAAACGGATCGAGTCGGTCGCGAGGCGAGTTGCTCTCCACTTACCGATGACAGTGAAGTTGACCTTGAAATTTCTTGTCGGCGAGTTGCGAAAATCGACTCTACACCTGTATACTCCCTCGTCGGTCTGCCGTAGATCTCGGATCGTCAACTGGGCGGGCGGGCTCGCTCTGAACGACGCTCTGTCTCCCCAGAAATGGGGTGCGCTCCACAACTTCGCTTT
The DNA here is from genome assembly GCF_051020985.1 of Nomia melanderi. Lineage (NCBI taxonomy): Eukaryota > Metazoa > Arthropoda > Insecta > Hymenoptera > Halictidae > Nomia > Nomia melanderi. Next base: position 16,506,535 of record NC_135006.1, on the reverse strand, counting down.
CCCGAACTGCCGGTTTCTCGCGTCGTAGCTGGAACAAAACAACGTCAACGGATCGATCATTATAGTCGTTGCAAGCTCTCAGGAGTGAAGGTGCTTTTATGCTACCTAACGTTCCGCCATAGCTTCGCGTAATTAGCAACCGCGTCTTCCTATAATCTTTACTTCCCCGTGAACCAGGAATTGCATTAGCAATTCATTCGATTCGGAAATATTCCTCGTGGCTCGATCGCTAGTCACGGTAGCGAGAGGCTGGGGTAACTTTCTTATTGGACGCGGCTCGTTCCCGAAAGCCTCGAGCTTCTCAGCCGGTGAAAGCATTAAATTTACTGTTTGGATCGATCATCGTTTCCGGCTTGCATTCACCGGACAGAAATGAAAATTCAAAGCGAACGGACGACGACAGGATGATGCACCGTTCGAGCACGTGCGTAGGTGGCTGCGAGTCTGGTCTTACGTAACCTCGGCCCAATTTTTCACTCAACTTTCGCAATTCGTCATAGTCGGAGGGGTCGGTGCCGAGAGAAGTTTGCTCGACCCCCGAGTCCCGAGCTTCAAACCCAATACAGACCGAGGGAAGTGCACTCGACCGAGAGAGTCGGATAACCTTTTACCTTGGAGATCGAGCTCTCTCCGAGATGGCATTAGAAGATGTATCAGAGTCCAGTCTCGAATGCCCCGGAGCAAAGATTCGCCCTCGTCTTTCGGAGCCGGCGACACGAACAACTTCATAACTACCAAGTGAACCAACAAACATCATATGTATTTACTTGCGCGCTATACGTACGTGTGTACCGTCGGACCCCTATAACTCAAAAACCTCTTTAACTCGTAAACTTCCATCGTTCTCTTCCGCTTCGCTGTAAAAACCTTCGTGCCTCGAAATACGAAACTACGTTTGTCTCAATCACGCCGGAGAAGCTCTGTAACTCGAATTTTCGTTCGCCGAGTCTCTTTCGTTCCAATTCCGGATCGGAAGAAGCCTCTATACTTCGAACATCATCTACTATACGTTGCGATTCGATTCATCGAGATTCTACCATGCATACGCGAACGTGTACGAACGCTCGAAGGATCTGTTCGATACATTCAATCTTTCCTCTAATTTTTCGTTTCGGGTATTAGCCGCACGGCACGTCCAAGTTTTCCGTGTCGGACGATCAATTATTCCGGAGGAACGGCGCGAGCGAACGTGAGTTCGGTGGGTCTAATCGAGCGACGAAGTTCAGCCGAGTTCCGACGATAAGACGTCGCACGGTCGATCAACGAAGTGTCCCGCCCAACGTTCGCCCGACGGACCAACTTTTCGACGGGCCGTGCAGTCTTATTCGGGTGCAGTTTGTCCGCGGTCGTAAGACAAATTGGATTGGTTTTTAACGAGCACGATGACTCGAGAGAGTTTCCCGAGAGGCACGAATCTGATCTCGACGGACTCGTCGAGTCGTTGTCCTCGTCGTCGTGCCGCCCTTCCGCCGTTCCGCCCCCGGCCGCCCCGTAGGACAGCGCCGCTCGTTTACTTTCCGCGCCGGCTGATTTACGAGAAACTAAAGAGGCATCGAGATCGCGCTACTGCCGCGGAAAAACTCTTAATTACCGTGCCGTTTTTCCTCGTGTACCCTCATCACCGGATAAAATCTGTACAAATGGTGCTCAACGGCAACGGAAAAACTAACGAGTCCCGTGTCCACGGTGAAACGACGGCAAACACCTCGTCGAAAATCGCGACGCGTCATCCCGTCCGCGCTCGATTCAATCTTCGCGGATCCCTCTAATGAAAAGCTCGGTCGGGCCATTCGAATAGAGAATCTCCCGGGAGAGAACCGCCGAATCGCTCGCGTAACGAGAACCGATGCGGCCACTAAGACACCGTGTAAAAATAGTCGCAAAAACATCGGAAGAGCGGTGCTCGAGCGTGTACACGAGGAGAAGCAAGCCGGATGATCGAGGTGCTGGCGCGAGGATGGACGATGGGACGCGATTAGGACGAGGCGACGAGTAATTGGTTTTGCTCCGTCCTCCGTCGACGGTTTCCGATTGCGTCGCGCGTCCGAGCCGCGGGAAAGGTTACGTAACGTTCGGGATAAATACGATTTACGAGCCTCCGAGGGAGGAACGATGAGCGGTTCGATCGGTTCGGGGAACGGAGCTCGCCGCGGCGACTGGGAAACGAGCATCTAACGGCCGTGGAATAACTGCGGACAACCGGCGGAGGGAGGAAGGGGACAAACGACGCCGACAATGCCCGGAGAAAGAAAAGAAACGACGAAACGAGGAAACTAGGCTGAATGGATGGATGGTCGGGGATAAAATCGAGAGGAAGCGGTGCCGGAGGGCCAGGAGAAAGGCGAGGACGGGCAAGAATAGTCCCTAAACAAATTAAAATAATTGCCGCGACTCGTCGGAAGATCTCGCTGGTCGCGCGGGGTGAAAGAAGGTCGGCCATGAATACGCTAGTGTCGGTGAAACGAGTGTACCGCCGAGGAGGTTGGCGACCCGCCGCGCAGCGTCCCGGAGACAGGGCCACGAAGGGAACCGACCGCTCCCGGGACTCTTAAAAGGAGCTTAACTTCGCGCATAAAATTAAGGCATTGTAATTGCAGACGGCGTCGCCACTGCGGCAGCACATTTCTCTCTTTTCCCAGTTCCGTGGCCCGCCGTCACCGGTCGCCGGCCAGCCAGCCAGCCAGCCGGCTGGCTAACCAGACAGCTACCGTTCGCTTCCTTCTTTCCCGTCGTCCCGCTCGACCGGGAAATATAATTTGCGCGAGTTAACTTTCGTTCCCTGGGTACGCGACGGCTAAATGATTTTTAATCGGGATCAAGAGCCCGGCTCGCCCGGTTCAAACGCTAGCTCACGGAAGACGGTAAACATTCTCGAAGAATTCTTTCGGAAGTAACGAACAGCTAGGCGTGTCTCTCCTTTGCGCGAGTTTCAGTACGCTTACAGCGGCGCGATGGAAGCGGCGAGGAACCGTCCGTCGAAGGGAACGCCGGTAAAGTGTCCTCCCGTGACGCGTTTTTAATGGAATGGCTGACGCTGAAAGAGTCATCGTTATCTTTAAGCTGAAAGTGGTTCGTCGCGAGATACACTCGCCGGGAAGGCAAACGTTACGTATCGTATTCTTCGCGTCGTTGCCCCGGATTAGGTCGTACCCGAGAAATCCGATTGCACGTTACACGCGCGACGAAGCGACGCAAAGGTCGGTGGGAAAGGGTTCGCCGAGTGTCCGATAATCGGAGCGGTGCTTTAATTTCGTAATTGCGGCGGTCCGACTTTCTACGACGAGACACTGTAAGCCGGCCATCTCTCTTCGAAAAATTGAATTAATCTCTTAATTAAAACGATTCTCACGCGGCTCTTAATTAACGCTCGCCCCCGTTTTGCGAAGTACACGGCTCGGGACGATCCCGCGCGGGCGTAAAAGCGCCTGAGCGCGCATGGAAATCGGTTACGGTTCAACGACGGTTTCCGCGTCCGTCGCGTTCGATCGGTCGAAATCATTGGTTCTCGTCGGCGTACCAGCCCCCATCGTTTCTAGCCTCCGCGCTCCCCGCCCCGTCGCCACACCCCCCGCGCTCCGGTCTAACCAGCTATCCACCCCTCTATTCAAATATCACGGTGAAACCACAGCCCGGTATTCTTCAAAATGGGATTCATGCCGTCGCATAATAGGGGACAGAGATATCAATCCGATCGGTGAATATAATATAATATCCGATTACACGACCGGCAAGGGATCCGGCTCGCTTCCGTGTCGTGAACATTAAACGTCTCCCGGAGCGTTCCCCGCCTTGGCATCCGATGTATCTGCAGCGTGATACGGAGACACGGTTTTTTTTTTCTTTCCCGCCTCGGTGTACCACTTTTTTCCCGTCGATGAATCGAGAGCACGCCGGAGCGCAGCGGCCCGACACCGTCGAAACGATGTCGGTTCAGCTGATCGGCGGCTCGACACGAATCGCAGCGAAGAAACAAGCTTCGATTACGCTCGGCGGACCAAAGAGGAAGAGCCTTTTTCGTTGTTTTTCGTTTTTCTTGTTCTCTCTCTCTCTCTCTCTCTCTCTCTCTCTCTCTCTCTCTTTAATGGCAAAAAAAAGCGGGAATCGAGTCGTCGACGAGGAGAGGAGAGAGCTTTCAGAAACGGAAGAACTCGAACAAAAGAATCGAATCCGTGCGCGGGCAGGAGCGCCGGGAGACAGAGGGGCGAGGAGGGCTTCGGGGGGCGTGGAAGAAAGGGAGGGTGACAAAAGAGCGTACCGCTGGAAAAGGGTGGTGATTGGCGAAGTCCACAATGCGCTCGTTTCGCGGCAATCCCAGAAGACGGATGATCGTTCGATCTGTATCGAGTATTTCCCCGTTCGCGGGTTTCATCTCTAAGCTCTTTCGATTTCAATAGGATCATTTTCATAGCTCCGTAATAGATCGACTCTCGGTCGACGAACGGGTATTCTTGCTCGCGAACTCTCGTAAAACGAGGCGGCGCATCGACCGACCCGAGCTTGAAATTCATTTTTCTCGGTTCGCCGGGAATCAGAATTCGAGCTGCGTGGGGCGAGCGCAGATTTTTCCCGCGCGATTTATCGATCGTCGCGCGGGATCGACGACGTCTCGCGCGGCGAACCGCGACGAGAGGCGAATCGGGGAATTAGCCGGAGAAACGGAACGGAACCGGCCCGGACCGAGGCGACGCCGGGCGTTATATCGAGCAGACGGATAACGCGGAGGGGAGGACGCCGAGTGCCGCTTCCTCTCGAGATTGCGGCGTTCTTGCCAGACAATCGGCGGGTTTATTTACGACACCGGCGAATGCGAGAACACCGGACAGAATTATTGTATTAAAGCGGACGACGGGGCCGGGGGGACGGGATTTACGAAAGACATTGCCCTCCTTTCCCGGATTCGTCGAAAATCCGGTCGGTTCGTAATGATCGAAACCAATTCCGATTTTCATCGGCCGGTCCCCGCATTGTCTGCCGCGGGAAACGTTATTCCGGTCGCGGCCGGAATTGCGGGGAACGGGAGAATGCGTCTCGCGGACGAGCGACTTCGCGGTTCGTTTCGCCGGCGTCGCAACGGAAGCGAGCGCGAGGTGGGAAAATCGAGGCGCGGACACGCTCGATTTCGCGGCGAAAAGCCGGGACTTCCGGATGCGGGGGAATTGAAGCGTGCGCGAGGGAAAAAGAAGAAGCCGACGCATCGGTCGATCGACGAGTTCGTTAGGTTCCGAGCGACGGATTAAGCGGTGCCTGTCTTCGCGCATAAATGGATGACGCGAACAAAAGGACCGCCACGGGATGCGCGCGATACTTTCATATTCATCCGTCGCTCGAACGTTCACGGAGGGTAGATACGAGCTCTGTCGCGTAGCCAGACGAGAGTTCACGCGCGCCGCCGATCCGGCGCGCTCGCGCGGACGGCAAATAAAGCGTAAGCAGATAAAAGACCTTGCTGTCCGCGGCTCCGACGCGCCAGTTGCTCGTTTTTCCAGTTTCCTTTTCTTCCGGGCGAACGTGACCAACGGCGATCGCCGTTGCCGACGCGATCGCCGCTGCGCCACCCTCGGACGTTCCTCTCGTCGCGTTATTTTCGCTCATCCTTCTAATCTCGCTGGACACGCCATTGTCAGGCGGCGCGCTATAGAAATTTCAGCGGCGGAATGCGGGCCGCCCCACGCGTGTTTACGTTTCCCGTTGTGCGAATTTCGAGCCTGGAAATCCGAATTCAGCCGGTTCGATCGGTGCGGCGAGCGAGAGCAGACGCGGGGAGGGGGTCGATTCTCGTTGAAATTAAACTAGACTAGTCTATCGCTGTCGGGCCGCGACAGCGACGTGGAATATTCGTCCGAGGAACGGCGCGCGCGTGGAAGGCGCGAAACCTCGGACGAATCTCCGACTGCGAAGTAGCGTCAAATTAACGAGTTACGGAGAGACGAGTTTCTACTCGACGAAACATAAGGGGACCGGGAGCGGCGAGGAGGAAGACGGGAGGAAACGACCGGGAAACGAAAAGTCGGGATCGAGCGGCGGCAGCGTCGAGCGAAATATAGATAGGAGGCGTCGGCGTACGCTAATTAATGCAATAGCTGAAAGGAACGCCGGTTAACATAGCTCGCACCGAACGAAACTTTGCGATTGCAACCAGACGCATACCCGCCGAGTCGGTGTGTCGAACGGAAAATTAGCTTGCGCTCACGGACTTCGATATTTAGGCAATTCCGTTCGAGGTCGTTCAAAATTACGCGTATCCTCCGGTGACACGGAGGAAACGTATCGCGGCGAGGTTGATTCGCCCGAGCGGAAAAATCGTGAACACGCCTCGCCGTTGATCGCGAAATGAGAGCGCGTCGAAGGCGGTCGAAGGAGAGCGACTCCGAGCCAATCGGAACGAAACGCGAAGCTTTCGGAGCTTGGGAAACCGTAGCTTTCTCCGTCGACAGTCGAGGTAATTTCGCAGTTCGACGTCGAACCGCAGCCCGTTTTGACGAGCAAACAGGATCTCGCGCGACGAGATACCGTAAAACCGTCCCGCGTGTCCGAACAATCGTTTTTCACGCGTGCGGCCGTCCGAGCGAGCGCGTTATCTCGTCGATATTTACCGATGGAATCGAACCCATAGTTAACGGTTTATTAGCTTGTCGTGAATTAGCAGCTGTCATCGTTCGCGCTGAAAGAGATGATTTATCGATGTGGACATCAAACATACATCGACATCATTTATCGGGCGCAGGAAATCTAGGTGAACGCGAACGAGGACGTGGACGCGAGATAAAAGCGTCGGCCGTATCGGCGCTCGCAAATGCAAATCAGGTCGATGATCTGTGATCGGTCACCATTTATCTACCGATAGGTAGGGCGTCAGCGGCGATTTCGGTCCACGGGTATGTCCGTCCGGGTTATCATTAAATCTCCATCGCATTCATAGAACTCGCTGACCAATTATTGCGGTCAGCTTACACGAATAATCCCGGCCCCGTCTGTGCGGTTACGTTCGTTCGAATGTCTTGCCTGCCGGTCACTGCGCGCCACTGGATTGCGCAGCTCGTTAAAAGTACGATCGTAATCGAAACGATTACCCACGGATTCTCGAAATTGGAAACGTTCCTGAACGCGGACGATCGCGATATAATGCTCCTACCAATGGAACTTGATTCCCGGTCCGATGGATATCGCGTTTGCAACGCGCAAAGCGCATCTCTACCTAACAGAGACTGCCTACAGACTAAAATCGACCGGTTCACCTAATCGACCACAAGAAAACACTCGACGCTGATGGTAACGAGTGAGACTAACGATGAAAACTTTAGAGACGACTCAACGGGCATTCGTTTTATTCAATTCTGCTCGATTCGAATTAGATGTTACAGCGATTACTATATTATAGATAATGAAAAGATGGATCTCGAGTAATCGAGAACTAGGAATAAATATATGTATTTTATAAAATATGGAAACAACACGGACAACACGTAAAAATACAACTCAATGCCACGGAGGCCAACACACGACTCATACAGGCTCTCCCAAAAATCATTCTCTCCGCCACAAGCATTCTTCTCACTCGCAGTCATCAGAAACACTCGGATGCACCTCTGGAAAGCAGACTACTTTCCCTCGACCGTTTTATAGCCTGTCTTTCACTAAAAATCATTCTAAAAATTCTAGATACTACAATATTATCCTCCTGTTTATTAATTTTCAATCAATTATCGATTACAAAGCAGCAGCACCGATCATAATTGAACAATACTCCGTTCGTGTTCTTTGTTACGCAAACTCGCCAACAGCGTGGCTGTTTGACGTCTAATAACAAGGTCAGTAGTGCAAGACGATGTATGGTCAGCCTACAGTAGTTACGTAGTCGCTTCTGAAACAGTAGCGCAACAGTGCACGCCCGGTCGGACAACGTTATCGCGGCTCTTTCGATTTATCGGTACTCCTCGAATCCACGAATACCGAGGGGACGCCGAAAATCTGGCGTTATCCGAAGAAACGGAATCCTCGCGAGGCCGGTGGGCCGGCGCTATAAGTTAAACGACGTCCCGCCGCCGCGATAACGGTTAATCGGGAACCGAGCGACGCGTAACAATAGCCCCGTAATAATGGATGGGCCGGTTTCCCGGTTCATCCGTGCCGTTCCGCGTACGAGAGAGGTCCGTTACCCTGTTGTGTAACAGCACGAACAATGGAGCGATAATTCGAGCCGGTGAAACGCAGCCCCGAGCTGGCAAGACGCGTGCACACCGTTCCACACGTAAGTCGATCACAATACCGTCGCGAAAACGGGTCAATTAACTTCTCGATAGTGAACGTTCCCGTGCACGCGGCGCCGCTTAATCGAGCGTCGCTGCATTTGCCAGCTTCCATGGCGAGCATTCATCTTCGGGATCTATGATTCGCGCATGATTCAGATTCCAAGTGAAATATTTCTGATCGCCTTTCCCGTCCTCTTTTATAACCCCTCGCGGTTTAATTGTATATCGATTCCTTAAGTACCAGAAAAGAGTAGGTATTGCTCATCGTTCGGATTGAATTATTTTTATTATTCCTTCGTTAACCCTTTGCACTCGGATGTTCCTTACTAGAAATATTTAACGTTTCTTTACGAGGCGGAGACGATGTTCATTGAGACTAATTCGAAGGGAAATCACGAGTACATTGAGAAGCAAAGCTGTTTTATTCCAATGTTTCACGCGTCGAGGCATTGTACAAGGTTTAACATTAAACATCACATTCTATAGTTTTACCGTGATAAATCGAGTGGTGACTGAGAGTCTCTCGAGTGCAACGGTTAATAATCCTCGCAGGGTGAACACCGTGTTCGGAGCGAGTCTTAGAAACAAAGTTTCCATGTGTTCCATTTGCGTTCGTTACACATAGCGACGGAAGAACTTCCGGGACAACTGAATAGCATATAATCGCGAATTTCCTGCGCCGCAGATTGCAATAACTCCTCCCCCGTGTTTTCCATGCGAAAGCGAAGAACAGAAAGACTGAAATAAAATGTTGTTTACCCGTTTCGCCGGGGAATCGAAGTGGCATCGGGGGAGGCAGCGGACGTGCGGTTGAACGGCGCGCCGCGACGCTCTCGGCGGACTAGCGGCTGACGTCAGCGCGATTGGTGTTTCCGTCGGACGGAACGAGCCGGCGACGGTTCGCAGGTGCGCGTCGGCGCTCGGCAAGTTTACCGCACAATCCGGCGATTCATCGGGAGAAGCAATTAAAGTTTCTATGCGAGTTTGATGATCTTTGCTCCGTTTCAGGCTGTCTCCGGGCGCGTACGTGCACGGCCGATTACACTATCGCGGGGGTTTCCGTGTCCGCGGCGGTTTCTAATTATCCGTTAAGCGGTGAGCGAGCGCGAGGTGTCGAGTCGAATGATTAGTCAGCTCGACGTCGACGCGTCGGGGAGCCGGACCGCTCGTCCTCGATGGGAAGGCGTGGTTCGCCGTCGGACACGATCCCCGACGCGGCTGGGAACGGGCCGACAACAGGGCGGGATCTCGTCGTTGCGCCCGAGGAGAAGATTCGATCGGATTAGAAGGGCGAAGACGCGACGCCGGTGCTCCGCGAAAAGTCGCGGTCAGCAGAAATTTTCGCGCGGCGCGATGAAAAGGCACAGAAAAAAGGGAGAAGGAGTCCGACGGAATGGAAAGGGGGGATGGGGACGTCGTAGAGGTTGGCACAAAAGAGGTGGAGAGCATCGGCGACGGCCAAGTAAACGCGAAACGTCGCCTGAAAACGAGGAAGTCGCTGCGGCGCTGCTCGAACGATCGTCAGGGCGGAAACGGCCGGGCATAGAGGCGAACGGAGACGGAAAGGGAAGCTGGTGGAGAGATCGAGGCTACGGCTGAAGTCGGAGCTCGACCGCGCCGCGAGCGGAAGGCGGGTTAATGGCGACGCCGTCGTAGCATCGCGTCGCGCGCGTTTAGGGGGTTAAGGGTTACGCCCGGCGATGCGTTTGTACTCGTGTCAACGATCCTACACGGTTCAGCGAGTGTGTCGAGTGGCGGGTCCTCGTTGGTCGATGCGTCTGACGGCGAGTGCGCGATCATGCTGCCTCTGACGTTTCATCTTCGCCCTTGAGGACTCCCGTTTCGGGGACCGTGACCCGTGTCCATTCGTCATTCGCTGTTCGTCGCCGGGACTCGAACACCGGCCATCTTCGATGGTTCGACCTCGCGACGATCATCCCCTTGTATTCGAAGATCTCGTAACGACGCAGTAAACCCTCCGCACCTGCTCGCGGCGTGATAAACTTCTTTGGCCGCAAGATTTTCCTCCCTTCCGCTTGGTAAAGCTGCCGAGCAATTAACTCTTCGCAAGATTGTCGCAGTATATTTCGCGCCGTAGGAACGGCCCGTGCTTAGGAAGCAGGACTATTACATTCCTGAATGCGCAAGCAGTTTCTTTTTAATCCTGGCACGCGTTTAATAAGCGCGGTGTTGTCCGTTCTGTAGAAAGGGTGGTTAACGCCCCTGCTGCTGTCCGGAATAACTCGCTACTACCTCTATCTCTCTCTCTTTGGTCTCTCTCTCTCTCTCTCTCTCTATTCGTTTCTTGGTCTCCCGCTGTTCCGCCGGCCGTAAAAATCTTACGAAATTCTCGCGAAAACTATCGCACGCCTGTGTCCGTTATTACTTGACTCCCGACCGAGATATGAAAATGTGCTTCGTGCTGGAATTTCGCGGTTTCCGCTCCCCGGGGATTTCCGTTTCCCGTGTCTGGACGTCCGAACGATTCAACTGGAACTTCGAAGGAGCGGGAAGCGATGCTGCAACTCGCGATCCCAGCAGCTTCGCAATCGAACGGCCACTAATTAAGTCCCTCCGAGGAATTTGCATTTCATAAGCGACGTTCATTTACTTTACGCCGGGGAAGCACATTAATTACAGGACGAGCGTGACGCGAGCGTGCGTCGTGCCGGGCGGAGCTATTTGTTATCCGGATCGTAACCGCGCATCCTGTGTAACTTCATTTATGCGCGTATACACAGCTGTACCAATGCATGGCTAATAAGGAGGATTGATCGACAGCCATCTTGAGGTAACCCGCCGTATCCGGCCGCGAAAATGAGTTGTGCTACGTGCCGTCGACTGCCGCTTCCCGGTTTTTCAAGAACACTCGAAGTTAGTCGGAAGAATTCATAGGAACGCTCGATTAATCCGTTACGTTTAGAATTTCATCGAGTCTTTCTACTCGAGTTCACTTCGCAATCGATAATTGTCGAGAACGCGAGGAAACTTACTGTTCCCGGTTAAAGCACGTTTACTTTTAAGACAAAACCCTTTGATAAAAGCGCGTTGCAACGGCTCGGTAACGAGTGAACCGTTTCCATCGAATTATTCCGTCGATCGTACTCGCTCTCAATGGACTCGGAAGCACCGGTCATCGGTGACCGATACAACGGCGAACCGTGTCCCGCGAGGATCTCGCCTCGCACGTTCGCTCGGTATAAAGAGCTCGTCGCGCGACGTCTAGGGAGAGCCTAAAAGTCCGCATGAATTTCCTCCGGCCGCCTCGCGCGGCGAAATTTATTCTCCCCGCGCCCTTAGCCGTTGGCATCCGTCGCCAGAGATTAAATATTAATATTGAATTCTGCTACTCTCAGCCATCGCCGGCGTCGGCGGCTCGAATATCATTGGCGCCTTCGGAGAGAGACATTCCCAAAGTTTTTATCGCCCGTACGAGTGCCGCGCGAAGCACGAACGGAACTGTTCCATGGCTCGCGAGACGAATAAAACCGAGTTCGCGCCTCTTTTATGCATTTTTCTTTCGGCGGAATAAGATTTTTTTACGAGCTGCCGTAATGCCCAGCCGGAAAGTCCCAGCTTGCAGCCGTGATTCCGTCGCAGCCGGCCGAGGTTCATCGGCGTTCCCTCCGATCCGCCTCGTTTCCAGCGCGGAACGAGAATTCCGTCGATCTTCGGGAATTAATCCTGATCCGGGGAGTGTCTGCGGAACGCCCATCGCCGCCGCGAGAGGGCTCCGAAGAATGTAACACGAGCGGAACGAGGCGACAGGAAGGAAAATGATTCGCAGCGCGAGCGAATACGGAGACGAACGGAAAGACGGTACTGCGGAATCGCTGCTGATCCTGGTTTTACGCGATCCACCATAAACGCGATATTTACGAGGATAGAAAGGATCGTCGTCGGAACACTCTGCGCCGGAGAATGGACCGCGCAGACGATTCGTGGCTCAACGAAATCTCGGGTTGGTCCCCGTTTACGCGGCGGTCGTTTCGATCGGTCGACGGAACAGATACCAGGCCCTCCCGCTCCGAGTACCGATTCGATTTCGCGCGGCGAACGAAAACGAACCGCGGATTCATGAAAATGTCTTTCGCTCCTGACAACGCGGTAACGGCCGCCGGTTTTTGCGGCAGCGGCACGGGGACACGTGCAAACAGCGTCGACAGGGCTCTTCTGTGTATCGGGGAAATGGCTGCTGCGTAGATTTAAAAGGTCTCTCTCGTCCGCCCTCTCTATCTCTCGTAAATAACTATGATGGCTTACCTGTAGAGTGGTTCGCCGCTGTCCTCTTTAAACCAGAGCACCATAGAGACGGCGTCGTTCGGCTCGCGGGGTTGTATATTACAGGGCAAAGTTGCCCTCTGCCCCGCCACTCCCTGTATCGTCTCCATCGGTACTGCAACACATTGACAGCGCGTTCAGAACTTTTTCGCCCGCGTTTCGGTGCACCGCGGAACGCGCGGAACGGTAAATCACGACGGGGTTGGGAGTCGCTCGACTTTTTAACGGTAGAAGTGATATTACTGAAAGGGATAATGCTGTTCCAACGAATTATTAAACGAATTAATTGTACAATAGAATTGTACAACCGTAATCCTTTGCAGTCCTATGTCGAATCAGACTCGATATTCCATTTTATTACAACCTCTACCTGTTTTAACAATTTTTTCTATATTTCTTCGTGGTATCACGATTGTACCATTTAAAGGTAACATTCCAATGACTCCCGAATATTCTCGAATAAATAAATTCTTCGCATTAATTAAGCTTTCGTCATATTAAGCCGCGATTGAATGAACCAACGTCGACGTGAACCTCAAAGTGAGAGAACAAAAGTACTTCGGACCGCACAGGGTTAATCGATATATTCTTATAATTATCTGCTCGCATAAAGGTCTTCTGCATAGTAATATTCGTAGCAATGAGGTGGAAATAAATAAGTAGTAATATATTCTTCGGTAGGAATTACAGTTACAATATTCGTACCTCTGCTGCTAAAGGGACTCAAGGAGAGAAACGATCGATAGGTAAACAGGCAAAAAGGAATCGGAAGATTACAAGGTTCCTATCGAAGACGAACGCGCGGCAAACGAGGGAAACGTTGGCATAGGCTATTCATTTCCTGCCGCTATATTCGTAATTAATTCCTGTTCGCTTAGCAGGATAGGAAATGTATCGACGTTCCGTTTAAAAGGCTTTTATCGGGGTCGCCGCGGCGAGTTTCAAGCACCTTCGGAATTAAGAATTATGACGTGCAGCCCGAGGAGTTATGGATACTTTCCCCCGAAAAAGAAAAATTCCCCGCGATCCATTACCGCGTAGCCTGGGTAGTATCGACGGTCACGTTAATAGGGTGGAAATAATTTATTGGTTTTTCGTATTCACCGTTTAGCGTATTCGAGAAGGAAACGACCTAGCGCGGACGGGTCTCGGGTTGCGCTCCTCGCTCGGTATAAAATACACTTTAACGCTTCGATGGGAATCGCGCGGCCGCGCGCGCACGCATGCGGCTCGTTTAATCTCTCGTTGTGTCAAACTGACGGGGAAAATCGTGCGCGAAATAAATTGCCTTTTAAACCGTTAAATCCGATACACCTGGGAAGAAGGAGGAAGCGCGCGGCTGGTTTCGCAGCTCGACGAGACCCTCGACCTTTAACTCCCTAAAGCTCCCGGTCTTCGTTCGCGCGAGGATAAACGACCGGCGCCGCAGACAAGAATTACTCGTTGGACCGTGAACCGAACGCACACGCGTCTGTCTGACCGGGATTCAACGATCGGCATTCATTTCGAAACGAAGCTCGAGCGACGGACCGTAATCCTCGCGTTGAACAAATCGGTTGTCGGTCGTTCGACGCTTAGCGGACGCTCCTCGCGGTTCACGACGCTCGCTGTTCCGTCCCTCGACACCGTCGGCTCGAGTACTTCCTGCAGCGAGCCGGATATGCGTCGGCCAACTCCGCGGCGACGTCGTTTCCCTGCCCCATTCGTACTTTCGCGTCGAACGCTGTTCGATCTCCCGACGTTCGCGCTGTAATTAGCGCGACAGTAATTGCTCCTTCAGCCGCACGTTATCCGCGGTCGTTCGCGAATATTTACCGACGATCTCGTAAATCTTACGTGCTCGGGAACGTCGGTCGTTATCGCGTTCCGCGAGTCATCGGAGCAATTTTCCAATCGTTACTGGACGAAGACAATGACCGGATTAGAGTGCGCTCCGGAGACGTAGGAATCCCCGAGTCCGCGCTCAACAGTGTATTCCCTCTTTTTCCGTGTTAGCCTTCCTCTCTTCTATTTCTCCGGTCCGCGTGTGAGCACTCGCGCCCGTGTGAAATGAGTTTCAAGAGAAAATGACGACTACGCGGCGGAGTTTGTCGGGGAAATTCGTTTAAGTCGATGTCGCCTCGGCGCTCGTCGACGCGAGGATCCTGCATGTATTTTCACCGTGGGAACACGTATTGCATTTACGTTAGCGTTACAACGACTTCACGCAAGTACGTGCCCTCGCAAACGGGCACTCGGTAATGCGGAAATTCACTTGGTCCAGTTAAATCACGGAAGAAGTGGCCGTTCGTTTGGGACGCCCATCGGAACCGGGGCGCCTCCGTTCGTTCCAGACAAATTGGAAAATTCGATCGGAACAGCTCGAACAACGGGCCATCGTTGCGTCTGTTGTTCGTCAGAGTCCTGACCGGCGTACTGGTGCGAATCTTTTTTGCTTCTTTTCGTCGCGAGCAAAATCGTTGACACGCGATGCGTCGACGATCTTCGGACAGCTTCCTCTCGACTCTTCCTATCGATCGATGGGACCGATTCCGTTTCGATTCGGCGTAAAAGGGGAAAATCGCGTTCGATGTTGTCGAGGTGTTCGCAGATCACGTGATTATAACGAACGGCGACGCCGCCGAGAACGGATGGGAATGCTTTCGATTAAATCCTCTCGTGCGGGGCTTTAACTTATTAACGAAGCGCGTTCGCAGTCCGCGTTGACCGCGTATCAGATCAAAAGGGAAGTTCCAAATAAGATTCGTCGATTCCGAGCTGCGGACGACCGCGCTGAACCTAATTAATTACAAAGTTCCCGCCGGGGAGCGTCATTACGACGGGAAGTAATTACGGTGGATCAAAAACTATTAGACAAAGCGATTTCGTATTGCGCGCGAAAACTTTCCGCCGGTCGGAATTTAAATGAAATTCTTTGGGAAACAATAATGCCCGGCGGTGCCGCCCGGCGAGCGGTCATATAATAAACCGGGTCTGCCCGTGACATTTCCGTTGATGAGTATAATTACCGCTACGCTCGGCTCGGTCTAGAATTTTGATACGACATCTCTCTCTCTCTTTCTCTCCCCCTCTCTCTCTTTCTGCCCGCTGATTTGTTCCGTATCTCGTAAATTCCGGTTACACCGACCATCTTGCGCGCCGCTCTCGTACCGCGATTTCAATTTTCACGAGGGCACGGCGGCGTTTCCGGGACTCAATTTCGGTTAACCAAATTAGGAGCACGTTCGAATGGCAAAGCGTGATATTAAGCTGTTTCATCGTTCGACGTAATGGAACCATTTGTCTCGAAACGTTCGCGTTTCTTTCAGCTCCTCCGCGCGGCGAGGCGAGGCGAGGCGAGGCGAGGCGAGGCGAGGCGAGCGACCGGTGCCTGCGCCGTGGTAATAATTTCGCGCGGCCGGGGATGGGGGATTGAAGTCTCGGTCGGCGGAACTTCGAGTGGCGAATGGAGGATAAGACGAACTTGCAGGTATGTACGTATCCGCGTAGAATCGTTCCGACGACTCGCGAAATTCCGTATTTAACGGGTGCTTTCCGCTTCGAAGCGCGGCTGGCCAAAAAGAATAGGCCAAGCAGAATATCTTTCTGGTTCTTTATGTCCGGTCGCCGAGATGGAATGTTGGCCCGGAGAAAGCGGGTCGCAAAGGTTTCGCTGCAGCTGGCTTGCATACATTACGAGCCTTTATTCCGCGGCTACGGAGAATGGAGTGGACGTGGGGAGAACGGACGAAAGTTCTGAAAGACGGCCGGCCGGACGAAACGGGAAATCTAGCGCTCCGGGTACCGCGGCTGAATCGAATCGCGGGTATCTCGGCGAAGAATGAAGCGGCGCACACCGAGAATACCGGCGACGAAACCTTTCGCCGGAGCACCGACTCCGCCGGGCTCGTTACTCCCCCGATCGTTCGACCACTGTCTGCCGGCGGAACGGTCGAACTGCCGCGCTCGAATTACTCCGAGCGAAATAATCGTTCTTTTCACGTAAATCGCCGATGAACGGGTGCAACGGAATAGAGTAATCGCGATTCTCCTCTGGCGCGCTGGCGTTTCGCCCTTGCTCTTCGATCTTATTCATAAATGCATACGGTATCTACGTTAATAAGTGAAAACAATTATTTCACGATTCTATTAGTACATCGCTCACGCTCGGCGCGGTCGAATTTGTTACGAGCGTCTACGATGAAATATTAAAACGCGACGCTAAGAACGTTTCACGGGCTTTTACGTAACGCGGATCGCGAGTAGAAAGCTCCGCGCGAATTCTTACGAAAGTGTAATCCGCGGCGTTCCCTCGCGAGAGAAGTCGGGATTGCCGGGTGCAAGTGGGAAATTATTTGGGCAGGAAATAAAAGCGTCTGTCGTTGAAACGTTTCCGGCGCGGCTCGGGTCCGCGGAGGCTTATTCACGGGTCACGGGATAATGGGGAGAACGTGGCGCGGCGCGATGGAACGATCGCGTTTCAATTTTCCGCCGGCCTTTCCCGTGGAACGGAGAGATCGTGACCGACGACCAAGTAATTCGCAAACAATCGCACGCGGCTATTGTTGCCAAGTGCCCACCTTCCAACCGTGTTACGCGATTTCGATTGGAGCACACGCCGCGGGAACGTTGATTTTACAACAAACCAAAATCTGCGTCTAGTGCGCCGTAAAGCGCCGCGTGTACACGAGTCCGCTGTTTGCCTCTGGGTTTACGCCGTGGACCGAAACTATACGGGGCCGCGTATGCATGCGGCTTAATTTTATAACGTTGTTTATGGATACGGCCGGCCGGTATTCTTTTTCAAACCCCCGACATTTGTGCGCGACGCCGGCCGTACCGTTCGTTCGATTCATCCGTGATTTACGGAACGTCGGGCTCGACAAATGCCGAAATAATTGCCCCGGTGCCCGATGAACGGCGCCGTTCCTCAGCGTAATCTTGATTTGTCCCTGCGCGCGCGACGGAGGGGAAAAAACCTCCCCGACCCGCGTCCGCGCGCCGTTTCGACGACAGCTCCGATGAGGGACGAGCCCGCGGGAACGCGTCAAACGCGTCGACGAACGAGACGCTGGCTGCCGGCCAGAGCGGAGGCCGTCCGAACGTTTTCGATTCTTCCACTGTTTACCAAACGACCAGCTCGCAGGACAACAAGCGGAGGCCAGTTTCGGTCGCGCGGTTTCCGGCGAGTGGAAACGGTGCGCGCGCGACTCGGCGAGACGGAATAGGGAAAGAATTTCGTGAAAAGTTCGCACGCTCGGATGGACGGTCGTTCGTGCAGAGGGAATCTCTCTGTTCTCCACGCGCCGAGTATCGTTCCGGGAAGATTCGTTCGGAATTACTCGCCGCGGCAGCCGGAATTTTCAATTCGTGCGTCACGGGTCTGGAAACGGTCGCGTTTAAATGGAAATCGTTGGTCAGGGTATCGAGTCGCCGTTCGGATCCTTCATTTGCAAGAAAATCGACGAGCTTGTCTTTGCTTTGTTACCGGTCCGCTTTTCGACGTTCCCTTTCGCTCCGCCTCTCGCCGATCGCTACTTCTTTTCCTCTCGCGCGCAGCAACCGTGCCTTCGAGCAGAGGGGAAAAAAGGACCGTGCGTCCCGAGGATTGGTTATAAAGAACAAACGGAGAAAGGAATCGAAGTAATTGATGTAGGAACGGTGGGTGGTCTCGGAAGGAGGTCGCTTTTTCCGAGAGGGAAGTCGCGTTCGAGGAAACGGCAGGAATCACTGCAAAGGGGTGCATTATTCGGTTCGAGATCGAGAGAACCGGTCCGCCGGCCTGCTTCGTGTCTCTCACGTAACGACTCCGTTCTCCCCGGTGCACGCCGGTGTTTCGTATTCCGATCGCTTCGTTTCGGTTCCGCTTTAATCCGGCGCGGCTCTCCTGGAAAAACTCGTGTCGACGCTAATACCGTCGCCGTACCCTTCGGAAAGCTCTTACCGGGATACGTTGTATTACCCGCCGTGGCACGGCCCTTCCCTTTGCCTCCCCTTTCACAGAGGGAAACGTTTCGCCTACGGCGGAGAACCGTTTCCTCGCGGAAGGACCGCGATCGTTACACCGTTTCCTGCGACGTCTGTTCGACTCTCCTCCGCGTAAGAACTTCCAACCAACGTTTTCGCGGTCTCGTGCGTAGAGAGAGCCGAGGATAAACGACGGAATTATACCGGATGCCCGGCGCACGGTGGAACCACTAACTTCCGGTTCGGCGACGGGTTCAACGTTGACTGCCGCGGTGGTCACTGATTACTTTTGGATTGCTCGAAAATAATTGCGGTATTGAGAATCATTTCTACAGAAATATCATTGAGCGTGCAACGAACGCAACGCGTTGCGGCTAATTATTTGCATGTCCGATACCGTCTATCTCCCCTATGAAAGAGTAAGTAATATTACACGAAGCCTTTAAAATTCACGTGGCAGTCAACGTTTTAACGATGTCGGTTCCGGGCGGAAACGAGGCGAGATATCCACGGACGTGGATCGGCGGGGGTTATAACGGTGATGCTGGCGAAGTGCATCGCGCCCTTATCGTAGGTAGCATCCATCCAATGCAGTTACCGGTCGGCCATATACGCCCGCCGATTTAGCCGACGGGTTATGGTACACAGCGCGGCCGGGCTGCGCCCGTAGTCACGCCGAGAATGTCACGGAGGGAACGCCGGTAACGGAAGTGTACAGATTCCGCGTCCGTCGCTCGGGAAACCGACGCGACGCGTCCCGTCGCTTCGCGAGAGGAGCACGGCGGAGCCTTGAAAATCGGTTATCGCGCTAATTGACTGCGGATTATCGGACCCGAGGTCGGCGTCGTTAACGAGTATACCTTCGAGCCGGCGATGCCGCTTCACCACTCGACGGCCGATTTGATTCGCCGAGCGTCAAACCCGCTGGAATTGAGATCGATTATCGATGAACGTCACCCTTTTTCCAAGGGAACGCAGAGAGCAGGCCGCGCTCGGAAAGACGAAGAATATCTGTGTGTTCTCCGCGCCCGTTTATCGGCCAATATACGCGTCACAGTTTGTCAGCCGATATTGGCCCCTCGTTACGACGTTAACCGGCACTTATCTCTCGCGGCGACCTCGGATAATTATGCGATGGACGTCGCGAACCGTCGACGTTACGTTTATAGGAAGGAAACCGATTGGGGATTCGGAGGATGTATTTTGGGGAGCGCGAAAGGAGTGACACAGTCTACCGTTTCTCAGTTCAATCTTTCAATTTCTCAATGTGCAATGAATAATGCCGGTGGGTCGGCGTACGATATATATCTCTCCGCTAGTGGCGGGGGAGTGACGGACGCGTGAGTGGCATTGGTTTTTCCCAAAAATTGTTCCGTTAGCCGGAGACCCGGAACTTTCTAACGACCATAGCAGCAATAGCACCAAGGATCGCCTCGACTTTAAATTACATGCAGGTATAAAATTCGTAGCTATTGCCTACCTTGGGCTCAATCCACGGATTAACTAAAAACAGGCTCGCAGAAGGGTTTTTATATCTAAACGCCGACACGTTAGAAATGATTTCGATCGCGCTGAAGATTCTGAGATAAACGGTAGATTGTTCCTCGTTGTTTCGGCCGAAAATGATCTCCAACTTCCCTCGCTCTATGGACGAATCCTTCTGGGTAAATCCTCGGTGTGTAACATGCGCGAAACTTTAGCCACTGGCACGTGGTATTCGGAAATCAAGGATCGATTCGTTTGCTCCCGAGCCGATACCGCAACACCGCGAACTATTAGACTTTGACACGCCGCTAACGCTCGCAGGTGTTCCTTAGAGGCGGCGAATCGAGAGTTGATCCTTTTGGTCTAGGCCGATATCGAACACCTGGGACTCTTTAACGAGGACATCGGATCCTCAAAGCCAATATGGTCTGTCTCGGTCAAAATGCGGACGCTAACGCGCGATCGTTGTCTGGGATAACCGAAGTAACTGCCGCTCCGCCGATAGACGCGTCCGGCTCCCGTATTTACATCGGTAAACGCGCGAGGCCCAGAGGAATGCGGTGAACGCGTTCCGGAGCGCGAAACTTTCCTCGGAGCGAACGCAATCAACGCGTGTGCGCGACGTCGAGTCGCTCCGCGCCGCTTCGCATCGGCCCGCGTTCGAACTTCGAAGCAATTATCGTCCGCGCGGCGTGTAGCGCGTAGCGTGACGCTATTAAAGCCAGGCTGATTCCTCCCAAGCTGTCGGGGGAGGGAGCTCGACGGTTAAAGGAATGGGGGAAGGAAAATTAATAAAAATACCTCACGGTCCGTGCTCCCGATTAATTAAAACTTTGACTGCCCGGGGAAGATCCGTCCGTAGACCCAGCAGCGTTTTCCGCTCTTAGAATTTTCAGGTTCCGTCCGGCTTTGCGCGGGCTCGTCGCTGCCAGCGAGCTTTTTCGCGAGAGAATTTGACCGTTAGTTGAAAGGAACGGTACAGTTTCCCTCCATCTCGATCCCGCGATTTCTCTCTGTCGCGCCCGCTTTTGCTCGCGTCTCTATCTCCCGGGAACGCCCGGCACGATACACGGGATAAAAAATTTGAACTCTCCGGTTATTGAGTGCGGGCACCGCATTCACCGGTGTCCGGAGTTTCGTTAAACGGTGTATTTTTCATGCGGAGGGGATGAAGCGGCGGCGGCCGTGCCGTGTGTCGGACAGTCTCCGCGCTATTAACGGCGACGGTGACTCGAGCGGATCGTTCATCATCCGCAAGCAATTAAACTTGTGACAAGAAAATCAATTCCCCTGTTGTTTCGTATGCACGAAATTTTCCAAGCCTCGTAGCCTCCGCTCGATCGGAGGCTCCGTGGGAACCCGGTCGATCCGTCGATCCTCCTCCTGTGCGCGAACGAATTTTACACTCGTCACGCAACGCCCTCGTTAACGCGCCCGATCGCGGCCGGAACAAACATTCTTTTCTAGGCGTACTTTCAGCGATCGCGTCGCTGGTCTCGCTGCTTCGCTTAATTGCCTTCGACGGGGAGGGCAGCCCGGTCTCCTGTTATTCCCAACGCATTCGCGAGAGTTACGCGCCGCCCGTACGCGAGGATAATCCGAACTAACGAGAGCACGCGCGGAAACTTGACAGGAATATTTCTTTCCCGGCCGCGGCTGGTAGAGGAATTTTTTCGGGCCGCGGGAAATACTTCCGCGGAATCGTTGATGAATAACGC